>NC_081415.1:191074773-191388857 GCF_030272615.1 Cryptomeria japonica | reverse complement strand
GTATATTTTGTAAGCTATTTACATTGACCTTTAAGGCTAAAAAGGTACTTACAATCTTAGGCATATATGAATGTTAATTATCTCAAAATTTTACTTTGTTTTAGAATTGATTTTTATTCTATCAATTTTAAATTTAAACTTGAGGTAGGGTATAACTTGTAATTATTGTGATATTATTGTGGACATTTCAATAGTGTACACATGTTCCTCTATATAATTATTTGCATTAATATAACTATGATTCATAGAAGAATGATAAAATTATCTCTTATAATTTTCCTTCAATTTACAAAATTTAGAGTGCATTGTAGAGAGGTCAGCCTACATGTCCACCATCCCATATAATATCATTATGGAAATGACTCAAATTTCTTATTAATGATTCTATAAGAGATTTGTTAAAATTTCATGTCATCCTCTACCAAAAGAATACAATATCATTGATAAAGGACTCAAAGATACATCAATCATCATCAATAACAAAAATAGCTATGCTTCTTAACTTCTAAATTTGAAAAATCCTTAAGTATAGCATTATAACCAAGCCAAGAGTTGTACCTTGAAATAAAGGAACTCTCTAGTAGAAAAAAAAGGATAATGAATCCAAAACAATAAATAGATGTACTTCCACATAGATTGAGCATGGGATAGGTTCAAAGGGTATGTTTATTAAGATTATAGTTCTATATATAAGGAGGATATCTAGGATTAAAATTTTCAACGTACATGATTTTTTTATTGAAAGGTTACTCTTGTTTGTAGCATGATCAAGTAAAAGATACAATAATTTTTTTACTCAAGCCTTGCCCACCAAATTATCTTAAGAATTAAATCGACATGTGAGGGGATTAATAAAGCCTAGGTATTGTTGATTGACTCTACTGAGAGTTTTAGAAAAATAACTAGAAGTATTTTATAGAATAATCTATGAGTGTAACTCTTAAAATTTGTATTATAATTATTTTGTAGCAAGTATTTTCACCAAAGACATGTAGGATGGATCCATTGGTTATTCAACATGATGTTAGGAATGAGCTACCATATCATTAGGATCTAAGAAAGTCAAAGATAACAAACCCAACAAAAAATTTTATGTCTAAGAAAATGATATAATCTTTATAAGTGAAAAGATTTCATATTGTGTGAATCCTTGGGAGAAATTTTCATAACACTTTAATTCAAGGAGTCTCAACATCATATAGGTTATAAGAATTAATGATGCGGTACCTACAAATGTTGTGATAATTGAAAGAAAACTAAGGTCTCAAATCATCCCTTGTCCACTTGGAAAAAGGTTTCTAATCCTCAGAATCCTTCCAAATGATTTGGGAAATAACAATTCGTAAAAAAAGTGTACAAGAGTAAAGGTAATTCTAAGATGATTTATAATTAAAACCTCTCATATTCACCTTAACTAAAAAATATTTTTTTCCACTTGTATTAAATAAAAGCCAACGTGGGTCAATAATATGCATATTACCATTATTCTCAAAAATACCAACACACATCTAATAGCTTACCTTCCTAAGAACATTAGCAAATTTTTGTTTCACATTTTTATTTGCTGATGATACTTTGTTATTTGGTCATGCCTTGATGTCAGAAGCAAAAGTGATTAAAAAGATAGTTATGAATTATTCTTCTTTTTTGTGGAAAAGAGTAAATACTTCTAAATCTAAGATTTTCTTTCTTAATACTTCTTCTTTGGTACAACAAAGATTGCAGTCTTTTTGGGGATTTGAGGTTGGTGTTTTTCCTTGTAAGTATTTGGGAGTCCCTTTTTTTTGTGGGTGCTGAAAAGAATTATTTTTGAGAAAAGGTAATTTCCTCGATTTCAAATAGAATCATAAGTGGCTTACATTAGCTGGTAAAATATTGCTTATTAAATCTGTTTTAAATGTTGTCCCCATTTGATGCAAGAGCACCGATCTAGTTCTTAACAGTTGTGGCAATTTTTCAGTGGAATTGCTTGAGATTGTGGCATTTCTTCTTGTTTGAGTGTTTAGCATTGTGGTTTTGGGTTTATTCCCTTGTGTTCGTAGTCTTGTTTGTGTTTAAGTTTCATGGCTTTTGGATTTAATCCCGGTGAGTTATCAATTCCGGTATTGGCCCGATTGATATGCTCTTACCAATTATTCTGGCAATGTGTTGAGTGAAGATTATCTCGAGTTGAGGTTGATCTCTGTGACTTGCAGATCGTTGATTTATGCTTCATGTTCTATGTCCTATGTTCTTGGAGGACGACACATTGTTTTATGCATTTTGGAAGTTGTTCTTAATGATTTGAGCCAACTTGTTACCGTTACACGTTTCATGAACTGGTTTCTCTTTGGGCCAACTTGATTAAGTTGTAATTATTTGCAGATGGTATAAATGGAGGTTTGCGAATCATTTGAGGAGACATAAGTTAGAGGATTGAAGATAGAGTTTAGATATCAAGTGAAGATGTAGATCCGGTGACATTCTGATCCTGTGGACTGAGGTCAGAAGGCTGAGGTCTAGATTAGGGTAGAACCGACATACTATTTATGGAGGCCGATTTGATATTTGTATGATCTATAGATCTGATATTTGTGTTGTAAGCATTGTTTGTATCCGGTGACATTCTGATCCTGTGGACTGAGGTCAGAAGGCTGAGGTCTAGATTAGGGTAGAACCGACATACTATTTATGGAGGCCGATTTGATATTTGTATGATCTATAGATCTGATATTTGTGTTGTAAGCATTGTTTGTATCCTAGATTGCAATCCAACATGTGGCATGTGTAATTATTCAGACTGTAATAAGATTTATTTACATTGTTTACCTGTTATGTATTTTGTTATGTTACTGGTTGTTCTTTTTGTTGTTTCTAGTATCTTGTTACCAGTTATCGGTATATTTTGCATGGTTTATGTGTTAGGCTCCAAGGTTGGGTTGTCTTTTATTGGATCTCCCTACCTTGACTGCAACAAGTGGTATCAAAGTTGGTTTGTGAGCCTATTGTTGGACAGAGTGTTGACAATGCACTGGTTGGTTGGAGAGGAAGTTGAGGCAACTTGTGGACTTGTTCATATTGCTAAACATGAGATAGAGCAAGGTTTGTAGGTAGACCACCAATCCTAGTGCTTGAGCTTGAGGCAATTACTAGGTGGAGACTTGAACAGATTGCCAAATGAGGTAGGGTGCAGTTTGGACCAATAGATCATCGTGGAGAGGCAATTGGAAGTTGTGGTTAGATCGTTGAACCCTTGAGGTGGTTGCAAGTACCTTCTGCAGATCACCGAACCAGATCAAGTGATGGGACTCACTGTTTAGCATTGTGGTTTTGGGTTTATTCCCTTGTGTTCATAGTCTTGTTTATGTTCGAGTTTCATGGATTTTGGATTTAATCTTGGTGAGTTATCGATTTTGGTATTGGCCCGGTTGATATGTTCTTACCAGTTATTCTGGTAGTATGTTGAGTGAAGATGATTTCGGGTTGTAGTTGATCTCCATGACTTGCAAATCATTGATTTATGCTTCTTGTGCCATATCCGATGTTCTCGGAGGGCCGCACATTGTTTTATGCATTCTGTAAGTTTTTCTTAATGATTTGATCTGACTTGTTATCATTACATGTTTCATGAACCGGTTGGTCTTTGGGCCAACTTAATTAAGTTGTAATTATTTGCAGATGGTATAAATGGAGGTTTGTGAATCATTTGAGGAGATAGAAGTTAGAGGATTGAAGATAGAGTTTTAGAGATAGGGTGAAGATGTAGATTAGATGAGATTCTGATCCGGTGGACTGAGGTCAGAAGGCTGAGGTTTGGATTAGGGTAGAACCGACAAACTATTTTCGGAGGCTGATTTGATATTTGTATGATCTGTGGATCCGATATCTATGTTGTAAGAATTGTTTGTATCTTGGACTACGATCCAGCATGTGGCATGTGTAATTATTCAAACTATAATAAGATGTATTCATACTGTTTACCGGTTATGTGTTTCGTTATGTTATCGGTTGTTCTTTTTGTTGTTTCTAGCATCTTGTTACCGGTTACTAGTATATTTTGCATGGTTTATGTGTTAGGATGCAAGGTTGGGTTGTCCTTCATTAGATCTCCCCACATTGACTACACCACCATTTATTTAATGTTTGTTCTAAAAACTCCTAAGGCCTCTATAGTCCAACTGCAATCTACTCTTAGGTCTTTTCTTTGGAATAGTAACAAGGATGGGAAACATAAGCTCCCTCTTCTAGCCTAGGAAAAGGTATGTTTTCCTAAAGAGATAGGAGGCTTTGGTATTCAAAGTCTTGATTAGCAAAATCTAGCTTTGGAGGCGAAGTTGGTGTGAAAATTATATAAAGACCCTCATTTCTTTTGGGCAAAGCTCATGTATGCTAAATATTTAGGAAATGGTACCAAAGAGAGTATTTTTACTATTTATGTATTACCAAAAGGATCCTCTATTTGGAATTTTTTGGTTCAGTGCAAAAAGGTTATTCTCCCTCACCTTTCATCGATTATTCATGATGGTAAGAAGGCCAGATTTTGGGATAATTTTTGGAATGGGCAATGATGCTCTCATTAACCTTAGAGATTGGTCTCCTATTATGAATCTTCTTTCTTCTCATTGGGGAGTGCATGTTGCTAATTATTTTAATATGGATGATTCAGGTCTTTTTTTAAAGAGGTTAAATGGAAATCCATTGAATTTTTGTAGGTTGACCAATCCTTAAAGGATGCTTATGTTAAGGTCTTGAGTGATAGACCAATGGTCTTTCTTGACTGTGTGGATGAATTAATTTGGACCAAAAATGTTTTTAGGCTCTTATGCTATTAAGGATGGATATTACTCCTTTATTTCTTGCTCAGAATATTCCTCTTGGCCTCATAAGCTTTTTTGGCATTCTGCATGTCTTCCTAAGGCTGGAGCCTTTTCTTGGCTTGCAGTTCAGGATAGGGTGCTTATATGTATGAGATTGGATAGGCTTGGTATAACAACTATTTTTCCTTGTGTGTTATGCAACTCTCATTTGGAATCCTCATCTCATTTATTTTTGCAATGTCAATTTTCATCTAGTTGTTGGTATTGGCTCTTTGATAAATTGGGTTGGTCTTCAGCTTTATGTTCAGAACTTCTTTCCCAATTTAGATCTTGTCCTATCATGTTTGTTTCTTCTTTTTATTCATGTTTATGGATAATTGCCCCTTCAATTAGTATATGGAATATTTGGTTAAAGTGAAACAATATAATTTTTATAAGAAGCAATCTCATTTGTCAGATGTTTTGTCTAGAATTGAGGCTTCTATCTCTGAGGTTTCTCTTTCCTATATTTATAAGAATCTTGATCGTCTCACTTCCTTTTCTCATTGGGACAATAGGATAACTAGAGTTTGGAATTCTTTGAAGTCCCTTCCTTCTCAAGGTTCGATCGCTAGAAGTTTTTGATGGGGTTAATAGAGGAAAACTAGCTAAATGGTGCACCTCCTCCTCCTTTTTTCAAGGTGAATTATGATGGGGCCTCTAGAGGGAATCTTGGTGAGGCTAGTATTGGGGTGGCTATCTTTGATTATAAATCCAAGTTAGTAGCTGCTAGATATCATTATGTTGGTATCATAGCTAATAATTATGTTGGATTTCATGGGGATTTGGTTGTTTCCCTTGGCATTATGAATGTTGTTTTAGAAGGTGATTCTATGGTAACCTTTCAGAGTTTAACTAATAATAAAATTCATTATTGGCATCTTCGGTATCTTTTTTATTACATTCTGATTAAGCTTGCTAGCTTTGATTCTTATTTGGTTTCTCATTGCTACATAGAGAAATTAATGTTACTATAGATTTTTTAGCTAATTTGGTGATTGATCTCCATGCTAATCAGTTAGATGTTGGGGCCCTTGATATCCCTTCTTTGGTTGATGGAAGGGTTCCAAATTCCTCTTGATTACTCCAAGGATCTGGATGTCAATTTTGCACTTTTATTTGATGACTCATTTGGGATATGTTCCATGTTTAGAGGTGCATCTGCATTCCTATTATATGGTATGTATTTCATTTTCTTTCATCAAGTAGAGCGTGGGTTGGATGTTTTGTATCCTTAAGTTGTTTCTGGGCTCATGGTTAACTTCTTCTTCTTCTTGCTCTAGCCTTATGGATATTGCTTGTCTTCTTCATTATTCCACATGATGATTACTCAGTGGTGTTTTTGTTTGGCTGAGATTGTACCTTTGATTCGTTGATCTTTGGGGGTTGGGCTTCTTCTTGGTTCTTTCATTCTGGTTCTCATTTTTTCTGAGCTTTGTACTCTAACATGTGATTAATCTTATGTGGCTTACTTGCAAAATTGCATTCTTTTGGGTGATGCATGTGTCTCATATCGCATCCCCTTTAGATTTGACATGGGTATATATCTCATGTAGTGGGATGTGTACTATTTTTTGGTGAGTCATTGATTCTAGTCTGTGGTATTTTGTCGCTTGCACGTTTGTGGAGGATTTCTTGTATCTTTTGAGAAGTACAAATGGTGTTGGGTGATGTTGTCTTTTTACATGGTTCTCATCATCACTATCTTTGGTGGCATTCTGGAGGTGGTTAATTTTCCTTGTTAATTGCCTTGTACTTTCTTGAGTCTTGCATTTTGGTATAGATGGGACTACTTGGAAATTATTGTCTTTTTGCTCCTCCTTTTAATATGATGTTGGCTTCATATTTGATTTGAATTTTCTCTATAATTGGCATCTTAATTGGAAAGATATAATGTCCGGTCATGTGTGTAAATTAATGTATGACTTGGGATTTGGTACGTGCAAAGTTATGTTTTGATCATTGATCTATATGTTTTCATTTTCCATTATGGTAGTGTGGTGACTTGCAGAGGTTGTTTAGATTGTAAATGATATCTTTATGCAGATATGATTTTGTAGTCGATATGATGATTGCATATGTCGACCTATGTGAGCATTTATTACACTTTTGTTCCTGGCTATTTATTTGGTTTCTCTTCTCTTTTCAAGTGTGCTTTTGGTTTTCTCTTATGCTATTTTGGGAGCTCTTTGGGTTTCTCATTTCATTTCCAATTCTATCATGTCGATATAGAGTCTTAGCTCCTTCAATTATTGGTGATTTTCAGGATGATCATGTTTATGATGGTGAAAAAATTGGTAAAATTTTTAATCTTTGTTCTCCTGAGGTATCTTGTGTAGTCAGAAAGGTAGTGGGAAGATTTTGGCTTATGGAAAATACAAATTCTTGCATGCATGAGGTGGTTTCTCATTTTCTTAGTGTTTGTATGGATTTTATTTTGGACTCTTCTATGTTGTGTATCATTGCAGACATGTTCCTCATGCCCTCATGTTTTTATTTTGGATGATCTAGCTAATATTGTGTCTTCTTAGCATTTTGATTATGGTGACTTCCCTTAAGGTGGTTTCTTGCCTCTTAATGAGTTATTAGCTAATGGTTGGTGTGGAGAACTTTTTGTGATCAGGTGTGGACTTATTAGTGGAAATTATGATGACACTCTGCTAGCTATGGAAAGGCTGATTGATCATGTACCTCTTGCTATTATGGCTCCTTCACTTAAGACTTTCATGGGAATTCATTTTCTTCTTGATCTTTGGGCATCTCTATTGTTTTCTCCCTAGGTTAATCAACCTTTACAGGTGGTTCCTCCTCCTTTGGATGATGCACTGCCTCCTTCTCTTGGAGATCCTCTAGATGAGAGTTCTAGCAATTGGTTTCGAGGTTCATGAGTTGTCTGTTTTTCTGCTTGGGTTGGCTCTTTTTGTATAGATCTACATATGTATTGGGTATTTTTTGTTGGTTGGTGGATGGTTGGGTTTTGGTTGTGGATTTTCTTCTTGATATCAGTTGTATTGGGCTCTCCATTTTGGGCGCATGGGTGAATGATCTCAGATATGGGTTTATGGGTAGTCTTGCTTAGGTTTTTTAAGGGCTACAACTGAATGTTTTCTTCTCCTGGTTCTTTCTTGTCGGTATGCCCTTTTTTGAAATAGGATATACACTTTAGTTTATTTAATAAATAATGTTTAGTGGCTGCCACTTTTGTCAAAAAAAAAAAATTCCTTCTTAGTTGAATTCTTCCAAAAAGCACAATTCTAAAATAATAATCACTAAGACTCTCATTCATAGTAATTGTTTTTAATAATATTTTATCTTAAATATAAAATGCATTCATATGGGTCGTTTAGTTCATTTTCATATTAATATTAAATATAATTAATGAAAAATAAAAATGAGGTTTTAAACTTGTCGAGAAGATTCAATTTTATATCACTAAACATAATCTTGGAATTCTTATTTAGCAAGGTTAAATGCTCCTCCAAATACCTCTTAGCTAGTTATTATTCATAATAAAAATATAACACATCTAATGCTATCTATTATTTATTCACATTTATAGTCATATAAACAAAATTAATATCCATTCTAAAATGAAATGATATTTTTAAATTTGAAATAGATATAATTAAAATAGCTAGTTGGCCCATCATTTTTATACAATTTTGAGTTCTTAATTTAGAATGGCATATATCATTAACCTAGAAATGACCTTGCATCTTACAAATCAGTTTTGACTAATGTGAAATTCTTAAGAACATGGTGTAATTCTTCATTTTTCTTATTATAGACAAAAAGACAAAATGCAACTCCAGTTTTATAGTGAAGTAAAGTAAATTAAATATTAGCTTATATGTGCCAAAATGTCTCTCGGAAATAATATAATTATAATGGAAAGAGAAATCGAAAATATATAAGAGCTTAGAAAACCTTAGTATGCTAAATTTATGAGACATTCTTCAAATTAACACTTAGGATTATAAGAATTAAAAATTTCAACAATAATACATTAGTTTTGAAAAAAAAAAAAATTGGTTGTACTTTAGAATTGAAAATGATGATAACATATATAATTCATAATTAAAAAAAATGTGAATATTGTTGTCCCAATAATAAGTTTAATGAAGAGAATATTTGAAAAAGGGACCTCTAGCCAAATCCTAATCAAAATCAATAATTCTCAATAAAAGATACCATAATGTTATAGATTTTCTTTTCTAACAATATCAACTATGAAATTTGTTTCATCAAGACCCTAGAAGTTATTTACTAGTCTATAAGATTCCTAAATTTTCTGCATAGGAATTTATCCTTTAAATTATTATCTAGTGATAACTTCTAGTGAGGGTGAAATAATATCTATCATGCATTTTAACCATCCATAGAAATTAAATGAGCTTCACCTTACATCATCTATAGGGACATGACTCGACCCTTATTAGTAGGTTCAATTTTTGAAATCTTAGGGAAAATATTTGAATGAGACTTTGCAGTGGGAACATAGCTTAGAAAAAAAATAAAGCCAACAATCAATACATTCTTTTGAAATCCTTGTCCTAGGATTTTAATCATGGTGTAGTACAACTGCACAATAAAAGTAGCATGAGGGCATGTATTTCCATATAAAACTACCTCATTTTGGTATTATATATTTAATTAAATAAAAGATAATTACATGAGTATAAATCATCACATCACACTATATCAACATATTACTCATGTACCTAGAAATAAAGGCGGCGGAGAGGCATATTTTACCTACGACATTAAGTTCAAGTAAAGGAATTATGTATAATAGTTATTGAAACTCAGGATACGATGGTTGATATTTAATAACAATAGATCATGAGAATGGATTTTTAAGAAATCAAATAAAATATGTGGTAGGTAGAATAATATCCTTAATGATTAGATAATTTATAATGATTCATGAATTTAAATGATGTAGTTAGCTGTCTAAGAGATTTCCCTAACCAAAATAATGATGGAACATCTTCAAATTTTTAAATATTTTAAAATTGTGTATAAGTAAAAAAATTAGGTATGATAGATCTAATTTCGGTAAAGGTTAATGTATATGGAAAATGATGACTAGTAAATAAAGAGAGTATATGGTTACTACTTAGTGAATAATTTCTCAAATTTAATATTAATATGGCTAGCAATAATCAACTATTGGGTCCATCTAGAATAACATTCAACTTATAATTATAGTTTATTAGCAGCACAATATAGTAATTTGGAGACTTTGGGAATGTAACTTGACACATTGTAATAAATAATTCCACTATCTTGTTTAAGAAATATAAAATTGAAAGATATCAAGTGACTAAGTTTACTCAAATAATTCATAATTTAAGTATTCATTTTATCCTTTCATATAATTCAAAAAACATAAAATAATTAATAGTTTAATTATTTTATAGTATCTCATATACTCATAAAAAATAGATAACTTTGAGGAAACCTTAACTTTTTCAAACCTTGAATGATTAAAAATAAATAAATTAACCTTAGTACAATGTTGGTGCTCTTATAGTAATCTTATCAATAATTGACTTTGAAATGGTATAAAATTATTTAAAAGGTGGTTTACAAATCTATATAACCTTCAATCAACTTTAGTTTGTATTTTTTTGGTCAATCAATACAATTAAAGATACATTATTTAAATAAAAATGTGGTTTTACATTTCTAAATTATTATCTACAAAAAAAATGTGTAAATAGATGAAATTTTTTAAAGAATGGTACAAATTTATAAATTTAAAAATAATTTATCATTCTGATACTTTAATTTTATGGATTCATGGTAAGACTATGATAGTTTAAGGGATAATTAATCTCTAATTTTCCTTGATCTAACCCCTACCACTTAAAAAGATGAGTGAGAGATAACCATTATAACTACAATATCATTACATATAGATAAAACCAATCTATTGTTTAGACACAAAGATCAATATATGAAGTAGCAATAAGGGGAACAAGATATAGTGCTTCCTTGAAGTTTAAGTTAGAAAATATTGAACCAATTAAAAAAAACTATCACAAATACCCATAATCTAATACCAATACTTGTACCTAAAATTTTATTTGTTCCATTTCTTATAAAATTGGACCCTCAACTATTTTGCACAATAAACCCCACATAAATGATTTTTTATTAAATAATAAAGAGTTAATTTATGAGATGAATATGTTGAAATAATTTTTCCATTCATACATTGACTTTACTATAATCATGTAGCCTTTGACTCAACTAATCAAAATCATATAATTATCTTTAAGGTTATCTTCATAATGTTTATGTCCAAGTCAAATCAGACTAAAGATTACCTAAGGATATGTAATTACCAATTTTTCTTTTTCTTTTTTAAAGTGTTACAACTTATAGTTCAATGGTAGAAAGGACAAGAAAAGGAATCATTTACAAAAATATAACCCTGTAAGACATGTCTATAAATGTAAGAGTTTTAAATACATTGTTCTTACATTGTTTTTTTAGGGGGGAGGTCATATAAGGGGTCTACAAAAAATGCTCATTAATAGGAACTAAGGTTTAAATAAGCCTTCAAAGAAAATAAAATGGAGTGCAATAAGTACAAATTAGAATTATTCTAAATTTAAAATTTAAAGATTCAGTAATATTCTTAACTTGCTTGCAAATGTGACAATACAACCAAAAATGCTACACATTTCAATTGGGGAAGGATTAAAAAAATTAAAAATTGAGAGGAATTAATGTACAAAATTATATTATGTTGTGTGGACACATTTTCATCTATACATGCTATTTTGATAGTCTTGTGTTATTTTTTATGTCCTTTATCGTATTCACATTTTGTAAGTCTAGTACAAACATTAGTAGATAGAGACATGCTTTGATATTAATTATGGATTAAACACCAACCTCTACTTATAAAATAAAGTTAGATAAAAAAGATAAACTAATTCAATAGATGCCACCAAAATTCAAATAAATTTTTAAGCATTCTATTAATATAAGAGAAAAATAATAAGAAATCTAAAACCTAGTGAACCCTTAACCTCATTGCTAGTATCACAAAATAGTACTATGTACCACTTATCAACATTATTAAGCCACTAAAATCATCCTTTTTAGTATTTAACGAATTTTATCTATTGTATAGAAAAATCAATTAAGACTTTAAGGATGATTAGGAAAATAATTATTTATGATAGGTTTTATAAACTAATTGTTTATGATATTATCTATGTGGGTTCAATTCATAAATTTTTTACAAGTAAAATAAATAAAATTATATTAATCTGCATAGGTAGCAGAATTGGCTTGGGTCATGGGTTTGTTCCCCACTAGTCTCAAGTTCGACTCTGAGGCTTGTGTTTAACCTAATGCACTGGGTAGGGGGGTTGTGTGGTACATCTCCAGGGAATAGTCTCGACTTAGCTCGCCCAAAAAATGGGTACTAGGCTGGGTCACGGGAATACCCTAGATGATCAAAAAAAGAAATTTATATTATAGCTAATTAGTTTCAAATATTTTTGTATCATTTTTTCACTATTTTTATTGTGTAACATTTATGTTAAGCTAAAACTTGAACTATAATTAAATATTTCCATCATTTCTAAGATAAAGATCATTAAGTCTAATACTAAGCCCATGGATATTTCCTGGTAACTTTTTAGTGGATATGTTACTTATTATTAATTTTTAGTTAGTAAAATTAAAAATTTCAAATCAAATTTTATTATAATTCATTTCTCTTTATGTATATATCAAATTTTGATCTTTTTTAATTAAAACCTTGATATACTTTTGATATAGTACAACTTTTGATTTTTTTTTAAACACAGTTTGCTATTTTTCTATATGTCTTTCAATGGATGTTATAATTGTTCTTGTAATGAATCTATGTTGATTATCAAGTTTAAAATATAATAAATTTAAAAATATAGTACATATTATCTCTTTTTGGAGGTTAATTCTAAGGGCTACATATACATATAAAATTTTGTAATTGCTTGAAGTTTAGCCAATCAAATGAAACATGAGGGAAATTATATTTTTTGTTAACACCAAGGTAGGAGTGGAGGATACGACATAGGAGGATCCAAAAAGGTGGTCACATCTATGAGGTTGGTGCAGTCATGGTTAGGAGGGGCCTTAATGAGATCTATCCTGACCATGCAACATAAATACAACGAAAGAAAGACAAGATGATGGAGGAAATGCAGAACTAAAGGAATTGGATCATGAAAACTGATCATAAATAACCAGTAACATCCAGACTACAAGATTCAGCTCATTGGCCTACTACATATGTGCTCAATTACATAATCGTTCAACTCCTGAACTCTAAATCTTATGATACATATCCTATATTATTCCTAATGAATTATGATGCTTAATTAAATTGATTTATAGGGTCTAGATGGATCCATGTTGGCCCAAGAGGGATCGAATGCCAAAGGATAAGATCAAATGTGTAAAATCTCTAGGTCGGCCTCTGTAAAGGAAAATCCAAAGGAAGAAGTGTGGATCAGAGGGAAGGTCAGACACACACCAAGGAACATTAGAATCAAAAAGTTGAAGCTCCACAAGGTTCAAAAGGGATCCACAAGATTCACCAATAGCAAATAGGTCCAAGCAGTTCTGGTGTTCTAAGCCAGAAAACTATCTCAGAATCTGGAAGTGATAACTTGCTGGAAAATGATCCAAACGTCTCGTGGTTCAGGAATAAGGAAGATAATCATGTTCACAAGCAAAATATAGCTCTGTAAGATTTGGTGAGAAAATGAAAGAAAGTGTAGAAAGAAATGTTGAAACTGCAAAACAAAAAACAAACTGAAAAATAAATTTTTATGGTTGATGCAAGATTGCCAAGAACCGAGGATGCTCCTACATCAAACATTCGGGTTTGCTGAAAAAGTAATTCCCTCACTTTGCTAGGGTCAGAGGAAAACCAAGGTGGTCCACCTCTGCCTAATAAATCCAAGATGAATCTTCAACTAGTGTATCCTTCCATTTCACAAGATACTCCTTGTACTGATTGCTTCGGAAGCTACGCCCATTCCTACTATCCAAAATGTCTTCAATTTGATCTGGTTCCTTCTAGGGAAATTGCTTCTCCAAGTCTACAATAATGTCTACATTGAATTCTAATTCATGATACTGATGTAGATCTGCAATGTTGAATATAGGTGAAATACTCAAACTATCTGGTAACTCCACTTCATATGCGTTTATGGAACTAAACTTCCTCAAGATCTTGCAGGGTCCAAACTTCCTCATTTGCAACTTGTTATAGGTTCCAACTGAGAATCTTTCTTTTCTTAGATACACCATCACTTCATTTCCAACTTCAAATTCCTTATGTCTTCTCTTCTCATCTTCTTTCTCCTTATACTTGCTATTCATATCTTTTGATTCTTGCTTAATCTAAATATGTAAGGCCTTAATGTGATCTACAAATTCTTCTAATTCTACACTCCACTTGTCTTCATTACTAATATCCTTTAATTCCGATATACCTCTAGGGTGTGCTTCAGTAAAACTCTCAAAAGGTGTTCTTCTGGTACTCATGTTTACTAAATTATTGTAGGCAAACTTTGCTTGTGCAAGATCAAATCCCAACTTTTGGTTTTGTCTCCAACTAAGCATCTTAACAAATTTCCCAAGCTTTGGTTAACTACTTCTATCTATCCATCATTCTGTGGGTGAAAAGTAGAATGACACTTCAAATTTGTCTTCATCTTCTTCCAAATTGTTCTCCAAAAATAACCAACAAACTTAGTTACTCTGTCTAAAACTATGCTCTTAGGTAATCCATGCAATCTCACCGCTTCCTTGAAAAATAAGTCAACTATATGCATTGTATCTGATGTCTTCTTACAAGGTATGAAATGAACCATCTTTGAGAATCTATCCACTACCAAAAATATAGAGTCATTCCCTCTTTGTGTTTTAGGTAATCCAAGTATGAAATCCATTCATATATCCTCCCAAGGTCTCTCTAGTACTATCAAAGACTTATACATTCCCACATTCTGACTACTACCTTTTGCAACTTGACAAACCCTACAACTCTGCACAAATTTTCTAACATCCTTATGAATTTGGAGCCAAAAGTAATGCTCACTCACCAATGCTACTGTTTTATCAACACCAAAGTGTCCGGCTAATCCTCCACTATGTTTCTCCTTTATCAAATTCTCCCTTGTAGAACTCTTAGGTATGCACAACTAAACTCCTCAGAGTAACATCCCATCCTGAATGAAGTAATCCAACCACTTGCTTATGTCTACCATAACCGGTTCTCTACATGCTCTCCAAGGTTCTGCAAAATCCAAGTCATCATCATACAAGGTCTTCAACTCCTCAAATCCTAACAATGTCACTCTCATCTTTGTTAGCAAATTCCTCTTATTCAATGCATCGACAATTTTGTTTGACTTTCCACTTCTATGCTTCAACACAAAGGTGTAACTCTGCAAAAATTCTACTCATGTCATATGTCTCTGATTCAACTTACTCTGATTGTTCAAATACTGCAAGGCTTGATGGTCAGCATACAACACAAAATCCTTAGGCAACAGGTAATTTCTTCACTTCTTCAAGGCTTGGACTATAGCATAAAATTCCTGATCATACACTAAACATCTCCTTCTTGCATCATTCAACTTTTCACTAAAATAAGCTATTACTCTCCCTTCCTGACTCAATACTGCTCCAATTGCATTCCCGCTTGCATCAAAGTACACTTGAAATACTTTGTTGAAATCTGATAAAGCTAACACAGGTTGTTCAATAACCTTCTGCTTCAACAACTCAAAAAATTTATTTGCTATGGTAGTCCACTTGAATTCCTTCCTATCTCCTCTCATTGTCTCAGTCATAGGGCTACAAACTGAACATAAATTTCTAATAAACTTCCAGTAGAAACTAGCCAATCCATGAAATGATCTTACCTCCCCAATGCTTTCCGGTGTAGGACATTCAACAATTTCTCTTACCTTCTTAGGATCCATCTTTAATCAATCTGTAGATATCACAAATCCCAAATAGATTAACTCTTCTTTCATGAAACTACACTTCTTTAGATTTATCAACAACTTCTCCTCTCTCAACCTCTACAAAACTTGTCTTAAATACAATAGATGCTCCTCTTTTGTCTTACTTAAAATTAGAATGTCATCCAAATATACAATAACAAACTTACCTAGGAATTTCTTCAATACCTCATTCATCAACCTCATGAAATTACTAGTACATTAGTCAATCCAAAAGGAATCACCAACCATTCATACAATATTTTATTTGTCTTGAATGTTGTCTTCCACTCATCTCCTTCTCTAATTCTGATATGATAATATCCACTCTTCAAGTCTATCTTTGTGTAGTATTTGGCTCCACTCAAACAATCCATTATATCATCCATCCCAGGCAAAGAAAACCGATACTTCACTATGATCTTGTTTATTGCTCTGGAATCGGTACACATCCTTCATTCTCAATTCTTCTTAGGTGCTAACACTATTGGTACTGCACAAGGACTCAAACTTTCTCTGATCAAACCTTTCTTCAACAACTCATGCACTTTTCTATTCAACTCCTCATTCTTTGCCAGTGTCATCTGGTGTGCAACTTTGTTTGGTAAACTAGCTCTAGGAATCAGGTCTATGCAATGATTGATACTCCTCAATGATGGTAATGCATCAAGAACATTATCTTAAATGATGTCTTCATACTCTATCAGCAATTATTGTATCTCCTTTGGTTGTTCCTCATCATACTCCAGGTTCTTAGGCTTCTTAGGAACTAAGGCAAAACATACATTCTCATGTCTCATTCCATTTAGGAATTTCCTTCCATCCACCAAATAGATTCTACCATTTGTACAGACTTTACTCTTTAGGGGATCCTCCAAGGGTAACAAGTTTTGTTTCATCCCATTCACCACAATATTGTATATGTTCTTTCTCCCATCATGTATTGCCTATGTATCAAACTGCCAAGGTCTACCCAAAAAAATGTGACAAATATCCATAGGCATAATATAACACAAAACTTGATCATGATAATTTCCAACTTTCAATTTTACCAAGCATTTGTCACTCACTAACAACTTATGATCATCTTGAATCCATGCTATTTGATAAGGCTTAAGGTATTTCAATATTTTCAACTTCAATTTATTCACCATTTCTTTTCAAACAAGCTTATCCGAACTACCACTATCAATAAATACTTTGCAACACTTATCGGATACCTTACACCTAGTCTTGAATAAATTTCTCCTCTGCAAGGGCTCTTCATCCTCTCCGGTATAACATAAGGCTCTCCTCGTCATCAACAGTTCTCCATCTTCCGATTTGTTAGCTAATCCAGTGGGGATTTCTTCTACCAAGGCTACTCTCCCAATGTTCTCTGTCTTCTTACATTGGAAAGCATGATGTCCTTCTCCTCCACACTTAAAGCAAGTTCCTCTAAACACTCTCTTATCTTGTCTTCTGTCATCTTTTCCAAAACCTTCATTCTGATAACCATCAAGTTCTCTTCTTTGGTAGATATTTTCGTTATCCTTCTACTATGAACTTCCATCTTTGCTTACTTCCTTTTCCTTGTTCTGATCTATATAGGTTCCTCTTCCTCCTTTAAATATTCCTTTGAAAAACCTTCCACCTCTACCCCTCTATCTTTTCTCATGTATTTTGTTCAACTTCTCTTCTTCTTTCAAGGCATATTGGTAAACTTCTTCAACACTCTACAACTTGTTCAAACAGAGTTTATATTTTATAGACATCTACAATCCATTCAGATATCTTTCAACTTTTTCAATCTCATCATCAGTATGTCCTGATCAGATATTCAACTTGTAGAATGCTTTGGTGTACTCCTTCACACTAGATTCTTTCTGCTTCAAGTTCTGGAACTTCCAAAATAGATTCACTCGATAATCAACTTGCATAAACTTTGATTTTAACTTGGCAACCATCCGCTCCTATGATTTGATCTTTTCTTTTCCTCTTCTCTATCTATTAGCCGGCAAATATTCCCACCAAAGAGATGCATAACCTTTCAACCAGATATTGACAAATTTCACCTTTCGTTCCTCTACAGTGCTTTGAAAATCAAAATACTTCTCCATCTCAGAGATCTAATCCATTAATTCATCTGAATCCAACTTACCATCATACTCCAATGAGGTAAAATGTGGTTTAGTGTTCGCCCTACTCAAAACCCTCAAGAAACTCTCTTCATATGGATCGATCGCCGATGGCTTTTCTACTTGTTCTATCGGTGCTTCTTCTTCTTCATCTTCACTTACATCTTTAATATGTCTACCCCTTCTCTGGGCTATTTCAACAACTTCTAACTGGACTACAATTCCTCTCAACATTTATATCACAACAGTGTCTGCATTGCCAATTGCTCCACCATTCCTATTTCCTCTTCACGCCATCTTCACACCATTCCTCTATAGCTACAGGCTTGATCTACAACCCACCACCCCACAACAAAATCTCCAGAACAAAATCTCACTTTGATACGACTTGGTGTAGTCACGGTTAGGAGAGAGCTTAATCAGATCTATCTGGACCGTGCAACAAGAGTAAACACAATGAAAGAAAGATAATATGATGTAGACAATGTAGAACTGAATGAATTAGATCATGAAAACTGATTACAAATAACCGGTAACATTCAGACTACAAGATTCAACTCACTGGCCTGCTGCATACATGCTGAATTATAGAATCGGTCAACTTCGGTCCTCTAAATCTTATGATAAATCTCCTATATTCTTCCTGATGAATTATGATTCTTAATTACATTGATTTATAAGGTCTAGAGGGATCTTCATTGGCCCAAGAGGGATCAAATTCCAAAGAACAAGATCAAATGTGTAAAATCTCCAAGTCAGCCTCTGCCAAGGAAAATCCTCCAAAAAATTCAAAGGAAGAAATGCAGATTAGAGGGAATGTTGGCCACATACCAAGAAACATTGGAATCAATGAATTGAATCTCCGCAAGCTTCGAAAAGGAACCACAAGATTCACCAATAGCATATAGGTCCAAGTGGTTCCGTTGTTCTAAGCTAGAAAATTGTCTTGGAATCTGGAAGCGATAACTTCTCGGAAAATGATCCAAACATCCCATGATTTAGGAATAAGGAAGATAATCATGTTCACAAGAAAAATCTAGCTCAATAAGATCTTGATAGGGAGATTGCTAGGAGAGTGCTCAAAAGGACCAATTTGACTCAAAGGCCAATAATAGGAAACAAGGATTTGCAATGGCAAGTTTAGTTACACCTGATAGGTCTCTCTACAAGTCTCCACTAACAACCTCCTCTTCTTGGTGATGGCTCACACCCATGCTCTACTTGCTTCAATTACTCACTCCACCCAACTACTCATACTGAAACCTCTTTTCTTGGAATTCAACATACTGTTTTAGAATGCATTAGGAGTATTCTACATGGACATGAAGGGGCAGCAAAGTTTTCTTCAAGGTTTGATGCTCACAATTTGGTTTTAGGCTCATGGCCCTTAGCTACTTAATACTCCAACCAAAGGTCAAAACCCTCAACTAAGGCCATGTTCTATCCAATGTCCTATTTATCATTTGTTTCAATGTTTTCAAATGTCCTCACAAGGTTTCATGTTCCGCAAACTCCTCATTTTGATTGGATTTTGAATTTTAGTCAAAAATTGTCAAAAGGGCTACTAGCCTCTGGAGGCCTAATTGGCCTAAATTTGCTCACCCTGCCCAATGATAGGCTTCTCCTCCAATGAGCTTGGTTTGGATGATCTTTTAGAGGTATATGTTAACTGATTTTCATGGTTTAGGTTGCTGCTAGGGCAATATGAGGACTATCTACCATTTGTGGCCTAATTGTATGGTTTTGGAGGGTTTTGAAGCTTGTCAACACAGTTTTCTTTGTTGACCACCAATGTGAGTGCCTAAACCTTCTTAGGCACTTTAAAAAGTCTTCCACAAGTGTCCCCTATCACTGTCACTCAAGCATAATGCCAAACACTTGGCAAGCAACTGAAAATGAAGAGAAATGTCATCGAGTCTATCAATTTGCTGCCCTTTACTAGTCAGACTGTTGCTGCACTTTTTGGACCTGTTTTACAAGAAGTATTAACTTTCACAGAGCCTCAATGAGGTCTTCAAACATTTAACAAACCTCCTATTACAATTCCTTCATGACTCAAGGCTTGGATTATGCTCTTAAAGCATTCCATGAGCATTTTGTCAAAATACAAATCATAAAAACAGTGAACTCACTGTTTGCTTACAAAAATGATAAAGTTTGATTGGATAAAATTCAACCAATGAGAAAATGTGATCTTACACACCATTGGCCATATGTCTAGACCTCTATCTCATGTATTTGTTCACTCCAAATTAGACTTTGGGTGCAAAACTTGAGTTTTAAACACACTACTAGCTGAGTAATCAATACTTGCCTAGTATTCACTCAAATGCTTCTTCAAGCCACCATTTTGGCTTAAAACAAATCATATTTAAATTATATACATGATTTCCAACTTGACTGAATCCATATTGTGGGATCGCAAGCATGGATTAGTCAAGTGGAGTCATTTTGGAGCTTCAAACCCTTGACAGGGCAGCAAGCACACAGTTTGGAAATAATTTTGTAAAAATCAAACTTTCAGAAGAAACCAATACCAAAATAAACTAAAAAGAATTATACAAGTACTATGTACACTTTCCCAAAGGTATAGTATGGATTAAGAAGGTACAGTACATACCAATGCACTAAAAGATCAAAAAACCACTCATAAAGCCATTAATTCATGATTTTATTGAGAAACCTCTTGTTAAACAATCACCAACATTATTCAAAGAAAAGGGAGGTGTTTTTATAGTCCAATAAGGTGGTTATCAATATCAGTATGGACAGGAGGCTTCCATAGCCATGTTTTGCAAGAAAAACACAAAAATTGACAATTTTGACAACTTTTTGAGCCAAATGACAACATTTTTTGCTCAAAAAGGCATTTTTGACAATCTAACCTTGTCAACTTGTCTAATAAACTTAGAAATGCCTAAAAACACCTATCAAACATGTTTCAATTCTTTTGAAATCATTACAAGACCTTTTTAGCAATTTTGCACTTTTTTGCCAAAAATTGTCAACTCAAAGGCTGAAATGTAAAATTTGATCTCTTGAGCCCAAAATGAGATCAAAACCACTACACATGACTCATAACAACCTAAAAAAACATTATAAACCTAACACAAGACATTACAAGCATGAAAGCATTAAAAACTCAAAAAATGGGAGTTTTACTCAACTAGGTGTTTCTGCACCATACTCCTTCCAAAACAAAGAAGTCATGTGACTCCTTGAGGTAGAAAAGATGAAGGTATGCCAACTTTCTAAAAGTCAGCTTCAGGTATCCATGTGGCCTTTGAGATAGAATGATACTTCCATTTGATGAGATGCTCCTTGTAGGTGTGATTCCTTGTCTTTTTGAGAATTCTGGAGTCTAGAACCTATTCTGCTTGGGTAAAAGAAGGAGAAGGGAGAGATAGATCAGAAAGGGATTTGGAAACATTTGAAACTCTTTGAATCTCCTTAGGTGGCTACCCTTTGAAAGCAATCAAATCTGCAACATTAAAAATGGGGGACAAAGAAACATTAGTAGGCAAATCAACTTTGTAAGCATTAGACCTATACTTAGCCAAGATCTTGCAAGGGCTTATCCTCCTCATCTAAAGTTTGCTTGGAACTCCCTTTTGTAGCCTTTCCTTATTCAAATGAACCATCACATAATCACCTATGGAAAACTGAACATCTCTCTTTGTAACATCCACTCTTGCCTTGACTTTTTGAGAGGTATCTTGGAGAGCTTGTCTCACTTGCTCATGAACCTCCTTCATGGACTGAGCCACATCATTTGTTGTTCCACTCTTATGCTGCAAGTTAGTGATATCCCCCAACTCCATTATACCCCTTGGATGCATACCATAAACAACTTCAAATGGACTTTTACCTATAGACCAATTAACACTGTCATTGTAGGCATATTCTGCTTGATGAATGAGCTGATCCCAACTTTGCCCATATTCCTTTGTCAAGCACCTAAGCATGTTTCCAAGAGACCTATTCGCAACTTCAGTTTGGCCATCAATTTATGGATGATAAGCTGAACCAAAAGAGAGACTAGTAACCAATCTCTTCCACAATGTCTTCCAGAAATGACCAAGAAACTTAACATCCCTATCTGAAACAATGCTAGTAGGCAAACCATGAATTCTAACAACTTCTTTGAAAAACAAATAAGCAATATGATTTGCATCATGTGTTGTCTTACAAGGAATAAAGTGAGCCATTTTGCTAAATTTGTCAACTACTACAAAGATGCTATCAAATCCTGCTTGAGTTCTAGGTAATCCTACCACAAAATCCATACTAATGCAATCCCAAGGCCTATGTGGAATGGGAAGAGACTGATATAAACTAGAATTAAAGGAATTACCTTTTGCTTTCTAACATACCAAGCACTGCTCAACATACCTCTTGATGTCTTTCTGCATCTTAGGCCAATAATAGAACCTTTGAACCAACTCTAAGGTCTTGTTGAGACCGAAATGTCCACTTAAGAACCCATTGTGCTTCTCTTGAATGAGGTTCTCTCTCATAGAACCTTTTGGAACATAGAACTGTCCTCCCCTGAATAATAAACCATCCTACAAAGTGAAATCAGCATATGCACCATGGAAAGTATTCTCAAAATCTTGACAAACTTTATAAGCTTCAGCAAAATCATCATCAGTAGGGTACATGTTTTTGAAACTTTCAATACCAATGCTCTGAACTTGAATATCATGAATAGTTAACAACCTTCTACTCAAAGCATCTGCTACTTTATTTAACTGACCCTTCTTATGCTTAAGAGTTAAAGTGTAATCTTGCAAGTATTCTACCCATTTAACGTGCCTATGATTCAGTTTATCCTACGAGTTTAAGAAACTGAGTGCCTGATTATCTGTGTATACAACAAATTCCTTAGGAAGAAGATAGTGTCTCCATTTCCTAAGTGCTTGTACTAATGCATAAAGTTATAAATCATAGGAAGAGTACTTTTTCTTTGAATCATTCAACTTCTCACTAAAGAATGCAATTGGTCTATTTTCTTGACTTAAAACAACTCCTACATCAATATTACTAGCATCACATTCAATAGTAAAAACTTTGTCAAAACTAGGTAAAATGAGCATTGGTTGAGTAGCTACTTTAGTTTTCAATAATTCAAACCCCTTATGGGCTGCACTTGTCCACTAAATTTTTACCTTTACACCCCCTTTGATGGTGTCTAACATTGGAGCACAAATCTTACTGAATCCCCTAATGAATTTCCTATAAAATTGTGCCAAACCATGGAAGCTTCTGACATCACTGGCTGTCTTAGGAGTTGGCCAACTGTTTATTGCTGCCACTTTTGAGTGATCCATTTTCAGATTGCCTCCTGATACAACAAAACCAAGATAGACCAATTCTTGCTTCATAAGATCACATTTTTCAAGATTAATGGTTAGTTGTTCATCAGATAACTTTCTCAAAACAATAGCTAAATGTTTTAGATGCTCTGCTTTGGTCTTACTAAAAATGAGTATATCATCTAAATACACAACAACAAATTTGCCTATGAAATCATGTAAAAATTCATTCATGAGTCTCATGAATGTGCTGGGAGCATTAGAGAGTCCAAAAGGCATGACAAGCCACTCATAGAGACCCTCATTTGTTTTGAAAGTCGTCTTCCATTCATCCCCCTCTTTGATTCTTATCTGATGGTAACCACTCTTGAAATCAATATTGCTAAAATACCATGCACCCCCCAAACAATCCATCAAGTCCTCTATCTTGGGTATGGGAAATCTATATCTAATGGTGATCTTGTTTATGGCTCTAGAATCTATACAAAGCCTCCATGTTCCACCCTTCTTAGGTGCCAACACTGTAGGTACTGCACAAGGACTAATGCTTTTCCTAATCAGCCCTTGGTCTAAGAGTTCTTGTATTTGTCTTTCTACCTCTTTGTTTTGTTCAGAGGTCATCTTGTAGGCTGCCTTATTAGGCAAAGAGGCTCTAGGTATGAAGTCAATTTGATGGCTAATGGCTCTAGAAGGTGGTAAGGCTACAAGTGTACCATCTCTGATTATTTGTTTGAAGTTATCAAGGATTTGCTACACCTCATATGGTATCTCAACTTTCTTTTCTACCTTTTCTTCCTTGGGTTTCACTATGAGTGCAAATCCCACTCCTTCACCCTCTTCTAGTGTTTTTATGAACTCTTTCTCATTCACTAACAAGATGTTAGGTACTTTGTTGCTGCTCTCTCCTTCTTCAATGAGGGATTGAATTTGATAGGTTACTCCATTTTTCTGAAATGAGTAGGAGTTTCTTTCCCATCATGTTGTGCTTTTCGGTCAAACTGCCATGGTCTACCCAACAACAGGTGACAAGCATCCATAGGAAGGATGTCACATAGGATCCTATCTACCTAGACTTGCTCATTCACTAACACATGTTGTCCCTTATTTAACATGTGACCTTGTATGGCTCCTTGTGTTGTATCCTAGGTAGTTTCAATTTTCTTACTGCTTCCTCTGAAATGATGTTATCTGTGGATCTTGAATCTATGATTGCCTTACACACCTTTCCCATGATTTTACACTTAATCCTGAACAATGCTCTTCTCTGTGAGGCCTTTGTACTATGTGTCTTCTTCATTAACACTCTTTTGATCATCAAACTCTCACCATCTTCTGAAGCTAGGTGGTTCAATGTTGAAGTTTTGGTATTACCTCCATCTTCCTGAACATAGTTTACCCTCTTTTCACCACCATAGGATGAACTAGGCTTCTCTGGGCATCTATAGGTAGGGTGGCCCAACTTCTGGCAGTTATAGCACTTCATGGTTGAGAAGTAGGACCCTCTCCTTGGTCCATTAGATCTACCCCTACTCGGGTTGCTTGATCCCCTACCCCTGTAGTTGGGTTTGCTATGAGAATCCCCATTTTTCTCTAGAAGTTTAGACTCTCCCTGGGATCGTTGATCTATGCTCCTTCCCCCAAAACTGCCTCTATGGCCTCTACCATCTCTTCCCCTACCTCTTCCTCTATTTTTTTGCTCTTTCTTTCTCCTATCTTTCTCTTCCACCTTAAGTGCCAATTGATAGCACTTGTGTACTATTTGTGGGCATAACAAGCTCATCTCTTCCTGGATGTTCCATCTTAACCCATTCAAGTACCTTGCCACTTTTGTGCTCTCATCCTCCACTACTCTAGATCTCATGCATAGTTTTTGAAACTCTTCAGTGTAGCTACTGACATCTAGGTCTTTTTGTCTCAAATTTTGTCTTTTCCAGTGAAGTTGTATTTCATAGTCTTCAGGAAGGTAGGTTTCTTTGATTTTGGCTACCATTGCTTTCCAGGTGGCTATTGGTTGCTTACCTCCTTTCACCCTTTCCTCTTGGATGAATTTCCACCATGATAAGGTTGCCCCTCTCAACCTTGATTTGGCTACCTTAACCCTCTGTGCTTTAGTTATCCCATCACATTCAAAATGGTTTTCTAGACCCTCAATCCACTCTATTAGAGCATCTGGATCCATCTTCCCACTGAAAAGAGCCACTCCCTCTAAGGTTTTATCACTCATAGCTCTCAAGGCTTTCAAGAATGGTTCTTGCTCAATGACAAGGTCGGGCATGGGGACTTCATCCTCTATAGCCATCATTTTACCCTAATCTCCAACCTTATCATGGACTTCTTCAGTTTTGACTTCTACTTTAGCTAGTTTCATTGCTAGTTGATCTAATATTTCTCTGAGTGCCCTATTTTCCTCTTCTTGGACTTCAACCTTCTTGGCCAATTTTGCATTGGTCACCATGTTTGCCTACTTTTTCTTTCCTCCTGAATCTTTTGTTGGCTCTGATACCACTATGATAAGGAGATTGCTAGGATAGTGCTCAAAAGGGCCAATTTGACTCAAAGGTCAATAAAAGGAAACAAGGATTTGCAATGACAAGTTTAGTTACACCTGATAGGTCTCTCTACAAGTCTCCACTAACAACCTCCTCTTCTTGGTGATGGTTCACACCCATGCTCTACTTGCTTCAATTACTCACTCCACCCAACTACTCATAATCAAACCTCTTTTCTTGGCATTCAACATATTGTTTTAGAATGCATTAGGGGTATTATACATGGACATGAAGGGCCAACAAAGTTTTCTTCAAGGTTTGATGCTCACAATCTGGTTTTAGGCTCATGGCCCTTAGCTACTCAATACTCCAAGGTCCTATTTATCATTTGGTTCAATTTTTTCAAATGCCGTCACAAGGTTTCATGTTCCCCAAACTCCTCCTTTTGATCGGATTTTTAATTTTAGTCAAAAATTGTCAAAAGGGCTACTAGCCCATAGAGGCCTAATTGGCCTAAATTTGCTCACCCTACCCAATGATGGGATTCTCCTCCAAAAATATTGGTTTAGGTGATGGTTTAGAGGTATATGCTAACTGATTTTCATGGTTTAGGCTGCTGCTAGGGCAATATGAGGACTATCCACCATTTATGGCCTAATTGTAGGGTTTTCAAGGGTTTTGAAGCTTGTCAACTTAGTTTTCTTTGTGGACCACCAATGTGAGTGCCTAAACCTTCTTGGGCCCTTTAACAAGTCTTCCAAAAGTGTCCCTTATCACTGTCACTCAAGCATAATGTCAAACACTTGGCAAGCAACTGAAAATGAAGAGAAATGTCATCGAGTCTGTCAATTTGCTGCCCTTTACCAGTCAGACTATTGCTGCACTTTTTGGACCTGTTTTACAAGAAGTATTAACTTGCATAGAGCCTCAATGAGGTTTTCAAACATTTGACAAACCTGCTATTACAATGCCTTAATGATTCAAGGCTTGGATTATGCTCTTAAAGCATTCCATGAGCATTTTGTCAAAATACAAATCATAAAAACAGTGAACTCATTGTTTGCTTACAAAAATGATAAAGTTTGATTGGATCAAGCTCAAAAAATGAGAAAATGTGATCTTACACACCATTGGCCATATGTCTAGACCTTTGTCTCATTTATTTGTTCACTCCAAATTAGACTTTGGGTGCAAAACTTGAGTTTTAAACACACTACTAGCCGAGTAATCAATACTTGCCTAGTATTCACTCAAATGCTTCTTCCAACCACCATTTTGGCTTAAAAAAAAGCATATGTACATTATATACATGAGTTCCAACTTGACTGAATCCATATTGTGGGATCGCAAGCATGGATTAGTCAAGTGGAGTCATTTTGGAGCTTCAAACCCTTGACAGGGCAGCAAGCACATAGTTTGGAAATAATTTTGTAAAAATCAAACTTTCAGAAGAAACCAATACCACAATCAACTAAAAGGAACTATACAAGTACTATGTACACTTTCCCAAAGGTACAGTATGGATTAAGAAGGTACAGTACGGACCAATGCACTAAAAGATCAAAAAACCAGTCATAAAGCCATTAATTCATGAGTTTATTGAGAAACCTCTTGTTAAAAAATCACAAACCTTATTCAAAGAAAATAGTGGTTTTTTTATAGTCCAAAAAAGGTGGTTATCAAGCTCAGCATGGACAAGAGGCTTCCATAACCATGTTTTGCAAGAAAAACACAAAAATTGATAATTTTGACAACTTTTTTAGCCAAATGACAATATTTTTTGCTCAAAAAGGCATTT
This sequence comes from Cryptomeria japonica, assembly GCF_030272615.1. NCBI lineage: Eukaryota > Viridiplantae > Streptophyta > Pinopsida > Cupressales > Cupressaceae > Cryptomeria > Cryptomeria japonica. The sequence goes on along the minus strand of NC_081415.1, from coordinate 191,361,273 downwards.
TTGACAATCTAACCTTGTCAAATTGTCTAATCAACTTAGACATGCCTAGAAACACCTATCAAACATGTTTCAATGCTTTTGAAAGTATTAGAAGACCTTTTTAGCAATTTTGCACTTTTTTGCCAAAAATTGTCAACTCAAAGGCTGAAATGTAAAATTTGATCTCTTAAGCCCAAAATGAGATCAAAACCACTACACATGACTCATAACAACCTAAAACAACATTATCAACCTAACGCAAGATATTACAAACATGAAAGCATTAAAAACTCAAAAAATAGGAGTTTTACTCAACTAGGTGCTCTTGCACCAGATCCGCTGAGTAAATGCAACAAAGTGCAAAAAGAATTTCTGAAACTGAACAAGAAATGTTTTTGGTTGATGCAAGATTGCCAAGAACAGGGGATGCTCCTGCATCAAAGGCTTAGATCAAAACCCCAAATCTTATATTTAACTTCTCTTAATTAGACCAAGTCTCCAATGCATTTTTCAATTCTAGAATGATTTTAGATGAAAACCATGGTTTAGCCATTAGCAAGACACATTATTGTATCTTTGTCTGTTGAGATTCCCACAGATACTAAGAGGGGGGGGTTCAATTAGTATCTAACTAGTGAATAGAATTTCTTAACTTAAAACATGTAGAACATATTATTACAGTGTACCGGTATGTAAGAAATAATGCAATAAATAGAATTAAAAGAAACCACATGAAAAACACACCATAACACAATGATTTAACGAGGAAACCTAGTGTGGAAAAAATCTTGGTGGGATTTGTGACCCAAAATATTCACTTACTAGCCAATAAGAGAATATTACTGCTACAAGAGGGGCCTACACATGCAGGAAGGCCAACTACCTAGAGCTCACTGCTCAATGGGAAGTCTCAGTGACTTACAATGATGGATTATACAAATCCAGTATCTTGTACTGCTTTAGAATAGAATCTATAATGCCAAATCCAGTACCGATTTCTGCTCTACTTCTTACATAAACCCTTAACCTATAATTCACATAATAGGTCTGCCTTATTTCACCTAAATATGATCTTCTTACTTACTTACAAATGTTCTACAATGATCTCTCTTATATAAGAGTCATTTTACAATGATGCCAAGTTGGCTTACAAAGATTTTACAATAATAAACAAAATACAATATAACAAAAATCCTGTCAGCCTCTGTGTCGGTATGCTTCCTTTCTCTGTCAGTGCCGGTGGTCTGAGTGTTGGTGTAGAGTCTGATCTTGCTAGTGTTGGTGCAATGCCTTTCCAGTGTCATAGGATTGTAAGGTTGCCATCAATGACAAAACCTTCAATGTCTCATTGGAGTGTGCATATGCCAACAGTCTCCGCCTTTGGCATTGATGGTAACACTCATGAGAAAATTCAAAAGTGTATCCAAAACTGTAATCCAAAAATGTTTCCAAAAATATAAGAGCTCCCCCTGAGCAGATAAGTCTTCTGTCAGTTATTTTCTTATTTTCTCATACTACTACTCCCCCTTTGGCATCAATGACAAAGGTTGCCAAGATGTTAGTAGAGTTGTAGTCTCACTCAACCTTGTAACTGGGTGGTTACAATTTGAAAAAGATCTGCCAAAATCAAGTTTATACTTTCCATAAACTTCTTGCTATCCTTTATTGATGTCTTTGTTCTTTTAACTGTACCGGTGAGGTGCTGCATATGCTCTGTCGATGTTCTCTATCCCTGTACTAGTGCCTCAGATATTTCCTTCTATAATGATGCTAGATAGTCCAGACTTGGACTCAATCTTAGTCTCAAATGTTTTGCCTTATTTACTATTCTCTCCTTTTCTCTTTCTAGCTTAAGTAATTCTTCCTCAAAACTTGTTATCCTTTTCTCAAAAACTGATAATGTATCAGGTGAGTTAACAAAATTGTCTTCAAGTTTATTGATTTCATCCTATACTTTGCTCATTTTCTTATCTATGTCTACTATCAAAAAGTTTGTCCTACAAGTATCTTTATACAGAGTTTTAAATTCCTTTAATAAGTTGCATAGTTCCAGTAGAAGTGTGTCGAATTCCCTAGTACACTTCTTTATTTGATCTTCAAAGAATTTTTGCTTTTCAATTTCTACCTTATTCTTCAATGTCTCTTCCTTTATTTGCTCAATAGTTACTGTGTTCTCAGTGATGTATTTACACAAAGTATCAAGTTGTTTTAAAGAATCCTTATTGTCTATGTTATAGTTAGGAGCTATTACCTTCAAAATTGGGATTGTGTCATCTATAGCTTTATAAGCCTGTGAACCACAATTTGTTATCTTTTTGATGGAGTCCAAAAGTACTTCAGTTACATTAGTTGATTTGTAACCTATTGAGGAGGAACCAACATTCTAAATTCCACTGGTGGAGGAAGTAACCAAGCTTGCAGTGACCTCTGGTAGGTCAGTCTGTGTTTCCATTTCTTATCCTTCTTGATTTTGCCTAAGTTATCAATCAACTCATCTTTTAACCATTCACATACATCAATTTTCACATTGTCTTTAACCATGTCATAAGCACTTTTAATGCATAAACTAGAAACTAAGTTAAGTCTTCTTGCATGAGTTGCTTTGTACCCTAAAATCATGCTAACAAATCTCACATTTATATCAGTCACATCATTAACTCTCAGAGACCTTCTGTCTGATGTTGCACCAGTTAAGTTCATTACTAGGTCATTGGAGACCTTCTTAGTCTTTTCTGGTCTATTACCGGTGGAAGGTAACCCTGTTACTGCTTTCACAGCTTCCTTTTTTATTGTGTACTGAATCAAGCCAAAAGAATGAACCATGTACCCTGCTCAAAGCTATCCTAATCAGCTCCTTGGGAAATTTGGGAATGCAGAGGATTTCAGTGAATCCTAGGGTTTCAACAATTTTATGTTCTGGTTTTACATTACCAGAATTGTCACATATAACAGTCTTATACATGCTTGTGATTTATTCATCTCCTAATTCCTCTATGTTGCAATGAATATATATTTGGGGATCTTATGCGAAAAAACTCCCTTTGGAATTTGGGAAAAAGGACCTACATTGTCTTCTTTCTTAGCTACCTCAGGAACTAGTTGAAATACGGGCCTAGGGCATTTTATAACCTTGACTACTATTTTCTATGAATTTGGGTGCAGAGGAGGATGCCATGATAAATACCTTTTTCTGCCTTTGGATGGATTGATTGCTGAAGTGCTTTGCCTCTTTGCTCAAAATCCCTTAGCTTTGCAAATTTTGTGCTCTTTGAATGTTTGAAATCTCGGTGAAGTGAAATGGAGCCAAAACCTCAAATTTATAATGTTTATTTTGCCATCTACCACATTTTATGTATGTTGGTTAAGTAGTCACTTAACATTGTATGCCAGTATAGAAGTAATTTCCAAATTTTCACCATTAATCGAAGGAATTATAGCATATGTCTCATTGATTTCCAAACCCTCAAGAAAATTTTCTTCAATTTGATGAAGAGCTTCTTGCCGGTGGAGTATTACTATGTCCTGCCGGTGAAGCCTCACTCTGTCCTACTGGTGAAGTGTTGATTGGTTCTACCAGTGGAGGAGTATTCCCAACAATATTTAGGTCTGACTTTCTAATCCATTGTTTTGAGAATTCTTGCTTAACCTCTTCAACTTTTTCTTTACCTTTCAAGCTAGAAATTTTGTTGTCTGCTGGTGATCCTTTACTTCTACAGAATTTTTCAATATGCCCAATCTTGTTACATGCATAACAAGTCACATTATTCTTCTGAATAGCTTTCCCATAACCTATGCCAGTTTGTGTTCTGCATTGATTAGATAGGTGTCCAAATCTTCCACAAACATAACATCTCACATTCATTTTGCAATTTTCAGAGTTGTGACCAACTTTGTTGCATTTTGAACATTGACTGGTGGGTGTGTTGATATTCTGATAATTTCTAGATCTACATTCATTTTTTCTATGACCATACTTGTTACAGTTAAAGCATTTTCCATTGAATTTATAAGCATTAGGTTGCCTTACCGGTTTGCTATGATCCTGTGTATTTGCAGTACCGAAGCTTTCACCAACTTCAAAGCCAATTCCAGAAGTGTCACCTGTAGGTTTTTGATTCTTCAGCAAGTTACCAAGTTCCTCTGAGCTTTTCTTGAATTTCTCTTTATGTTGATTTGTAGTATCTAGTTCTCTTTCTAAGACTTCTTTCTGCCTCATAAGTTCATTAGAGTCATTCTAAGTGTGCATCAGATCTATCTTCAACAAATCATTTTCATAACTAACTCTTGTGTTTTCATTTGTAGCATCACTTAGTCTTCTGGTCAAATCTTCTTCATTCTTCTTTCTATCTTCAATTTCCTTACAAAATCTCATATTCATATCCTGAATCTCATTCTTTGTTTTCATGTTCTCTTGTTTCAACTTGTTTATCATATCATTGAGAGTTTCTTTTTCATCATTCTCATTTTGCTTCTTTTCACAAAGTTCTCTTCTCTTGTTTCTTGAAATGGTAAGATTTTCTTGAAGTGCTTGAATGATATCCTGGGCTGCCTTTAGATCATCTTCTAGTTTGATATTTTTCAGTTTCTCTGCATCATAGTCTGAAAGAGCTGCTTCTAGTTGCTTCATTAGATTTTCCATATCTACCGGTGTCAAGATCTTCTTCAAGTTGTTAGGCTTCTGAAAATAGAGGACCAAGCTCTGATACCAATTGTTAGGATTCCCACAAATACTGAGAGGGGGGGTGAATCGGTATCTAACTGGTGAATAGAATTTCTTAACTTAAACATGTAGAACATATTATAACAATGTATCGGTATGCAAGAAATAATGCAATAAATAGAATTAAAAGAAACCACATGAAAAACACACCATAACACAATGATTTAATGAGGAAACTTGATGTGGGAAAAACCTCGGTGGGATTTGTGACCCACAATATTCACTTACTGGCCAATAAGAGAATATTACTGCTACAAGAGGGGCCTGCACATGCAGGAAGGCCAATTGCCTAGAGCTCACTGCTAAATGGGAAGTCTCACTGACTTACAATGATGGATTATACAAATCCAATATCTTGTACAACTTCAGAATAACATCTATAATGCTAGATCTAGTACCGGTTTCTGCTCTACTTCTTACATAAACCCTTAACCTATAATTTGCATAATAGGTCTGCCTTATTTTGCCTAAATATGATCTTCTTACTTACCTACAAATGTTCTACAATGATCTCTCTTATATAAGAGTCATTTTACAATGATGCCAAGTCGGCTTACAAAGATTTTACAATAATAAACAAAATACAATATAATAAAAATCATGTTGGCCTCTGTGCCGGTGTAATGCCTTGTCGGTGTCATAGGATTGTAAGGTTGCCATCAATGAAAAAACCTTCAATCACCTACAATGTCTCATTGGAGTGTGCATATGCCAACATTGTCTACTAGTTAATAACAAAATTTAGCTCCAACAAAAAATAAGTGTACACAAATATAATTTTAGTTGATTCACCCTTATTTGACTTTCTTGTTGATTAAAATGAACCTCCGGAAATACTATAATGTTAATATTTACTTGACTGAGAACATATAGTCTATCATGGTATCTCAATTTAATCCTTTTACTTAAAACTTATAAAAATAAAATTTAGTCCATAGTTTTATCCTCTAAGATAACTTCTCTCTTGGATAGTGGAAATAATACTATTAAATTTTGTAACACATATTTCTTAGAGATTATTTAAACTATAAATATCATGAATATATATGTATAGTTATTCAAAGAATTAACAAATTTGTTTTTCCTTATCTTTAATGTACTTAATATAAAAAATATAACACTTAAGATCTATTCATGACCATTAATGAGTGTTGAGATTTATAAGGTGAAGATATAATTTAATCCTAAATGATCCATCTTCAATACAAATCTTCTATCATGGAAAAATATTTCCATTTCTACAAGGCTTAAACATTTTTGGCTAGTTATAATTCATATAGGGCATAGGTCTATCAAAAGGTTTTTGTTGGCATTGTTGGAAACTTGTGTTGTGTGGTCATTGACATCAAACTTGTTGTCATTGATGTTTCTCATTTGTGTGGATGCTATGGATGGTCCAAAAATGATTATCCAAATGTTGCTATGTTGTTTTCTGGTGATGTTGAGTAAGTATGAGTTGATTTTGAAAGGTTAGTGTAGTGGAAGTTTCAATATGCAAGAAAGAGTATTTAAATGTCTTCATGGAATAATTTTTTACGTTCCTCCAATTCTTGATGTTCATAGCCTATAATTATAGATATAATGTCTATCTTTTGTGGATGTTGCAGTATCATGTTTTCAAGTTCTTAGTTTCTTAGATGATGTAGTTGGTTGTGGCAGTTTGTTGACAGTGAGGTTGTCTATTAGGACTGGCCAAGATAATTCTCTATTGCACATATAAGTCTTTGTTGTCATTGATGTCAAATCTATTATTATGATATGGGATATTGGTGTTGTTGGTCCAAAAGTAATGGTATGTATGTTATTATGAGGATCTAGTTACTACTGAGGAGGGGGGGGGTGAATCAATAGTAAAACAATAGATGCAATACTTCAAAAAAATGTACCGGTAATTATTCAAACAATCTTCATAAGATTATTTACCAAACCATTCACTCAAGTGTTCATAATTAATTAAACAATGTAAATATATCAAATTCATAAATCAACAATGCAACCACCACATGAACACATAGATTTTTCACGTGAAAACCCAAATGGGAAAAACCACAGTGGGAATTAGTACCCACAACATATTTGCTCTTTTGGAATGCACTTGATTAAAGCACTAGCCCATTTAAGAGCTTACAATATGCTCAGTTAAGAGCAGACCCTGTTAGGAGTCACACGGTTAAGATATTTTACCTTAGCCTTGTTAGAAACTCTACCCTGTTAGGAGTAACCATGTTAGAGGATTTTGAACTCAATTTAATGAGATACTCGATGAAGGGATTTACAATATAAGACATGTTAGGATCTAACCGGTTAAGGGATTTTAAACTATTGTAACTGGTAGGGAACAACAGGGCAAATGATCTGATCACAACATTTCCTTTCTTGCTAGTACAGGTCCTTTTTAGCACAACTCTTCTACACACATGCAAACACTTCAATCTTATTCGGCAACACCTTCTCTCAAACTATCGACACACAATCTCTTCTCCAACTAGCCCTAAATACACTTTTAAGTTAGGTCAGGTACATAACCCTAACTACATTTAAAATACAATGAATTTACATTTAGCATAGCAAAACAATCTACCAGAATATATTACAAATTATTACAGTAAATTTCTAGACAATTTCCACTGTTGAATGATCATGACACATCATCACACATCGATTTGATAAGCGATCAAACCCTTGTCACATTTTACTAAGCACTTTGTTGTTTCCCAAGAAATATGATCCTTGTACGCACTCAAACACCATCTTATTATTACACACAGATCATGACATGTCATCACTAAGTTATGAACATGATAAGATCCACCGCCAAACCTTAAATCAATATCTATTAAAGATCTGTTACCGGTATATGTTCTTCTTCATAGAGTTCACAATAGTTAATCATAACTCACTCAATACATCAAATTTGTTAATGTGGTTTGGAAAATAGGTGCATGTTCCCATCTTCAACACTCCTGTAAAACCAAAATGTCTAACTCTTCACCAATCATCCGTACTGGTCTCTTCATCATCGCTTTGTTCTTGTTTACTTGTTTACAACAACTTAGCAGTTTTTCTATCTAACACATTCCTCCACTAGTAGGTCTAGATGACTTAGATAACTAAAAAAACATGGTTACAATCAATGACAACACAAATAAAGTCTTGAAACAACTTACAACTGTATAATCATCATCTAGCCAACAATCTCTATCAAATTTACGAGTCATCTTCATCTCATCAACATCTGCACATGCCAACAATCTCCCCCTTTGGCATTGATGGCAACACCAAATTAGCAATACCAAAAGCTCATCATACAAAACTGAAACTCTAACTGTTATGACTATTGTACTTTATCTTGTCCCTTCATCAGTTCTTCTCTCTCTTCTCTTCACTGTTCTTCTCCTTATTTACTTTTCTTCTCCCCCTTTTCTTTACTTCTCCCCCTATCACTTTTCTCTCCCCCTTTGACATTAATGCCAAAGGTTCAAAGTGTCAAATTCATCTTCTACTACAATGGTTTCTACATCTCTGTTGCTCCCCCTGAGGAGTGGCCCTTTTCTCATCAATCCACAATGAAAGATCTTTAATTAGTCCACTAGATTGATGTTGCAACAACATCTTAGTTGACCTTTGGTAGGGGTATAACCCCTAGCTTGCCTCTGAGATAATCAAAGGTCACTTTAGGAAATGGCTTAGTGAATATATTAGCCAACTTTTCCTTACTTGACACATGATCCATCCTGACTTTCTTTTCCTATACTCTTTCTCTTAGAAAATGATACTTCAGTTCAATATGCTTTGTTCTAGCCTGCAATACTAGGTTCTTTGAAATACTTATTGCACTTGTATTATCACAATATATGACCATCACTTTTGTCATAGTCTCCTTGAATCCTTCCAATACATGCCTCATCCATATTGCTTGAGTATAGTTTATAGGTGCAGCCACATACTCTGCTTCTATTGTAAACTGAGAAATGCAACTTTGTTTCTTACTAGTCCAGGATACTATTCTTCCTCCTAGAAAGAATGCTCCACTAGTTATGCTCTTCCAGTCATCTATATTACTTGCTCAATTAGCATCTTTGAACACCTTCAAAGAGAAGTTTCATTTGTATGGATATCATAATCCATAATCAATAGTTCCTCTAAGATACCTAAAAATTGTCTTCACTGCCACCATATGAGTCTCTTTAGGACCTTTTTGAAATCTAGCCACTATACCAACTACATGAGCAATGTTTGGTTTGCTATGAACAACATAGTTTATTTTTCCAATCATTGATCGATACTTAGTTTTATCTACTGGATTTGAATCATCTTCCTTGGATAATCTGCAACCAATGACCATAGGGGTTCCAACTGGTTTATAATTTTCCATTCCAAAGGTTTTCAATACCTTCTTCACATACTTGGATTGGTTGATAAAGATTCCTCCTTCCATCTATTGGACCTACAAACCAATGAAAAAATTGATTTCTCCTATCAAAGACATTTCAAATTCCTTTTTCATTTCTTCTGCAAAAGTTAAAATCGTGTCATCATCTCCTCCAAATATGATATCATCTACAAACACTTATGCAATCAATAACTTGTCTCCTTCTGTCTTCAAGTAAATTTTTCTATCCTCACCAGTTCTTTAAAATCCAATCTTTACCAGGTGTGAATGGAGTCTCTCATACCATGCTCTTGGATCTTGCTTTAACCCATATAAAGCTTTATGAAGTTTGCACACCACATCCTTGTCTTCTGTCAATGCAAATCCATCTAGTTGTTCAATATAAATATCTTCTTCTAGAATTGCATTAAAAAATGTAGACTTAACATCCATTTGGTAAACCTTGAATCCTTTGAATACTGCAAATGCAAGTAGCATTCTTACTCCTTCAAGTATAAAAACCGGTGCAAAGGTTTCTCCATAATCATCACCTTCTTGTTGTGCATATCCTATGAAAACTAGTTTAGCCTTGTTCCTAATCACTTCACCATCATCATTTAATTTATTCCTGAACACCCACTTAGTACCAATCACATTTTTATCAGTTGGTCTAGGGACAAGTGACCAAGTGTTGTTCTTCTCTATTTGATCAAGCTCTTCATTCATAGACTTTATCCAATCATCATCCTTAAGAGCTTCCCTCATTGTCTTAGGTTCAACCGTGGAAATCAGACAAGCACTTTCTATGATCTTTCTTCTTGTTTGTACTCCAACATTCCTATCTCCAATTATCTGATCTATAAATTGATTCAACTTTACATATCTAGGTATAAAAAGTTACAATATAGAAGTTTCTTCTTCTTCTTCTTCTTCTTCTTATTCATCTTCATCTTCCGGTTGAGTAGTATCCTCCACACTATTCTACTCAACATCATTTTTAACTTTTGGTTCAATGATCACTATATTATGTTCTTCTACTACATCGGATTTGCTAGTATCATCCGATTTGTCAGAATACTCATCAACTTTCACATTAACACTTTCCACAATCTTCTTGCTTCTTTTGTTAAAGAACTTGAATGCTTTGCTCTTAGTTGAATAACCAAGGAAAGTTCCTTCATCACTCTTAGGATCAAACTTTTTGGTATACTCATCTCTATTTATGTAACACCTGCTACCAAAGAATTTGAAATAACTAATATTAGGAGTATGATCATACCATAACTCATAGGGAGTTTTGTCACTACCTTTCTTGACCAATACCTACTTCATTGTGTATACTATAGTGCTGACTGCTTCTCTCCAAAATATTTTAGGTACATACTCTTGTATCAACATTGTTCTTGTTGCTTCAACTATGGTCTGGTTCCTCCTTTTTACAATTCCATTATGTTGTGGTATCCTTGGTGCAGATAGTTGTCTCTTGATTCCATTATCATCATAGTATTTTGCAAATTTAGTTGATTTTAATTCTCCACCTCGGTCAGATCTCAGGGACTTTCGGTTCTTACCGGTTTCTTTCTCCACTAAGGCTTTGAATACCTTAAACTTGCTGAAAGCATCAAACTTCTCCTTAAAAAATGTAACCCACATCATTCTTGAATGATCATCAGTAAATATTATAAAGTATTTATCACCATAAAAACTCCTAGTCCTCATAGGACCACATAAATCAGTGTGCACCAAATCTAAAATATTTTTTAGAAGAAAATGTTTTTCTTTTGGAAGAGGAAGTAGTCATCTTACCCAACTAACACTCCTTACAAATCACATTGTCTGGTTTGACTAGTTGTGGCATACCTCTAACCATACTTGACTTGCTCACCTTAACCAAATTATCAAAATTTACACGACAAAATCTTCTATGCCATAACCAACTGTCCTCAACATTTTCAAGCAAACAACTGTTAACATTAGTATTCAGATGGAATAAGTTACCTTTTGTTTGTTTACCGGTACCAATCAGTTCTCCTTTGTTTCCTAAAATCTTGCACACTCCATTTTTGAAGTGAAGATGATAACCTTTATCATTTATCTAACCAACACTCAACAAGTTATGCTTCAATCCTTCAACCCAATACATATCATTAGCATTACTTTTTCCATTTAAAGAAATTTAACCTTTACCTTTTACCAAGCATGGTGTATTGTTGCCAAATCTCACTACTCCACCATCAAATTCTTCAAGTGAGATGAACTTGTTCTTGTCACCGGTCATGTGATGTGAGCAACCACTACCAATGACCCACCCGTCACTGCTGTCAATATGGGACACCAAAGATTTCTTGTCAGAGAGATATTCCTTAACTGCTACAAAAGAAATTTACTCATTATCTTCATCCTCTGATTCCTCACCAGTAACACCTTCATCTACTGCAACATAACATTGTTTCTTGACTTTTCCTTCTAGCCACTGTTAGGACAATTAGTAGCAATATGTCCTATTTTGTTACATGAGAATAAATTAAGAGGAAGTTTGCCTTTGTACTTACCGGTGCCTCTAGGAAGTTTCTTTGCCACTAAAGCCTCAATTTCCATCAGGTTATGTTCCTTATCCACTTCTTCATTACCACCACCATGATGACTTGACCTATATTCATGGTTATGATAGACATCCTTTTCTTTTCTTACTGGTGCATTAGATACTGATGCTTTGAAAGCAGATTCTACTTTAGGTACACTATTGTCAAAGCTATTCAATTCAAAAGTAGTAAGCTTGCCTATCAAAGAATCAACTATAACTTTATCTTTGTTGTCTAACCTCAATTCTTGGATAGAAGATACTCTAATAGTATAAGCAGGAAATAAGGTTCTAAGAATTTTACTTACCACTATGTCTTTTGTTATGGTTCCACCAGCACTTTTGATTCCTCCAACTACTTCTTTTGTCCTATACTGGGTGATGTTCTTACCTTCCATCAACTTCATGTCATGAAACTTGCCTCTTAGGCTTTCTTCTTTATCTTTTTGCACATTCTCATCTCCACCATAAATCAACTTCAACTTTTTGCAAACTTCATAAGCAGTTTCTAAACCATGAACATCAATATACTCAAAATCAGAAAGAGTACTTACAATGGCTTCCAATGCTTGAATGTTCTCTCGTTGCTCCTTGAGTTGATTTATAGTCAGAGTACCAGTAGGAAGTGAGTATCGATTAACCACATGCTCCCAAAACTATGGCCCCATACCTTTGATGTAGATCTTCATTATGTCACTCTATATTCTGTAGTTATCCTTTGTCAACTTAGGACCCTCCTTCTTCATCATCTCAAATCTTTACCTAAAGCGGTTAATCTTTTGCACAAAGAGGACCTAATGCTCTGATACTAATTGTTATTATGAGGATCTGATTACTACTGAGAGGGGAGGGGGGGTGAATTAGTAGTAAACTAATTCTACAATACTTCAAAAAATTGTACCGGTAACTATTCAAACAATCTTAATAAGAAGATTTACCAAACCATTCACTCAAGTGTTCATCATTATGCAAACAATGTAAAGATATCAAATGCACAAATTAACAATGAAACCACCACATGAACATAGAGATTTTTCACGTGGACACCCAAATGGGAAAAACCACAGTGGGAATTAGCACCCACAAAATATTTGCACTCTTTCAGAATGCGCTCGGTTAAAGGCCTAGCTCGGTTAAGAGCTTACAACATGCTTAGTTAAGAGCACACCCTCTTAGGAGTCACTTGATTAAGGGATTTTACCTTGGCCTGGTTAGGATCTCTACCCTATTAGGAGTAACCTTGTTAGAGGATTTTGAACTCAAGTTAATGAGCCACCTAGTGAAGGGATTTACAATATAAGACCTGTTAGGATATACCCGGTTAAGGGATTTCAAACTGCTATAATTGTTAGGGAACAACAAGGCAAATTATCTGATCACAGCACTTCCATGCTTGCTAGTACAAATCCTTTTCTGTACAACTCTTCTAGACACATGCAAAAACTTCAATCTGGTCAACAAAACCTTCTCTCAAAATACCGACACACAATCTCTTCTCGAACTAGCCCTAAATACACTTTTTAGTTAGGTCGGCTACATAACCCTAACTACATTCAAAATACAATGAATTTACATTTAGCATGAAAAAACAATCCACCAAAATATATTACAGATTAGTACAACAAATTTCTAGACAATTTCCACCATTGAATAATCACCGCACATCAATGCACATCGATTTGATAAGCAATCAAACTATGACCATGTATGTAATCGTGACATCAAAGCAAGAAGGTCCTATGTTTGAGCAAGAGTTTGTGGTTGGTATATCAAAACTTTTGGCATCTAATGAGTTGTTCTTGTGTGAGCTTCTTCTTCTTGATTGGGTGGTGAATTGACTTCTTACGATGCTTATACAACTTAGTCTAATGAAACATGAGGCAAATGGAGTACATATAGTTTGGACTTGTTGGAAAAAGACCTTGGACTTTATTAGGACTTGGACTTCATTGTTAGAATATTTAATCTTTACTTGGCTTAGGTTTATTTGTATTTAGTTTAGGATATTCCTTTGGAATTCCTACATGTAATTTGTCCTCTAGTACATGTGTGAGGACAAGTCATTTCTTTTATTTTCCTTTATTAAGGAATGTTAAATTTCTTCCATAAGAGGACGTGGACACATGGCACACACATTTTATGAATGGTGGCATTCATATATTTGGGAGTTACTTTGTAACTCCTCTCCTCATCTCTATTTAAGAGATGTCTCCTCTCTCATTTCTTCTTAATGACAATATTGTAAAGAGCTTCTTGCTCTCTCTCTCTCTCTCTCTCTCTCACACACACACACACACACACACATTTTAGGCATTGCCTCATTCATAATATCTTAAGGGGTTTTTCTTTTCTTTTCCCCTTTCAAAATTTCTTGTGCCTCCTTCACATTTGGGTGATTTCTCCAAGGTTTTTGCATTTCTCTTGGTAACATTTACTTCATCAATAAACTTACTTGGACTTTATTTTTCTTCCCTTGCTCTTGTATTTCCTTTCATGGTATCGGAGTAGGTTTCTAATCCTTGTTTCAAGTTGAGATTGATGAAGGTTACCATTTTGTGGAGCTCACCTTCTTGGAGGCATTCTTGAGAGGAGAAGAAGTTCTTTCTCTAATATTTTCTACTGTGTAGGTTTTTATTTCAGATTTTTAATTATTTTTTTCAAACTTTTTAACAAGTTTGCCTACAGGTTTAATCTTCTTATTTTCTAGTTTAAAAAAAAAAAAAAAAAACTTTGGAAGGCTTGCCACCTAAGTTTCTTCTTTCTGGTTTAAAGTTGTGGCTTTGGAAGGTTTGCTGCCAAAGTTTCTTCTTTCTGGTTTTTTTATTGTGATTAGTCTGGGAGGTTTACCGCCAAACTCAGCCTCCTTAATCTATTTGGTCGGCTTGCCACCAAATCTAATTTATTATTAAATTGCATTCTCTATTTGTTTGCAGGTTCTAACATTTCATTTACTTACAAGTTTTTTGATAAAAATAATTTTTCATATTGTTTCTTCATTGAATCTCTGTGTATTTACAAAAAAAAATATTAGAGTCTAACATTTTCTACATGTTCTACCCTATAAAAGGCATAAATCTCTCTGTTTGCAGTTCTATATTGTATTTCCTTTCAAATCTGAAATGTAGTTTTTGTTATTAAAAAATATAACTCTATTTCTGCAAATAATTCTGTAAATCTTTCACATTTGGAAGCTTCATCGTCTTTGTAGATTTGTTAAACAAGGATTTGCAATGCCTCTATTTTTTTTTCTTCATCTGCTATTAACGTCTGTTGTCATTTTGTCCGCTGTGCTAACATCTCTGTAACTATTTCTGCACATTTTTTTTTCAACTTCTGTTGTCGTAACGTCTCTGTAACTATTTTTGCACGTATTATTTTCCAACTTCTGCTATCATAAGTCTGTTGTCATTACGTCTCTATACTCTTTTTCCAACTTTTGTTGTCATAATTCTATTGTCATTACGTCTATGTACTCTTCCCTGAACTATCTAACGTCTCTGCATTCTGCTCTGGAAACGTTTTGTCTTTCTGCAAATAACTTTATTAAAATAACACTTTTGTGGTCTCTCTAGATTCTTTGCAACCTAACGTTTCACCTATCTCTTGCATGTTCAGTCTTTCATTTATTACATTTCATGTAACTTAATAAAGAGTTTAAGCTTTTTTAATCTTTCTTTTCTTTATTATCTTTCATGTATGTTTAAAAGTTTCACAAACTTTATAATGTTTAGTATATTTAAAAGTTTAATAAGTTTATTAAAAGTTTATAAAATTTTATATATAAAAAGTTTCAAAAGTTTATTTTCTTAATCATACGTATATTAAAAAGTTTTTAAGGTTTATAAAGTTTTTTGTTATTTTTTTTAAAAATAGTTTTCTTTTATTATTAAGATTCAAATAAATTTAAATTTTTAAAAATTTATAAATTTTCATTAAAGATTTGAAAATAATAATTTGATAAATAGTCTCTTTTTAAAAATATTGTTATTTTTTAAAAAGTTATTATTCAAGTTTGATTCAAGTTTAATCAAGGAAGTTAATTTTTTCATTTTTTAAATTCAAGGGGGTATTTTTTCAATACTAATCATACTCTGTTCATTATTTTGTTATCATGTCTACTTTAATTCCAAAAATTAAATTAAATAGTTCTAGTTATCATTCATCGAAAACGCATATTTCCTTTAATTTTCGTTTCAAGCACCTTTAAGATGTTGCTACTGATAAAACCTTTGAGCCCGCTTCAATTGCTCCTCAAGCCGACCAAGATAGATAGAAGGCTCAAAATGAGGAAGCACTTGGTTTAATTGGTATTTCAATGGTTCCTGATTTGTATGTTGTAATTGAAAATTGTACAAAAGCATATGAAGCTCGGGAAATTTTGAACACAACTTATGATAACTCAAATGAATCCTGAAAAATTCAGCTTCAAGATCAACTTGAAGATCTTAGGTATACAGACTTTAAAACCATGGATGAATTCTTATTAAAGTTTGATTCTGTTAATAGTGAATTAATTGGTTTAGGAGTTACTCTAGCTAATTTACATTTAATTCATCTTATTCTTAAAAAATGTCTTCCTCGTCAATTTCAACAATTTATTACGAATATTCATGCTCAACTTGCTATTCCTAGCTTAGCTACTCAATTAACTTATGATATTTTTTTGTAATTTATTACGTCAAGAGGAAGCTAAATTAATTCAATTTGGTATTCTTAAAAGTAGTGAACATGCTTTTATGTCTAAAATTCAAAATCATAATAATAATTTTAGATCTGATAATAATAATCATAATCATAATAATAATCACAAATCTTCTAATTATCAATCTCATTCTAAATCCTATCATAACAATTCTCATAATAATAATTATAATAATACGAACAATAATCAAAGGAATAATTCTCAAACAAGATGGGAAAGATGGACATATTACTAATAATTGTTTTAAGAAGCAAAATGGTAAAAAGCCCATGAACCAAAATAATCAAAATAATCAACAACATAAACCTCATTATAAGAAAGGTAATAATAATGGTAATTCACTCGTCATGCATTTACATGTACTTATAATGTTTCTCAACCACTTGAGTGGATTATTGATTCTGGTGCATCTCAACATGTTGCTTCTCATAAAGAATGTTTTGAATCTTTGCATCCTGATACTTCCAATATTCCTGTTCAATTAGCTAATAATCATAGTTGCAAAGTTGAAGCTATTGGTGATGTGAATGTTCCTAATGGGAAATTACATGATGTTCTTTATGTTCCTGAATTAAAATTAAATTTGATTTTAGTTCCTAAACTTTGTCAAGATTATAAGATTAACTTTTATAGGGGCATGTGTTATATCATTGATCCAAAAACTAATCATGTTATTGCTACTGCTAAAATGGATAGTGATAACTTATTCAAGTTCTATGAATTTGCTCCTACAAAGTATTCCTTGCTTACTACTATTGATTTTACTTTATGGCATGAAAGACTTGGTCATCTCAATTCTGATTATATTTCATTGATGCAAAAATCAAATAAGGTTGATGGATTTCCTACTATTGTTCCTTCTCAAATTGTTTGCAATGGTTTCATGAGTGGTAAGATGCATAAGGAACCCTTTCCTCATGGTCAATCTTGGAGGGCATATACTAAATTGCATCTAGTTCATAGTGATCTCTTGGGTCCCATGGAGAATCCCTCCATCCAAGGTTCAAGGTATGCTCTTACCTTTGTTGATGATTTTTCAAGGAGAACATGGATATATTTCATTCATAGTAAGGAGCAAGTGTTTGATGTGTTTACTGAATTTCATATGTTTGTAGAAAGGCAATCTAGTTCTAAAATTAAGATTCTTCGTACTGACAATGGAAGAGAATATGTCAATAATGTATTTAATGCTTATTTGAAATCTTTTGGAATTAAACATGAGCTTACCATTCCTTATACACCACAACAAAATGGTGTGGTAGAATGGAAGCGACCATTGTTGAAATGGCTAGATGTTTATTGCATGCAAAAAATATGGATTACAAGTTTTGGGCTGAAGCTATGGCCTGTGCAACTTATTTAATTAATAGAACACCTACCAAAGCCTTAAAGGATAAAACTCCTGAAGAAGCTTGGTCTGGTAGAAAGCCCAATTTGTAGAATTTAAGAATTTTTGGTTCGACATCTTATGTTCACAAACCTAAGGAGAAAAGAAAAAAATTGGATGCTAAATATTCTCCTTATATTTTTGTTGGTTATGATGAAAATACTAAAGGTTATAGAGTTTACAATCCTATTAATAACAAGGTAAAAGTTGCAAGAGATGTTTGTATTGCAGAAAAAAACATTCATGATTGTTCTAAAGTGTAGGGTGATGAACTTGCTCAAAGAAAAGTTGTGCTTGTGGAGGACCAACCTCTTTCTTTTAAGCCTACTCCTAATGCATCTCTTTCTATTCCTTCTAGTGATAGTGATCATGATAATAATAACTCTACTCCTAATGACTCTTCTTCTAGTGATGAATCCATTACTTCTAAAAGAAGACCTAAATGGTTTAAATCTTTAATTCAAGATAGTGATGAATACTTAGCTAGAATGGATAGACTTCAAGCTAGAAGAGTTAATTATTGTAATTATGCTTTAATGACTACTATTATGAATTCTAATTATCCTAAAACATTTGATCAAGCTAAAAATCAACCACATTGGCAAAAAGCAATGAAGGAAGAATATGATACTTTAATTCCTAACCAAACTTGGGATTTAGTTCCCTTGCCTCATGGTAAAAATCTTGTTTCTTGCAAGTGGTCTTCTAAAACTAAATTGAATGCTAATAATCAAGTTAGTAAATTTAAAGCTAGATTAGTTGCTAGAGGTTTTTCTCAAATTGAAGGCTTAGATTATACTGAAACTTTTGCTCCTGTTGCTAAAATGCCTACAATTAAACTTGTGCTTGCTTTAGCTTCTAGAATGAATTGGCCTATTCACCAAATGGATGTTAAAAGTGCTTTTCTTTATGGTGATTTACATGAGGAAATTTATATGTCTCAACCTCCTAGTTTTATTAAACAAGGTAATGCACACTTAGTTTGTGTATACGGTGAAAATGGATAACAATAATAACAAGATTGAAAGGCTAACTTGATTCAACCACAAAACCCTAGCCTAACAATAACAAAAATCCACCATAACATATGAAGATTACCTAAGACAATGCAAATCACAAGAAATCACAAAGATTATACCATCACATGTCCAATAGGGTTTTGATCTCCATTCTTCCTATCTCCATTGATCTTGCTTGATATATATTTGCTCTCAGATTTTATGTGCACAAGAGCTCAACAAAGAACGGAATGTGGCTGCAAGTAGGATCGTAGTGTAGCAAGTTGCATGAAAGATCCTTAGCATGAGTGATTAGGGTTTGATAATGAAGAAGGCATCTCCTTAAATAGAAGACACAATACGAAATGGAGGGTTAAGATTGAGAGGTGTAAAAGGAGGTCGGCTAATATTAGAGGGTAGGTAGAAGAAATAGTAAAATAATGAAAGGGGTAGGTAGTGTAGGAATTAAGAGATGAATGACATGTGTCATGGGTATAAAAGGCTAATGAATTAATTAAATAAATAAAGATTTATTTAATTAATAGAAGAAGTAGGATAATTAAATAAATAAGAATATTTATTTAATTTAGGAAAAGGATAATTTAAATAAATAAATGTATTTATTTAAATGAGAAATAAAGCTAGAAGAGGATAAATGAATTAATTAAATAAATAAGGATTTATTTAATCAATAGAAGAATTAGGCTTAGATAATTAAATAAATAAAATATTTATTTGATTAGACATGACAATTTTAGGTGTCTACATTTTGCCCCTCTTTGAGACAATGCGGCTTTGTCGCGTTGTTTCAAAGAAGATAAGATGAACTGATACAGAGTTGCCCCAGAATGGGAATGATATGCCCCCTCGAGAGATTGGATGAAAATGTCTGAAAAGATTGCAGACAATCTCTCGATAAGAAAGAAAGGCTAGAATGGAATGGTCGGATAAAGTGACAAAGTCACGGGATAATGAAGACTGACTCGGGAAATGAAGGCGAGGGCTAGGGTAGGCTATAAGATAGACCACGGGCAAAAGACATCGTCATTGTCATCTACACCCTCACGAGATCACAGTGCAGAGCGAGAAAAAAGAGCAGCAGCAGTCAGCAGCGATGGCTTTCGTACATAGATTCGACCGTGTTCGATGATTTTAGAGGCCAGCAGAGGCAGGAGAGCCGGTAAGTACCACCAAACCTCCTCGTACTTTGATGCATTTAAATTTTGTCATTAATGCATGGTAGTTTAGCAATAAATGTGCTTAGGAATAGGGCACAAAAAAAATGCAAAAACGTGCAACTGCGTCTGTGTCGGTGCCAGGCGTGTCTGTGTCCGGCAGGCGCGTCTGTGTTGGTGCTAGGCGCGTCTGCGTCTGGAACCGCGTTTGTGCTTGATGCGGGCGCGTTTATGCATTTCAGACGCGTTTGTGCCCTATAGGGGCGTTTAGGTTCCGAAGTCGCGTTTGTGCATGATGTAAGCACGTTTATGTCCAGAAAGCACGTCTGTGTTGCAGAAGCGCGTTTGTGCAGTCTAGAAGCGCGTTTATGTGTTTAAAGCACGTTCATGTCTTAAAATGCATGGTTTTAGTCTTCTAGGTCAAATCGGCAGTTCTGTAAGGAACATACGCTGTCGATTGGATAAGCTGCTGAGAGGATACACTCAAACAGGTGCTCTAGGAAGACTAGGATAGATCAGGGCACTTTGTGATGAACAGGGAGTACCAAGATAGAGTACTTTGTGATGAACAGGGAGTACCCAGAGTGTGAGCAGCACTTTGTGATGAATAGGGAGTGCTAAATGTGAGTAACTCTTTGTGATGAACAGGGAATGTCACACACGTAGTACTTTGTGATGAACAGGGAGCACTACTAGGATAGATAGCAACACTTTGTGATGAACAGTGAGTGTCACTAGGATAGATAACCATATGCATTTAGATAGCGAGTAGCATTTTGTGATGAACAGTGAATGCCACGATGACTGACATGATTGATTGTGTGACTGCAGGAGTATCTGCCTATGCTGGAGTCATGGGAGAGATTCCCGTCCACACAGAGACTGCGACCAGAGTTGTCATTTGAGGACAGAGCTATGATTGAGGAGATGGGCCTCAGACATGTACTGTATGTGCCTGAGTTTCGGGCAAACATGGGTTTGCTGACTGCACTGGCGGAGAGATGGCACTCCGAGACTTGCACTTTTCACTTGCCGATGGGGGAGATGACAGTGACCCTCGAGGATGTTTACAAGATTTTGCACATACCGATCGATGGAGAGCTGATCCCATACGATCGAGATGGAGACAGAGAGGCGCTGAGACGGGTGTTCCAGGATCCCGAGCTAGAGATGAGAGCAGGGCATGTGGCATGGGATACCATGACTGCGACAGGGTTAGCCTTGCCAGCTATGATCGGAGGAGTCATCAGTGGGTTCCTATGTCCGGACAGGGCGACACGGGGGTTGGCAGTGGGCTGGGGAGGAGCACTGGAGATATTGGTGACTGAGCACACCAGGTATGCATGGGGTCCATGTGTCTTGGCACATCTGTATTATGAGCTTCACCAGTTCGTCTATCATGGATCAGTAGGACTGGGTTGCGGAGTGACACTGCTACAGGTGTGGGCATATGAGCATCTACCGATCACATGACCTATACACTTCAGGGGCAGAGGGCATGGACGGAGCTTTGTACACCTATATGATATGATCACCTCACAGCCTCGGATTGGCAGGTTAGAGCACTGGAGGCGTGTGATAGACAACATCGATGTGGTCATCTGGAGGCCGTACCTGGGGTGCGAGGAGTGGGAGGATGATGCAGTGGAGCTGCCATATACATTCAGGAGCAGATATATGATTGGGTGGATGCCCTACATTTTGGAGAGACAGCTGGTAGACAGGGTTGGCAGGCAGTTTGGCAGGATCCAGAGGATGCCACGAGGCTCGGGTATGTATGCCCGTATGGTCAGGAATCAGGCACAGTTCAGGCCATTGTTATCATATGATCAGGCCGTCACATAGCTGACAGAGATGATGCCACTACCTTAGGATATGTGGCCGGAGGTTGAGGATGCAGGCATGGATGTAGAGTACTTCGCGTATTGGGCAGAGCATCCGTTTCCATGGTTGACAGATCCGGGAGAGCTGCTGGAGGGAGAGGTTGGAGGGGATGATGATGATGATGGTGGAGTAGATGGAGGTAGGGGCCGATAGAGGCGGAGAGGAGTAGTGGGGGAGAGGAGGGTAGCACCTCGGAGGGAGGGAGGACAGGAGGGACCAGCCCAGGTGGTGGTGAGGGGTCGTGGTGGATTGCCCCTGCAGGTACCAGCAGCACAGGGACAGAGATAGGGATAGGTGCAGGGACAGGGACAGGTTCCCAGGCATGTACAGAGACAGGTACCGGTTCAGGCATCGAGACAGGTACAGGGGGAGGCACAGGTACAGGCATCCGCAGAGGGTGGGGATCCCGAGGAGGATGAGCTGCTAGAGCTGAGGGAGATCTGCTAGGGCCAGGCAGATGAGATCCAAGAGTTGGAGAGGGAGAGAGACCGACTCAGGACCAGGCTCAGGGATACTGAGCGGGAGAGGGATCAGGCGATTCAGTGCTACACTGAGGCTGAGACAGCGCTGAGGGCAGGGAGGCGGGCGGCGGAGGACACAGGAGCAGGCTATGCATATGTCTTGCGAGCCGGCGAGGAGATTGGTTACTGGAGGGACCTCTACTATGGTGCAGTGCGAGCGGATCAGCGGGCGAGGAGCTTCCATAGACCATCGTGGACAGCGACGGCTACGGGAGGGAGTCGGAGGAGGCAGGCATCTAGTGGTGGGGTCATGGGTCCTCCACCACCACCAGACAGGCAGGGTGATCCTGGAGCGGGTCCTTCTACAGCTTAGCGTCCGTCGAGGCCAGGCGGCTCCGAGGGAGGGAGTTCATCATAGCCATAGAGGGCTCCCTTGTATCAGTATTTGTACCATTGTTTGTATTGTAGACACCTGCGGGTGATTGTAGCCATATGATTCTTTTGACATCATTGTATCATGACACATTTGAATATATATATGAGAGATGATTCACCATTTTTGCGGCAGCTATATGCATGTGTACCTTATGTGATGAGATGTTCTTATGTGATGCTTATGATATGGATGCAAATATGTATGTAATGCAATATTTTTGTTCTTTTATGTTTTTATATGGGATGCATGATGCAAATGTGAATGCATGTAATGCAGATGAATATGATAATGCAAATGATTATTTACATGATGGAAATGTAAGATGTGCTAACATGTGTTGTATGCAGGATGTGATGCAGTTGTGATATGTATATGTATGTATGAAATGCTTATATGTGGTGATGCAGGTGTAACTATATGAACTGCAAGTGTTTTTGGTGTGTCATTATACTCAGTCATGTGATAGCGGGCTACGCGGACTCGAGAAGGACAATGGAAGTCAATCAAGAAAGGGGGATGGAAGACAGAAGATATGAACGTGAAAGAGCTTCTTGTGTGTTATCATCATTGAGCTTATTATGGCAAGTAGGTTATGACAATCGAGGTATATGTTCGACCCAGAAAGTCATTGTACCTGTTTACATGGAGATAAGACAGTCACAAACAAGGAATGCCCCAGTTCACACTAGACTCACAGTGTCCTCATATCCTTGGACGAGCCATAGCATTACTAAGAGACAATCTACAGACAGCAAATGCAAATAGGTGACGATACCCCATCCTCACCTTTCTAGTCAAAGACATCCTGGAGATAGAATCTCTAGTCAAAGACATCCTAGAAAAGCTAAAAGACATGTCACCAAAAGATAAAATCAAAAGAAAACCAAGACTCGACACCAACATCCACTGTAGTCCTCAAGTTTAGTGTCTCTTGTCACTTGTATAAGTCTTATTTGATTGTGGTCACAATGTTCACTTTCATAGAAAAGATAGATAGCACTGAACCATATGTTGTCTGAGTCTGTTGAAATATTTGATTTGTTGAAGCCTATTGTTGCTGCTGTGTCTCATCTGAAACTGACTAAATCCATGAAAGTGATACTTTATTGCGGAGAAGACAAAAATTTATTGCGGATCTGCGATGCAAATGTTGCTTTATTGTGGATTGTGCGCGAATAGACTGAAGGAAGCTGGAAGAAACTGTACTCCTCGAATCATGTGATGCTCTCAGTTCCACACCCATTACTAGACGTAGGATTTGTCTTAGCCACAAATAGGATCTGATTTATTATGGATGGAAAGGGAGGTTTAGGAATGTTTATTATGAATGGCTAACCAATCTTGGGTAGATCAATAACCAGCCATGATGGGAATGGGTAAGTTTATTATGAACGAATTGGTTGTGAGTGTGTGCAAAGTGAAATGATGAAAGAGAATCCTGAAGGAGGGAGGAGCAATGTCTCTATGCATGGCGCTGGGAACCCAATTTTCACCATGGTACTTGCCCAGGGCACCACCGAAGTGGTTTTCACCATTGGACGAAATTATTTCTCTTTACTTTTTTCAATTTTTCAATGTTTTTTGTGTCACAAGGCGCCTGTTTGCCAGGTTTTCACCAAGTAACGATTTTTTTGTTTTATAAATTTTTTTGTATTTTTGAATTAGGATATTCCAACGAGCTATGTGTAAAACCTGCGAAGGTGCATGCTGTTGATAGGATCCTCCAAAGGTTCACCTTCTGTAGTAGAGAGCTGATATGCACCAGATCCATATACGGCTATGACGATGTAAGGACCAAGCCAATTTGGTTCAAACTTGCCCTTCTTCTCTCTGTCTTGCTGATTCTTGGGGTTTTCTCTGAGAACCAAGTCACCTACCTCAAATGTGCGAGGCTTGACCTTGTGATTGTAGCTGCGACTCATTCATTGTTGGTAAGCCTTGAGATGATTAAAAGCAATTTGTCTCCGTTCATCCAACAGTTCTAGTTCTTGTAAGTGAGAGACCCTGGAGTCTTCATCAGTGATGATGTTTTGCAAAGAGACCCGTAAAGAGGGTAACTCGACCTCAATAGGCAAGATGGCTTCAGCGCCGTAGACAAGTGAATATGGTGTAGCTCCTGTAGGTGTTCAGACACTTGTGCGGTAGTCCCAAAGTGCAGGATTAAGTTGGATATGCCAGTTACGGCCAGCGTCATCGACTGTCTTTTTGAGGATTTTAAGAGTTGTTTTATTAGACGCCTCAGCTTGGCCATTACCTTGGGGGTAATATGGTGTGGAGAAACGATGGGAGATATGGAAGCGCTCACAGAGTTCACGAACATCCTGATTTTTGAAGGGACTCCCGTTATCAGTAATAATGGACTTAGGAATACCATATCGGCAAATGATATAGTTAAGGATGAAAGTAGCAATTTGTTTTCCAGTGACTTGTGTGAGAGGCACGGCTTCAATCCATTTTGTAAAATACTCTGTGGCTGTGATAATGAATTTATGACCATTGGCAGAAGGAGGGTGGATCTTGCCTATGAGATCGAGTCCCCACTGACAAAAGGGCCAAGGAGACGCGAGTGGTTGTAGTTCTTGTGCCAGCGCATGTATGAGATCTCCATGAATTTGACATTGCTTACATTTCTTGACAAACTGATATGAGTCCTTTTCCATATTGGGCCAGTAATATCCAGTCCTGATGAGTTTCTTGGCCAAGGTAGGACCACTAGTATGCGGACCACATATCCCTTCATGCACTTCACGTAACGCAATCTGAGCTTCGTTGCTTTCTAAACATCTAAGAAGAGTGTCATCTAGACCTCATCGGTATAGGATATCAGCTAGAATGATATATCGAGAGGATTGGCGAATGAAAGTGCGGCGTTGGTTGTTTGATAGATCAGGAGGTAGGGTATTGTCGCGAAGGTATGTGAAGATGGAGCCATATAACTAGGATTCAGGACCAACAACGCATATCATTTCAGTAGGAGTGATCTCATATGAAGGGACCAAAAGGTTATCCACCAAGAACTCATAGCGGGTCTCGTTTGGAGGTAAATCAATCAGTGAAGCAATTGTAGCCATGGCATCTGCAGCACGATTCTGCTCTCTTGGTATCTGCTCAAAATCTATCTTTGTAAAGTGTTGTTTCAGATCATCCACCATTTGTTTATAAGGCAGTAATTTTTCATCTTTTGTTTGGTAATCATCAGTTGCTTGATGGATAACAAGTTGAGAATCCCCAAAAACATGAAGTTCTTGGATCTTCCACTGAACTGCCATTCGTAATCCTATTGTTAATGCCTCATATTCCGCTATATTGTTAGTGCAAGGAAATGATAAGCGGTATGATTTTGGTATAGAA
This sequence comes from Cryptomeria japonica, assembly GCF_030272615.1. NCBI lineage: Eukaryota > Viridiplantae > Streptophyta > Pinopsida > Cupressales > Cupressaceae > Cryptomeria > Cryptomeria japonica. The sequence continues at coordinate 191,335,227 of NC_081415.1, read as the reverse complement.
TCGCCTTGAGGAGTTATAAAGAGAATACCAGCTCCTGCCCCATGCTGTGTGTATGAGCCATCGAAGTACAGTTGCCATGGCTTTGCATGTGATATTGTTAGAATGGATTCATCTGGAAATTCTGAATTTAGAGGAGCATCATCTATCATGGGAGCATCTGCTAATTGATCTACGATGGCTTGTCCTTTTATTGCTTTTCTGTCCACATACTCGATGTCGAATTCACTCAATATCATTACCCATTTGGCCAATCGCCCAGTAAGTGTAGCTTTGTTGAGAAGGTACTTTAATGGATCAATTCTTGCAATCAACTTAGTCTTGTGAGTGAGCATATAATGTCATAATTTTTGTGAAGCAAAGACCACAGCGAGACATGCACGCTCGATTGGTGTGTAGTTTAGCTCATATCCCACCAATGTGCGACTGATATAGTATACTGCTTTTTCCTTGCCATCAGCTATTTGTTGCGCTAAGAGTGCCCCCAGTGCTGTTGGAGTAGCTGAAATGTATAGTAACAGTGGTTGATCTGGAACTGGTGGCATCAGAACTAGTAGATTTAGAAGATAGTCTTTAAGTGTCTGGAAAGCCTGTTGACAGTTGTCATCCCATTTGAATTTGATGTTTTTATGTAGCAGGTGCTGAAAAGGATTGCACTTATCCGCCAGTTGTGCTATGAATCTTCGGATGGACTGGAGTCTGCCTTGTAAGGATCGAAGTTGACAGATATTTCGTGGTGGTTGCATTTCCAAGATAGCTTTGACTTTTGCTGGATCCGCTTCAATTCCTCTTTTGGATACAATGAATCCTAGGAGTTTCCCGGAGGTTACTCCAAAGACACATTTCTTGGGGTTTAATCTTACTTTGTATTTTTCCAACCGATCAAAGGCAACTGAAAGTATGTCCAAGTGTGTATTTCTGTCTATTGATTTGACCAAGAGGTCGTCAACATAATCTTCCACCGTTACATGCATGAGATCATGAAAGATAGTAGTCATAGCTCTTTGATATGTAGCACCTGCATTCTTTAACCCGAAAGGCATGACATTCCAATAGAAAGTTCCCCACGGACAAGTGAATGATGTTTTATGTTGATCCTCGGGTGCAATTCTTATCTGATTATAGCTAGAGAATCCATCCATTAATGATAGCATTTCATGACCTGCTGTGAGATCAACAATCAAGTCAATGTTTGGTAATGGGAAGTCATCCTTTGGACAAGCTTTGTTGATGTCTCTGAAATCTGTGCAAATTCTAATGCTGCGATCTGGTTTACTGACAGGTACCAAATTGGAGATCCATTCGGCGTAATCAATTGGGCGTATGAATCTGACATCAAGTAATTTCTCAAGCTCTGCTTTGACTAGTAATGCCACTTGTGGATGCATTTTCCTTAATTTCTATTTCACTGGCTTTGCCCCTGGTTTGACTGTCAAATGATGCATTACCAAATCCGGATCTAGTCCAGGCATATCAGCATATGACCATGCAAAGTTGATTTGTCGTTCTTTGAAGAAGCATATGAATTTTGATCTTTCGGACTCTGTTAATGATTGAGCCAGGAATATGTTGTGTGGAACCTCTTCTATACCAATGTTTGTTTTGATAGTCTCCTCTACCAACATGGATGACTTTTCCTCATATGATGATGGGAGAATGTCGAGTCTTCCATCTTCGGGCGCCTCAGAGAGGTTTTCACCCTTAGATACGTCCTTTCTTTTTACTTTTTTGGGGTCAGATAGCGCCATAGTGTGGTTTTCGCCATAAGACCCTTGTTTTGTTCTTATTTTCACATTTTTGCGACTGGAAGGTTCGACACCCTCACCAAAATATGCCACGTTGTTGAGTTCTATGGTGTATCCTGCTTTGTGGTCCCCAAGGGGAAGATCATCTCGTATGCCAAGATAGTCAATAATAGCTTCGTCATTCTGAAATGTGTCAAATTGTGCTGGTCCTTCATAATCCTAGTCAATGAGTTGGGGATGAACAAGGGGAAGGCCTTTAATGTTTTCAGAGTTTGCAGGGCTAAGAGTGAAGATGTGGTTATATTCGGGTATGTCAAGGCAATCGTCGAGGTCATCGATGGCACTCTCCTCATCAGTTTCGATCGCAAGTGAGTCCAAATTATCGTTACTAGTAGCGCCTTCCGGGACAGGTGTTCTCATCCTATGTGATTTCAACCTAGAACCTCGAGACAATGACTATGTAGACTCCTCATGGGTTGTTTCTTGACCAACTCTGAACTTTTTATAAAATTCCTCTTCTTTTGTGGGTTCATCTGGCTCTCTGAATGTCTCGGTGAGCTCGTAGTCACTGGAGGATTTGTCTGAACCCCATTCCCATTCGTTGGAATCTGTGGCATAGCAATCTTCTTGTTGAACTTTGGCAACTTTGATTCGTGATGCCTCTTCTGTCCTTTTAGTGTGGATCTTGGAAGTCAGAAAACCAAGTCCCTTTGAGCGTTCTCTTCTTATAGTCAATTCAGGTTGTAGGGGTTCTATGACGCCTTCTTTGCGTAACCCAAGAGGGCTTTTTCCATCATACCCGAATTTTTGTAGAATCTTGAAGCCTTTGCCATACTTCTCACAAGGTATATTGATCTGATCATGTGTGTCATCTTCAATGTCTTTATAGAGCATTTTGTATAAATCCTCTTCTTCTAGTTTGCCCCATCTTTGAAAGGTAGTAGGATCCCATTTGAGCGTCATGATGAATGTTTGCTTGTTAGGATGTGGCCTTCCAAATTCTTTTGGAGAGCTCATGACTTGTCGTAAATACATGGTCTGATTTAAAGTGTATTCTCCCATGCCTTTGTCCTGAAATCTGCCTTTAAGTTCACCTTGTTTTGATGTCGAAGGTTTTAATGACTCAGGGTCAATGTATGCCGAAGAAGGAACAACTTCACAATTACTAGGAATGATGGTCTCCGTATGTGATCTCAGGTTATTGCAATATATGAACGGATTAGGATCACCGTTAACTGTTACCTCGACTCCATTATGAGGAAACTTAATACATTGGTGATATGTCGATGGGACTGCCCTCATTTCATGAATCCAAGGACGTCATAGCAATATATTATAAGTGAGATCTAAATCCAGGACCTGACAAACCACATCCTTTGTAACTGGCCCAATTCTTAGAGGTAAGGTGACCGTGCCCTTGGATGAGCGTTCTTCATCATCATATGCCTTGATGGTAATTTGGTTCTTTGAATTCATAGCTTTATCGGAATATCCCAATTGTTTAATGGTGCTCAATGTACAAATGTTTAGACCAGCTCCTCCATCTATCAGGACTCGCTTTATTCGATGCTTGTGTATGAAGGCTTCAATATGTAATGGTGCATTATGTGGCTGACTTATGGAGGCATCATCAGCTTCTGTGAATGTAAGGGAATGTGGAATGGATAGGTATCCCACCATGGCTTGAAACTGGTCCACGTTCAGATCAGTAGGAACGGCGGTGTCTCTCAAGATTTTGTCAAGAATAGCTTTATGAGCAGGGGATATACGTAAGAGCTCAAGGATGGAGATGAGCGCGGGTGTCTTCCCTAACTGTTCTACAAGGTCATACTCAGGTTTGCTAGATGAAGAAGAGGTGTTTTTAGTTGAAGCACCTGGCAATGTAATTTTACCTCGACGAGTTGTTACATGACATTCAGAGGTAGACTCGGACGAAGATCCCACACCTCTTAGAACAATCTTGGGTCTCTGAGGAGGATTCTCAGGATTTTTGTTCTTGATAGTAATAGTAGAGATATGATTGTCCATTGAGATGTGATTGATAATTGAGTCATAGTTGTAAGGTGCTCTAGTATAGTTGGCTTGATCATCTATGGCTTTACCTTTTCCCTTGTCATGCTTTGGGAATGGTTCCTTAAACATCTCATGTTCTTGATTAGACGAATGTCCCTCAATCTCAATGTCACCTCTATCAATGAGATCTTGCACAATATTCTTCAGTCGATGGCAATTTCCTGTCTTATGACCCTTGCTCTTATGAAACTCACAATACTCATCATCATTCCACCAATTTGGTTTGACCTTTGGTTCATATGGAGGAAAATCTGGAACTGTGATCACTTTGTTTGCCACTAGCTTTTTGAAGACTGATTCAAGTGGTTCTCCCAATGGAGTGTACTTCCTTTGTGATCTGGAAGTTGTTTGAGTATTCACTTGGTTGCTTGTAGAACTTGATCCTGAAAAGATGAACTTGGGTCTCACTGTATTGGCATCGACAACGCCATCGTTGACTGTGTTCTTGTTTTTACTCCAAAATCTTGGCTTGTCTTTTCCTTTAAAGTCATCTTTGTTTTCCTTGAATAACTTGATGACTCCTTGTTCAATTAAGACCTTTTCTGTTGCTAGGCCCTTTTCAATAACATCCTTGAATGTGGACAAACAAGCTTTCCTTAAGTCATATCCAATATCCTTGTTAACGTTTTGAGTGAACATTTCTACCATTTGTTTTTGTGGGATTTCGCAAGAGCATTTGCTAGCTAGATTTCTCCATCTTTGTAAAAATGATGCAAAAGATTCCCCTTCCTTTTGCTTAGTGTTGCACAAAGTAGTGACTGATATATCTGTTTCTATATTGTAGGAGAAATGCTGAATGAATGCCTATGCTAAGTCGCCCCATGACTTAATACCGGGAGGTAATTGAGAAAACCATTCCATAGCTTGATCGCCTAAGCTTTGCGGGAACAATCTCATCAAATATGTTTCTTCTGCCGCTACCTCTATGCAAGCTGTGAAAAATTGTCGTATGTGTGCCTTGGGGTCTCCCTTTCCTCTATACTTGTCAAATTTTGGTGTCACAAAGTGTGCAAGAAATGGAGGCATTGGGATGCTCTTATCAAATGGATAAGGACATATATCTCTCATAGTGTATGTTGGTTTTGGTGTACTCATGTCCTCCATTTTCTTTTGTAAATCTCTTATTTGTTGCTCCAAATTATTCTTAGGTGGAGATCGACTTCTTGTAGCATACCCCATGTTTGGGACACCAATTTGAGGAGGAGCTTGTTGCATGTATGGATGATACTGATCGTAGACATGTCCATATGGAGGTCTATATTGATGTGGCATATAGGGAGCACTTGGCATAGCTTCATGTTGAGGAACCCCATATCTATTTTGTGCATATATACCATATTCTATAGGCACGTCGGGTTCTATTGTGTTGCCCCCAAATTTGGCATGAGGTTTCCTTGTGTCCAAATTTTGAGCATGCCTTTGAATGTCCACTTGTTTTGATTGATCCATAGCTTGAACATGTGATTGAGCATATCTATCTGCATAAGGCTTCCATAATGGTCTTCGAAGGTAAGTATCATATGTTTGACCATGTGTATGTGGGACCTCTGGTTTTTGAAGCAAAGCTGATGGTGATTCAGGTACCATATGCGGTCCTCTATTTCCTCCACTATTGGGTCTCCTTTGATCCATGTTGGAGTTAGTTTGTTGCGAGGGTCAATTTTCCATAAGTTGAGACATGTCAAAGTCATGAGGTATTTTAGCTCCACTTTGTGCCATCATGTGTAAAAAGTATTGTCTATCCCTCTTCATTATCTCTTCAACCAATCTATTGAAATGAGGATTCATTATGGATTCTTCTATATCTGCTGATTGTATTGAAAAGTTGTCCACATTGTCATTGTGTGTAGCCTTGTTGTTTGTAGTGTCTGCGTTTTCCACATTTGGAATGTGTCCATAAACATCCATGTCTGGTAATGTAGTTTGATCAGTATTGAAAAATAAGTCATTGTCATACTCATAAGAACTCATGTTGGCGGACCCTTGAGCTTCTTTAGCTTTTCTCCTAGATTTTTAAAGACGGGTTTCAACCATGAACTAGGTGTTTGACCAAGATGTGAGAGACTAGATGAAAAATGGAAAGAGTATGGAAGACCAAGAGTTGTATGGAGCGTAAATGAATCTGAAGTTTACTTGCAATGTCCAAAGTGTAAGACCAAGTATGTAAGTAGTAGAGTAGGTGTGACTTCCAAAGAGAGGATAGTTTCTCTTGATGAGGTAAGCTGACCTTGACCCTAAGTAAGACCAAATGAGACCCAAAGGTAAGAAACCTTGATGAGGGACCACTTAGCAAAGTGTTGTTGTATGTAGTATGTTGACAAAGTATGATGAGGACAAGCAAGTGACCTTTTGACTCAAGTTTAGACAAGTATGAATGTAAAATGAAATGTGAAGCAATGATGGACTGTATGAGACCCAGAGATAGGTTGAATGCTAGATGAAACCTAAAGAAACAACCTAGGAAGCTCAAGTATTTTGAAACTGATTTCTCTTGTTTGCTGGACTGTGAAATTTTTTTTTGCAATTTTGAACACAGACGTGACTGTATCCTTCACAGACGCGGTTTCCTGACACAGACACTACTCTATTAAACACAGACGCGATTCTGAGATTTTCCTGTTTATGTTTGTTGGACTGTAATAGTTTTTTGCAATTCTGGACACAGACACGACTGTATACTTCACAGACGCGATTCCCAGACACAGACGTGTCTCTGTTCGACACAGACGCTGACAAAAACACAGACGCTATTCTGCCCTTCACAGACGTGCTTAGATGACCCAGACGCAGTTAAAACAGACATAGACGCATTTCTGTAAACTTTGTGCAATTTTTCCAATCTGTGAAGTTGTTTTGCTGTGACCAAATCTGACTGTTTGACTGTTTTTCGTGACAAGAAGACACAATGTTGATGAGGACTCAATGTTTGCTAGTGTTTAGAATCCAAAATGACTCCAAGAAAAGTGTGTTGTTTGATGTAAAATGTTTTGCATACACTTGAAGACACAAAAGACATAATGTTTTGTTGTTTGGTCTTGAATGTTTGAATGTTTAACATAAGTCAAGCACAATTCTTATGGCTGGCCAAGACAATAGTTGTTGATCCCACATGGGGTTTTACCCCCGAGGCTACGCTATTCAGAGCGGATACTTAGATGCTTGACCTCACTGGCTCCACCCTCGGTACTCACTTCTCGGGTCAGCCAAGCATCAGTCCCCATGAAAACTCCCCATGGCGAACTTTGTATCTCTACTAAGAACCGTATGTGTGTGGGCCGCTACCAGAGGTCCGACCTCCTGCCCCAACAACTAGAAGGATTTGGGTCTCTAAAACAAAATGGTGCTAGTAAGGGCATCCGCTCGTGTGGCCATACATGCGGCACTTTCAGCTCTGTAAATACAGAAGGCTCCCAGCCGGTAGGGGTTACGCCCTACAAATGATCAAATAAATTTGATCAAACGGGTTTATGGGGAGACATAGTGTCGGTATGAACTAATCAGCACATGTTATTCATAGTTTTCACCATGAATACATTTGATTATAGTGGTTCGGATGAGGTGGGTTTTCCTCGCTACCACTTGGGTCGTCCTCTTCTCACTAGTAGTCCTAATGACCACACGGGAAGACAGACCCTCTAAAGAATAAAAAAAAAGAGCCTATTGCTCAAGACACAAAAGACAATGATTCAATTTTAGTGCACCAATGGAAGTGTTTGCTAATCTATGAAAACAAGGCACACAACAAAATTACAAAACCCTAGCCAAGGCCCTGCAACAAAAGTTGTTAGTAGTTTGGGTTGTTTCAAATGATAACCCCTTCCTGCAAGCACACAAGTTAGGTAAATTTTAGAAAAACCCAAAAGACTTTGTGAAAAGGGGCCTTCAACAAAAATGTTTTTGCTTCTAAAACAAGCTGCACAAACTTGGTTAGCTAGATCTGCAAGGGTTAGTCCAAAAATAAACCAGATCTGAAACCCCAGGTACGAAATCCGAAAACAGAATCAAAGAAAGATTTAAAATTTTGAAACAGTAAAAACACAGACATCGTTATACCGGACACAGACGCGTCTTTAGGACACAGACGCGGTTCTGTAATGCACAGACGCGGCCAAAAAACACAGACGCCCCTCTCGGACACAGACGCGATCCAAAGTAACGCAGACGCGATTATGTAACACAGACGCCCCTATCGAAAACCTGCAAAACAAAATTTGTTGAAAACACAGACGCGTCTTTAGGACACAGACACGATTCTGTAATGCACAGACGCGGCCAAAACACACAGACGCTCATTTCGGACACAGACACGATCAAAAGTAACGCAGACGTGATTATGCAACACAGACACCCCTGTCGGAAACCTGCAAAACAAATTTTTTTTGAAAACACAGACGTGATTCCTGCCTCCACAGACGCTCCTGAAACTCAGAGACGCGATCCGAACACTCGCAGACGCGGAAATACCTAAAATATCGTCGAAAAAAAATGTCCGATCTACAACTTCAAAAACGCAAAATCTGCAACAAAAGGGTTAAATGCAAAGGGACAAGAGTCCCACCGGGCGTGCCAAAATGTATACGGTGAAAATGGATAACAATAATAACAAGATTGAAAGGCTAACTTGATTCAACCACAAAACCCTAGCCTAACAATAACAAAAATCCACCATAACATATGAAGATTACCTAAGACAATGCAAATCACAAGAAATCACAAAGATTATACCATCACATGTCCAATAGGGTTTTGATCTCCATTCTTCCTATCTCCATTGATCTTGCTTGATATATATTTGCTCTCAGATTTTATGTGCACAAGAGCTCAACAAAGAACGGAATGTGGTTGCAAGTAGGATCGTAGTGTAGCAAGTTGCATGAAAGATCCTTAGCATGAGTGATTAGGGTTTGATAATGAAGAAGGCATCTCCTTAAATAGAAGACACAATACGAAATGGAGGGTTAAGATTGAGAGGTGTAAAAGGAGGTCGGCTAAGATTAGAGGGTAGGTAGAAGAAATAGTAAAATAATGAAAGGGGTAGGTAGTGTAGGAATTAAGAGATGAATGACATGTGTCATGGGTATAAAAGGCTAATGAATTAATTAAATAAATAAAGATTTATTTAATTAATAGAAGAAGTAGGATAATTAAATAAATAAGAATATTTATTTAATTTAGGAAAAGGATAATTTAAATAAATAAATGTATTTATTTAAATGAGAAATAAGGCTAGAAGAGGATAAATGAATTAATTAAATAAATAAGGATTTATTTAATCAATAGAAGAATTAGGCTTAGATAATTAAATAAATAAAATATTTATTTAATTAGACATGACAATTTTAGGTGTCTACAGTTTGTAAATTAAAGAAATCAATTTATGGATTAAAGCAATCTCCTAGGGAGTGGTATTCAAAGATAAATGCATTATTTCTTTCTCAAGGCTTTATTAGAAGTAAAAATCATCCTAACTTGTATATTAAACATAGTGAAGATGATATTATCATTATTATCTTGTATGTAGATGATTTGATTCTTACTTCAAGTTCCAATACTTTGATTTCTGATATTAAGTTTAACATGAATGATGCTCACCATGTTTCAATTCCTATTGAATTAGGCACTAATTTAATGCTTGATATGCAAACTCCTCTTGTTGATCCTACTTTGTATAGACAATTAGTTGGAAGTTTGCATTATTTAACTCTTACTAGGCTAGCTATTGCTTATAGTGTTGGTTTGGTTTCAAGATTCATGTCTAAACCTCAACAAACACACTTTAAAGTTACTAAAAGAATTTTAAGATATATTAAAGGAACTATTAATGTAGGTTTGTTTTATGATGCAAATTCTGATTTTACTTTAAATGGTTTTACTAATTCTGATCTAGGTGGAGATCCCAATGATGGGAAATCTACTTGTGGTTATTGTTTTTTTGTTGGTTCAAGAGCAATTTCTTGGAATAGTAAAAAACAACAATCTACCTCTCTTGGATCCACTGAAGCTGGGTACAAAGGATGCACTAATGCTTCCAAAGAAGCCTTGTGGCTTAGAAGACTACTTGAAGATTTGGGTCTACCTCAACACGAACCAACTACATTGTATTGTGACAACAAAAGTGCCATTGCCTTGGCTAAAAATCTAGTTTTCTATGCAAGGACAAAACACATTGCTCTCCAACACTACTTTATTAGAGAACAAATTGAAGACAAGAAAGTTTCACTCCTCTATTGCAAGGGAGAAGACCAAATTGTAGATATTTTGACCAAACCACTTTGTAAAGAAAAGTTCCAATTTTATTGTAAAAATTCTAGATTGCAACCCATTGAAGGGTTTGATGTAAACTCCCCAAGTAAAGCTTGAGGGGTGGTGTTAGAATATTTAATCTTTAATTGGCTTAGGTTTATTTGTATATAGTCTAGGATATTCCTTTGGCATTCCTACATGTAATTTGTCCTCTAGTACATGTGTGAGGACAAGTCATTTCTTTTATTTTCCTTTATTAAGGAATATTAGATTTCCTCCATAAGAGGATGTGGACACATGGCACACACATTTTATGAATGGTGGAATTCATATATTTGGGAGTTACTTTGTAACTCTTCTCCTCGTCTGTATTTAAGAGATGTATCCTCTGTCATTTCTTCTTAATGACAATATTGTAAAGATATTCTTGCTCTCTCTCTCTCCCTCATTTTAGGCATTGCCTCATTCATAATATCTCAAGGGGTTTTTCTTTGTTTTTCCCCTTTCAAAATTTCTTGTGCCTCCTTCACATTTGGGTGATTGCTCCAAGGTTTTTGCATTTCTCTTGGTAACATTTACTTCATCAATAAACTTACTTGGATTTTATTTTTCTTTCCTTGCTCTTGTATTTCCTTTCATTCATTAAGGTTGGTTCAAATTTTTTTTTGTGACTAGGACATGATTTGGGTATGACTTGAATATGACTTGGATATGACATGGAGATGATTAGGGACTATGAATTGGACTAGAAATGACTTGGATTATGATGAATATGATGTTGACTTGGATAAACTAATTCTACTCTTGGCAAGAAGTCATAGAAAAGACATTGGCCATTGACTCAAACGAACACATCAAGCATATCAAGCTACCCTAGGAAGTTGGTTGAGGAGGAAAACCTTTACTTGCTAATGTAGGTACACACCCAATGTTAGGATTCCCAAAGATACTGAGAGGGGGGGGTGAATCAATATCTAACCGGTATATAAATTTACTTGACTTAAAACATGAAAAACATATTAAAATTGTGTACCGGTAAACTAGAAATAATGCAATAAGCAAGAATAACAACAGCCACATGAGAAGCACACCATAACATAGTATTTTAACGAGGAAACCCAGTGTGGGAAAAACCTCGATGGGATTTGTGAACCACAATATTCACTTACTGGCCAATAAGGGAATATTACTCTTACAATAGGGGCCTGCACATGCAGGAAGGCCAAGTGCTTAGAGCTCACTACTCAATTACAAAAGAAGTCACACTGACTTACAAAATGGGATTATATTAATCCAAAGTCTTATACTACTTCAGATTAGCATCTGCTATGCTAGATCTAGTACCAGTTTAAGCTCTGCTACTTACATAAACCCTTCATAATAATTTGCATATTAGGTCTACATAATTTTGCCTTTTTCACCTTATTACAAAACGATCTATAATGATCTCATACGTATATGAGTCATATTACAACTTGCCATGTCGGCTTACAATGAGTTTACAATTAATTGCAAAATACATTCTAAACAAAATTGAAGTCAGCCAAGGTGTCGGTGTCCTGTATGTCAGTGTCTTGTATGTCGTTGTAGAGTCTATTGGTGCCAGTGCCGGTATATTTGTCTTGCCTGTATCATATGATTGCAAGGTTGCCATCAATGACAAAACCTTCAATCACCTATAATTTCTTATTGGAGTGTACATTTTCCAACAATCTCCCCCTCTGGCATTGATGGCAACACTCATGAGAAAAATCAAAAGGTGTCCAAAATGATATCCAAAAATAGTCCGCCAAAATTGTCTTACGAAAAACTGTATCATAAAAAATGTATGCTCCCCCTGAGTAGATGATGTCCTTTCTTCTGATCATTTTTTATCATTTTTCTCATCCCACTACTCTCCCTTTGACATCAATGACAAAGGTTGTCATTCGGTGTCAGTGGAGTCCTGCCTGGATTCTTGTAACCAGTGGGTTACAATTTGAAAGATATCTGTCAAAACTAAATTTATGTCATTGCTGAAAGTTTTGCTATATTTTATTGCCTCTTGTGTTCTTTGCACTGTACCGGTGAGTATGTGCATTTTCTCTTCCGGTGTCTTCATTCCAGGAACCAGAGTTTTAGATATTTATTTTCTCAAGGAAATAAGATACTCTAGTCTTGGACTAAGTCTGCATTTCAAGTCCTTTGCCTTACCCTTTATTCCCTTTTTGTCATTTTCTAGTTTCTTGATTTTCTCTTCCTGTTCTGCAATCTTCTTCTCTAACTCCAAAAATGAATCTGATGTTCCAATCAGATTGTCAGCAATATTATTTATCTTCTCTTGTACTTTGTTGATTACCTTGTCAAGATCCTCTATTAATACATTCATTTTGCAAGTGTCCCTGTACAGTTTCTTGAAGTCATAGATTATTTCTCCAAGTTCTGGTAAAAGGGTGTCCATTTCTTCCTTGTTCTTCTTTACAATATCTTCAAAGAATTTCTCTTTTTCTTTTATTAGTCTTTCCTTAAATGTATCCTCATTGATTTTATCAATAGTCAATAGGTTGTCAGTGATGAACTTAAACAATGTGTCTAGTTGACCTAAAGAATCTTTATTCTCAACATTGCACTTTGGTGCTATCAATTTAAGAATTGGTATTGTATCATCAATAGCCTTATAGGCTTGTGCATTACATTCAGTGATCTTCTTTATTGAATCTAACAAGACCTCTTTTACATTAGTAGGTTTGAATTCTATCATAGTTGTACCAGATATATGTCCAACAGTCTTTATAATAGTCATGCTACCGATTGTGGTTATTACCTTGCTTGATTCGACCTTTGGTAGGTCTGTTTGTGTTTACATTTCTACAAACAAAGGTTTATGTTTTTCAGTTTGGGTCGGTGGCACTGTCTCTATTTGTACCTATGCTTCAACTTGTATGAGTTTTGCTTTCTCTAACTGTGTCTCAGAAGGTTTCTCTAAGTTTACAATTGTCAGTTTCTCAGATGTAATCTTGGTTTGTACCTCTGAACTTTTCTTACCCGGTTCTTCAGATGGTTTATCTGTTGTATCTACAGGTTTCTCAGTGGTATCCTCTATCGGTTGCTCTACCACTGCTGGTTTTTCTATGTTTATCTCAATCTCTACAATCGGTGACTCAGTAATCACATCTTTCTCCTTATCCTTAGTGGTTTCTTTGTCAACTACAATGTTAACTTCCTAAGTGTCTACATTTACTGTATACAAAATTTCTAATTCAGGATTTGTATATTCTACTAGAGTCTCCATACTCTCAGTGGCTGGTTGATTTTCAGTAGTGTCTACCGGTGGAGTATCTGAAAGAGGTGGGGGCATATTGTCAGTTATTTTCAGGCTTGGTGGTCCACCTACCTTACCTTTTGCTTTATCTTTTTCCTTTTGATAGACTTTGATAGGCTTAGGTCTAAGTAATTCTTCCTGTTTTTCTTTCTCCACAAAGAGAATATTCCACACATCAGCAGTTTCCTCATAAATGTCTTTTACTCTTCCTGCCATTAATGCTACATGCCGGTGAGAAGTAGAAAATATTGCCTGGTTAGCCTTACTAATTAATTTGTCTATTTCATTATGTGAGTTAACTAGATGTATTGCTAGTAATTTTTCAATCTTAATCTTTTTATCCAATTCAACAATAGCTAATCTTCTAGCTTCCAATCTCCTATACAAGTCATTTGGAATTTCATCAACAATTTCCCTTAAGAATTTCTTGTATATATCTAAGTGTAAAATTACACTGCTCTCTATACTTTCCTTATCATCAGCTAATAGTGTATTGTATATTTTATTGATGTTCTTCAACTTACCATCCTTTGTGATTTCACTAAGAAGTTTGTCTATAGGAGCAATAGTTTGTTTCACCTTCTTCTTAGGAGTCATCTTCTTCACTGGAGGCCTTACTGCCTGTTGCTTCTATCTTGTTCTTTTAGGTGTAGGGGAGGGTGCTAGTGAGGGTTTTCTTTTTCTTTCAACCATTTTAAATACAATAGGTATATCACATTCAGAAGAAGTTCCAACCGGTGAAAGATGAGTTTCTGGTTGAGATGCTTCCAACTCACTTTCACTTATATCAGTTTGTCTCAGAACATCTTCTTTGATTGCCTTTTCCTGTCGGGTTCCTTTACTTACGGTTGCTTCAACCTTCTTAACCCTTTTTCTTGATTGAATTCCACTTTCTATTGTTTCAGCATTTCCAAAAACTTCCTCTTCTGGTTCCTTTGGAGCTTCAAGGAGGGCTTTTGCATATGCTTCTATGATGTTGTCATCTATTTCATAGCCCATTTCAGTTACCCAAATAGTTTGAGGGACAACTGCTTCCATCAAAATTTCATCTTTCTTGATCACAAAACAAATTTCCTTTTGATACATATCCACAATAGCTTGCGATAGTCTTACTCTAGTCTTCATTCGAGCCTTCAACGCTTGAAAATACTCATTTAGGTTTTTCTCCCTTTTCCTATAGGTATGTCAAAACCAAAATCTCTAGCACCAATACCAGGTACTTGTTTGGTTATGTACAACATCAGACAAATGTAAGTAAGTTTCCAAATCTGAATGTTTCTTTCTTATCTCTTTTGATCTTTCCAAAATTGTCTGTCAACTCAACTTTAAGCCATTCCCATATGTCTATCCTTGAATTTGTTAGCATTTCAATAGAAAGAGATTGTTGATATTCATTAAGGATATTGAGAAGGTTGTTGGAGATTATTTGATATAACTGAAAAAGGGATGATAACTATCTTTATAACATTATTTTGTCATTGATGTCAAGAAATTGATTTTCTGATTCAATATGATGTTGCCATATCTTGAGAAGATTGATTTGAAGAGAATTAAGTAGTCGGTAAAAGACACAGAAAGAATGTGATAAGAAAGGGGAGAAATAAGTTATTCAATGGGCAACTATTATCGAGTTAGACAATGATGAGATCATGATGTTTAGATTGTTTTGACATCCTACAAATGTTGTTAATTGTAAGGTTAATACTATACCATGTTACCGAGAAAAGAACCTAGTTGGTAAACCCTAAGGTTATCAATATCGGTTAATGAAGGCGGAATGTCTACCGAGTAAATTTTAGTATTTATCGAGTTGCAACCAAGTTATGACAGATCACATAGGATGGATAAAAGCATTATTTAATGAAGGACAATGATGAACTGGAGATGTATAAATGATTGGTATGTCATGCATGAAGTTTGTTAAGGATCTATGGAAATGAAAGATCGACAGGAAGATCTACAATGCACATTGAACTGCAATAACATTTTGCAAGTTCCAAGAAAGGAATGCAAGTCCCTAGGCAAGGTAAAATGTTTTCAGATCAAAGGATGCATTGAACCTAGTCAAGATTGAAGATTTGAAGGCTAATATTGATCATGGGAAATGTGATCAAGGAGATTAAGCAGTTAGCAAATTGTTTATAAATAAGAAATTGTTGATGAACAATGTATGCGGGCAAGTGTAAGCACAAGGATGCTACATAGTTATTATCGAGCACAGAAGCTTGAAGACCTATTTGAATAACAAAGTAAGGAGCCCAGTAGAGGGACAAGATAAGTCCTATGACAAGATTATTTTGAGCAAATAAGAATCTGCTTTAGCATTTTAGATGTGAAGTTGCAGATATATATTTATTACTGTTATTTTTTAAGTGACAGAAAATCTCTTAACCGAGTGGACTTAACAGTCTTATTTGTAAACCCTCTAGCAAGGTGACATTCTAAATGAGTGTTTGAAATCCTTTGACAAGGTCACTTCTAACAAAGTGAAGATCCTAACAGATCTAAGGAAAATCCCTTAATCGGGTCACATCTAGCAATGTGTTTGTAATCTTTAACATGTTTTTCTTTTAACCGAGCATACTCTAGAAGAGTATATTTCTTAGTGTATCTAAAATCCCATAGTGGTTTTTCCCTATTTGGGTTTCCACATTAAATCTGGTGTTATATGTGCTACGATGTTTATGTGTTTATGAGTTTGCATGTTTAGCAGTTTTTGGTTATATTGCTGAAGTATTAGTTACTGAGGTTAAATCTGTTGATTTTATTGAAGATTAAGTTTGTATGATTCACCCCCCCTCTCATCTTGTTAGCTATTGGCATCAGTTCTTTACATTTAGTATCAGAACTTAACAATTGGTATCAGATCTTTGGACTCCGAAAGGAAAAGTTTAAAGGTACTTGAGGCAAAGATTCGAAGATGTATAAAAGGGATGCACCAAAGCTGAACAAGTCTAGTTTCTCCACATGGCAGAAAAGGATGAAGCTGCATTTATCAGGAATTGGAGAATATGCAACATATTATTTGGAGAATGATTACATACCACCAAGCACCAACCCAATGACCTTGGAAGAGATAAAGGCAAAGCAAGAACATATTCAAGCTATGATTGAAATAACATCAACATTGAATGACTCAAAGTTTAATGATCTAGAAGGCTGCAATGATGCAAAAGCAATGTGGACTAAGCTCATATCAGTGTATGGCAGTGATGAAAATGTTCAAAGAGAAAAAGTAGATTGTCTAAGAGGACAACTTGAATCCATGAGAATGAATGAAGACGAGAACATAACCCAATATAGTACAAGGTTAAAGGAGACTGTCAATCAAATTAAAGGAGTAGGAGGAACTATTGAAGAAAAGGATATAACAAGTAAGTTGTTGAGAACCCTTTTACCTACTTATGCCATTCTAGTCTCTACAATCAATGAATTAAGGTATGTACATAGCATGCCACTTTCTTTGGATGATACTATTGGTAAGCTACATGCATTGGAGTTAAGTAATTTTGATAACAGTGGGTCTTCAGTAAATAAAGTTGAATCTGCATTCAGTTCTTTTCATATTGGTGAATCTGATGATTACAATGATAGAATGAGTAAGTACTCTGAAGGGATTCATAGTGGAGCAAGTGAAAGATTTTGTAAGAACATGGAAGAAGTACACAAACTGTATGAGGAAATCAAGAAGCAAGAAGAGTTTGAAGCATTATTAGCCAGAAGGTTACCAAGAGGAAAAGGTAAGTATAAAGGAAAGATACTTTTAAAATGTTTCAATTGTGATAAAATAGGACATATAGCTTCTAACTGTCCTGAAAAAGAATCTAGTGAAAAGAGAGAATACCGAGATAACAGGCAGAAAGACAACCAATATAGAGGACACCGAGACTTCAGAAGGAGAGACAGAAAGACATGCCTATAGTTGATGAGGAATCCAATGATGATAAATCTGATGAAATTGATATTGAGGAAGTTGTTTATGTGGCTATTAAAGACGGATCAGATGAAGAAAGGTATGAAGAAAAATTCCTAATATCTCACATAAATAATAATGATTCTTGGATCATAGATAGTGGATGCTCACATCACATGATAGGTGATAAACACAAGTTTGTTAAATTAGAAGACTACAATGGAGGCTATGTAAGATTTGGTAACGATGCACCATGTCCGTTGAAAGGTAAAGGATCTATAACACTTCTTGAAAATGCTAAATGTGATGATGTATACTGGGTTGAAGGATTGAAATACAATTTGTTGAGTGTAGCATAGCTAAACAATATAGGATACAGAATAGAACTTTAGAAAGGAATTGTCAAGCATGGAAAGTTAGCTGCTACCGGGACACAAACAAAAGGTAACACATTTCATCTTGACTCAACTTGGAACACGTGTCTTTATGCTAAGATAGATGATACCTGGTTATGGCATAAAAGGTTTTGTCATGCAAATTTTGATAATCTGATCAAAATAAGTAAGAAGCACCAAGTAAGAGGTCTACCGAGTCTTGAAAAACCTAAGAATGGTATATGCCGAGGATGCCAGATGGGTAAGATGACAGGATAAAGTTTTACAAGTAAGTCCTACACTTCTAAAGGAATTTTAGATCTAGTACATATTGATCTTTGTGGTCCCATGAAAGTTCAAAGTTATTATGGTGATAAATATTTCATATTATTTGTGGATGATTACTCAAGGATGATGTCAGTTATGTTTTTAAAAGAAAAATTAGAAGCTTTTCAAATGTTTAAATGGTAAAAGGCAAGAGTTGAAAATGAAACAGGAAGACAACTGAAATTTCTTAGATCTGATAGAGGAGGAGAGTTCACTTCTGATGAATTTAACTTATTCTATAATGATCATGGTATAAAAAAATAATTATCTACACCAAGAACACCTCAACAAAATGGGATAGCCTAGAGAAGAAACATATGAATTGTAGATTGTGCAAGAACCCTGATGATAGAAAAGAGGGTACCTCAAACATTTTGGAGAGAAGCAATCAACACTACAGTTTATACCCTGAACTGAGTTCAATTGAAGAAAGGAACTATGAAGACACCATATGAGATCTGGTATAACAAGAAACCTAATGTAAGTTATTTTAAAATCTTTGGAAGTAGATGCTATGTTCACAAAGATGACAGAAATGGAAAATTTGATCAGAAAAGTGAAGAAGGAACATTTCTTGGTTATTCTTCTAGAAGTAAAGCATTTAAATGTCTGATCAAATCATCTAACAAAATAGTAGAAAGTGCAAATGTGAAAATTGATGAATTTGTAGAAAGAAATGATGAAGGAAAATCCAAAGAACCAAAAGATTATG
Source organism: Cryptomeria japonica (assembly GCF_030272615.1). NCBI lineage: Eukaryota > Viridiplantae > Streptophyta > Pinopsida > Cupressales > Cupressaceae > Cryptomeria > Cryptomeria japonica. The sequence continues at coordinate 191,316,542 of NC_081415.1, read as the reverse complement.
AAGAATTTGTTTATGTTCAACTGAGAAGTCCTACCGAGAAAGCTGTTGAAGAAAATGAAGACAATGTCCAGTTACCGAGTGATGAAGAAGATCATATAGAACCTACCAAGCCTATATTAGCCAAATATGTCAGAAGACATCATGCATCAAGTCAGATTATAGGAGATAAGGATGATCCAGTGATGACAAGGAATAAACTGAGACAAAACACATGTTTGATATCTGAATTTGAACCAAGAATAGTAAAAGAAGCATTTAACAGTGAAGATTGGGTAAATGCTATGACAGAAGAGATTGATCAAATCAAGAAGAATGAGACATGGACACTGATCCCAAGATCAAAGGACAAAAATATAATCGGTACAAAGTGGATTTTCATAAACAAGCTAAATGAAAAAGGTGAGGTCATTCGGAACAAAGCAAGACTAATTTACAAAGGTTATGCTCAAGAAGAAGGAATAGATTATGGTGAGACTTTTGGACCTGTGGCTAGACTTGAGGGAGTAAGAACATTGTTGGCATATGCTGCTTTCAAAAATTTCAAGGTATATCAAATGGATGTTAAATCTGCATTTTTGAATGGTATACTAGAAGAAGAAGTTTACATAGAACAACCTAAAGGATTTGTTGAAGACAAGAGTAAAGATCAGGTATGTAAACTAAACAAAGGTTTATATGGTCTGAAACAAGCACCTAGAGCATGGTATGAGAGACTGCACTCTTATTTAATCAAAATTGGTTTTATAAGGACAAGTGAAAACAACAACATGTACATGAAGAATGATGAGGACAATGGAATACTGATCTCAGCCATATTTGTTGATGATATTATTTTTTGTGGTAATGACTCCTTATGCAAGAACTTTGGAAATGAAATGAGCAAAGAATTTGAGATGTCATTAATCAATGAGATAAAGTATTTTATAGGTCTACAGATATTGCAAATGAAAGATGAGATTTTCATTACTCAATCCAAGTACATAAAGGAAATCTTGAAGAAATTTGGAATGGAGGATTCTAAACCAGTAAGTACTCCTATGACTACTAACTATAAACTATCAAAGAATGATGAATCTGCATCTATTGATGAGACACTTTACCGATCTATGATTGGGAAGTTTCAATATGTTGTGCATAGTAGACCGGATATAGCATATGTAATAGGTATTATTGCAAGATTCTCTATAGATCCCAAGGAAACTCATATGACAGCAATCAAGAGAATTTTTTAGATACCTGAGAGGCATTGAAGATTATGGCTTAGTATATGAAAAGAGAAATGATTTTGATTTAAAAGTTTATACTAATGCTTATTGGGCAAGCAACATAGATGATAGGAAAAGCACAAGTGGTGGAGCTTTCTTTTTGGGAGCAAGACTAGTAAGTTGGCTTAGCAAGAAACAAGGATGTATCTCACAGTCAACAACAGAAGCTGAATATGTTGCTGCAGCATTGAATTGTACCAATATAGCATAGATCAAACAACTGTTGGAAGGTATAAATGAGAAAGTTACCGAGCTAGTAACTATATTCTGTGATAATACTAGTGTCATTAACATTTCAAAGAATCCAGTAATGCACTCTAAGAGAAAGCTTATCTCTATAAAGTATCATTATCTCAGAGAAGAAGTTCAAGAGAAGAAAGTTGTGCTGGAATATATTAGTTCAAAGGAGCAATTAGCAGACATCTTCACAAAGCCACTGCCAAGGGACACTTTTGAGTATCTTAGAAGCAAGTTAGGGGTCCTACCCCTATCTTCTACTCACTGATAAAGTTCGGTGAAACCATCAATTCGATGAATCTATAGAATATTATGTGTGGATTGATGTTGATTTATGCACTTTAGAAGGTTTTCTAAAGGTGTGCAAGAAATAGTGAATGGAGACAAGTTTCTATGACCGAGACTGAGATGATATAGAGCAAGGCAAATCACTTCACAGAGGAAGAAATCATGATTTAGTTCTTTTACTTTTTGGCATTGTTGTCAAAGGGGGAGAAGACTAAATAGTAAAATCCTAAATGAAGAAGATAAAAGAAGACTAATGATAGGGGGAGAAGAATACAAAAGAGAGAAGACTTCAGGATATTTTAATAGCTCAAGGATAATAGGAGAAGTCTAACAACAATCTGAATCTGAATCAATTTGAATATCTTATTGGTATTACCATTTAAAAGTTGGTTTTTCCATCAATGCCAAAGGGGGAGATTATTGGCATTTCAATAGAAGGAGATTGTTGATATTCATTAAGGATATTGAGAAGGTTGTTGGAGATTATTTGATATAACTGAAAAAGGGATGATAACTATCTTTATAACATTATTTTGTCATTGATATCAAGAAATTGATTTTTTGATTCAGTATGATGTTGCCATATCTTGAGAAGATTGATTTGAAGAGAATTAAGTAGTCAGTAAAAGACCGAAAGAATGTGATAAGAAAGGGGAGAAATAAGTTATTCAATGGGCAACTATTACCGAGTTAGACAATGATGAGATCATGGTGTTTAGATTGTTTTGATATCCTACAAATGTTGTTAATTGTAAGGTTAATACTATACTATGTTACTGAGCAAAGAACCTAGTCGGTAAACCCTAAGGTTATCAATATCGGTTAATGAAGGTGGAATGTCTACCGAGTAAGGTTTAGTATTTACCAAGTTGCAATTGAGTTATGACAGATCGCATTGGATGGGTAAAAGCATTATTTAATGAAGGACGATGATCAGCTGGAGATGTATAAATGATTGGTATGTCGTGCATAAAGTTTGTTAAGGATCTATGGCAATGAAAGATCAGCAGGAAGATCTACAACATAGATTGAACCACAATAATCTTGTGCAAGTTCCAAGAAAGGAATGCAAGTCCCTAGGCAAGGTAAAACATTTTCAGATCGAAGGATGCATTGAACCTAGTCAAGATTAAAGATCTGATGGCTAAGATTGATCATGGGAAATGTGATCAAGGAGATTTAGTGGTTAGAAAATTGTTTATAAATAAGAAATTATTGGTGAACAATGTATGCGGGCAAGTGTAAGCATAGGGATGCTACATAGTGATTACCGAGCACAGAAGCTTGAAGACCTATTTGAATAACAGAGTAAGGAGCCCAGCAAAGGGACAAGATAAGTCCTATGACAAGATTGTTTTGAGAAAATAAGTATCTGCTTTATCATTTTAGATGTGAAGTTATAGATATATATTTATTACTGTTATTTTGTAAGTGACAGAAAATCTCTTAACCAAGTGGACTTAACAGTCTTATTTGTAAACCCTCTAGCAAGGTGACATTCTAAATGAGTGTTTGAAATCCTTTGACAAGGTCACTTCTAACAAAGTGAAGATCCTAACAGATCCGAGGGAAATCCGTTAACCAGGTCACATCTAGCAATGTGTTTGTAATCTTTAATAGGATTTTCTTTTAACCGAGCATACTCTAGAAGAGTATATTTCTTAGTGGGTCCGAAATCCCACAGTGGTTTTTCCCTATTTGGGTTTCCATGTTAAATCTAGTGTTATATGTGTTATGATGTTTATGTGTTTATGAGTTTGCATGTTTAGCAGTTTTTGGTTATATTGTTGAAGTATTAGTTACCGAGGTTGAATCTGTTGATTTTATTGAAGATTAAGTTTGTATGATTCACCCCCCCTCTCATATTGTTAGCTATTGGCATTAGTTCTTTACATTTAGTATCAGAACTTAACAGAATTTTCATTGACCATATCATAGGCACTCTAGATACATAGGCTAGAAACTGAGTTTAACCTATTTTCAGGTGTAGCCTTATAACCTAAGATCATACTAATAAATCTGATATTTATATCTTTCACATCATTTATCCTTAGAGATCTCTTATCAAATGTTGCACCAGTTAAGTTTATTACTATGTCATTTGAAATCTTCTTTGTTTTGTCCAGTCTATTATCGGTGGAGGGTAACCCTATTACACCTTTTACTGCTTCTTTTGTGATTTTATGAATAGAGTCTAACTAGCTGAAATATGGGTCTAGGTCACTTAACAACTTCAACAACACTAGGGTTTACAATAAATTTAGGAGTGGATGAAGATGCCATAGCTATAAATACCTCAATCTGCCTTAAGGATGGATGATTTGATGGATTACTTCACTTCTTCGTTTAGAATGCCTTTGCTTAGGAATTTTCGTGTTCTCAATGATTTGAATGCTCGGTGAATGAAAAAGGAGCCAAAACACTTGCTTTATAATGTTATTTTCACCAACTACCACATTTAATGCTTGTCGGTTAAGTCACAACTTAACTCATCTGTCGATATAGAAGTAATTTCAACTTCTTACATCAACCGAGGGAATAATAGCATGTTTTTCATTTTGTTGCTAAACCCCGAAAAGAATTTTCTTTAGTTAGATGAAGATTCTCCTGCCGATGGAGTGTTACTCTGTTTTGCTGGTGGAGGAGTATTCCCATCAATATTCTGATCTAGCTTTTTGATCCATTGTTTTGAGAATTCTTGCTTTACCTCTTCAACTTTTTCTTTACCTTTTAGACTAGGACCTTTGTTATTTGCCAGTAAGGACTTGCTTCTACAGAATTTAGCAATATGTCCAATCTTGTTACAGGCATAACAAGTCACATTGTTCTTCTGAATAGCTTTCCCATATCCTATGCTGGTATGTGTTCTGCATTGATTAGATAAGTGCCCAAATCTTCCACAAACATAACATCTCACATTCAACCTGTAATTTTCTAAATTATGACCAACTTTGTTGCATTTGGAACATTGACCGATGGGTGTATTAGTGTTCTAATAATTTCTAGATCTACACTGATTTTCTCTATGACCATATTAAAGCATTTGCCATTAAATTTGTAAATAGTAGGTTGTCTTACCGGTTTGTTATGATCATGATTGTTTGCAATACTAGAGCTTTCACCAATTTCAAAGCCAAGGCCATTTGTATCACCATTAGGTTTTTGATTCTTTAGCATGTACCAAGTTCTTTTGAACTTTTATTGAATTTCTCCTTGTGATGATTTGCAGCAGTCAGTTCGTTCTCTAAGAAGTCTTTTTGTCTCATGAGTTCAATTTTGTCATGCTCCAAGTGAATTAGATATGTCTTTAGCACATCATTCTCATGTCCAAGTCTTGTGTTTTCATTTCCAACATCATTTAGTCTTCTAACCAAGTCTTCTTCATTCTTCTTTCTATCTTCAATTTCTTTACAAAATCTCATGGTCATATCCTGCATCTCATTCTTTGTTGTACTCATTTCTTATCTTAGCTTGTTTACTAGATCATTAAGAGTTTCCTTTTCATTTTCCTCATTCTGCATTTTTTCACAAAGTTCTCTTCTCTTGTTCATTGAAATAGTAAAATTTTCTTGAAGTGCTTGAATAATATCCTGAGCAACCTTTAGATCATCTTCAAGTTTTATATTCTTCACTTTTTCTGCATCATAGTCTGCAAGAGTTGTTTCCAATTGTTTTCTCAAGTTTTCCATCTCTATCGGTGACAAGATCTTCCTCAAGTTGTTAGGCTTTTGAAAATAGGGGATTAGGCTCGGATACCAATTGTTAGGATTCCCAAAGATACTAAGAGGGGGGGGGTGAATCAATATCTAACTGGTATATAAATTTACTTGACTTAAAACATGAAAAACATATTAAAACTGTGTACCAGTAAACCAGAAATAATATAGTAAGCAAGAATAACAACAACCACATGAGAAGCACACCATAACACGGTATTTTAATGAGGAAACTCGATGTGGGAAAACCTCAATGGGATTTGTGACCCACAATATTCACTTACTAGCCAATAAGGAAATATTACTCTTACAATAGGGGCCTGCACATGCAGGAAGGCCAAGTGCCTAGAGCTCATTGCTCAATTACAAAAGAAGTCACACTGACTTACAAAAATGGATTATATTAATCCAAAGTCTTGTACTACTTTAGATTAGCATCTGCTATGCCAAATCCAGTACCAGTTTAAGCTCTGCTACATACATAAACCCTTAACCAATAATTTCCATATTAGGTCTGCATAATTTTGCCTTTTTCACCTTATTACAAAATGATCTATAATGATCTCATACATATATGAGTCATATTACAACTCGCCATGTCGACTTATAATGATTTTACAATTAATTACAAATTACATTCTAAACAAAATTGAAGTCGGCCAAGGTGCCGGTATCCTTCCTTTCACTGTCGGTGCTAGTGTCGGTATATTTGTCTTGCCGGTATCATATGATTGCAAGGTTGCCATCAATGACAAAACCTTCAATCACCTACAATTTCTCATTAGAGTGTGCATTTTCCAACACCCAATAGCTAATTAGAATATGGCTATTGAGTCTCACGCAATGGATTCTCAACATTATATTAGCCGACTCCAAATGCTAATGGGGGTAAAAAATGACAACTCTATTGGGGGAGTTACTATCTCCCTTGCACAAAGATTATCCACCTTTCAAAGGTGAATTGGGTGGTCTCTAATCCTAGAGTTTTTAGTTAGGATTTTCATTCGAAGACTACTCCTTGTAATCATGCAAGTGCAATTGAGGCCTATAGCCCTACAAAGTACTAAGCAAGATGTAGTCACGCAAGCGTGATTGAGACCTAAAAGCCCTACAAAATACCCAATATGAGAGTGAACTCTCAAATAGCTCCATCCTCTGGAATTTTATTCCCATGAGGCCTATTGATTATAATGAGTTGGAATGCTTGGGTTTTAGCCATACTCACATGGGTCATTCCCATCTCACCAATGCCTGTGCGAGTGTACCAGGCAAATCGAGAGGGCAGAGCCGCTAAAGGTATGCACACAACAAACTAGAAAATATTTGAGGGTCTATATTTTTTATTGTATATATAGATAAGAGCATACTCTCCTACCTCTACACTTTCCCCAAACACAAACAAGCAATTTGTTATTTCACCCCTAATTAAATCTAAGTGCATACACAAAAGATTAAGAAAACACAATGTCTGGTCGGATCTCCTTAGGTAACATACAAAACAAACATATTAATAGTCTTAAAGTTTGATCAACTAAATCTTTGACAAGCAGAGCCTTGGACCAACATCCTACAACAACACAATTTATTAGTCTTGGGTAATGCCTTGGACCAATCGAAAAAACCTACAAAACTCCTAAAATATGATTAGTAGACAAAGGTCTACAAAAATAGTGCTCATGCTCATCTACAGACACCCATCCTGAAGTGCCTGCTCGAGCATTGAAACACCTACGTATGTGCTACAGAGGGATTGGAAAACAAAAATAAGGAAAAATGCAAAAAAAGTACAGATAATTCAAAAATATAGAATATACTTGAATGGTTGCGTTGTTCTATTCTCAGTTGTGTTGAAATGCATGCGCTCATGCTGAAATAGGTTAGTACAAACAAAACATAAATTTGAAAATTTGAAAATTCAAAAATTCAAAAATTCAAAAACAAGTGGGAATCTGACAGAGTGCCCGCATTATTCATAGAGTGCTCGGGCCAAAGTGAGACTTCTAAAAATGAAAGGATGATTAGAGATAAAAACTAACAATTTTTTTTAAAAATTTTTTTCCTTTTTTGTGTGTTTTTAAGTTGTTAATTATAAAATAAAAAATAGAAGATAGAATAATAAACATGATGAAACTGAATGATGAAATATTGTAGGTGGACGCGTTGTTCCCACAATGCTTGCATTGATCTGCAGACCTATAAAATGGGTGGGTTAAAAATTTGAATTTTAAATCTTACACGCTAAAGCACGTCTGTTCACCCCAAAGGCCCTGTCACTCGTGCTGTTCTGACACCTCCAACTGAAAATTCACAAAAAATCTGAAAAACTGTTAAATTTAGGGATGTGGGTCCCACCGGGCATGCCAAAATGAAGAGGGTGAAAATCATGAAGGGTAGATTCAATGGTTAATATGCAAATAAACAAATAAAAACACAATAAAAACCATTATACCTTTCTAATTTACCTTCTCCTTCGAATTGAGCCTTTGATGAATCCAAAGATGCTCCCCTCCTTGACTTGATTAGATTGGCTCCTTGCTTGAATGTGTTTGGCTCTCCAAATGTGAACAAAGGATGATGAAATGAGTGAAGGATGGATAGATTTAGAATGGGATGGATAGGTAAGATGGAATTGCTAAAGGACTAAGTGAAGGATGAGTGAAATTTTGCTAGAGTCTTGGTGCTCTGGATGATTTCTAAACTCAAATGGGCAGCATGAACTTGGATAACTTGGAGATGGAAAATGAAGGAATGGAGTCTCCAATTTATAGAAGGAGAAGGGAGAAAATGAAGGGATATGATTGATCAAAGATGGAGGGTCAAGATTGCATGTGAGCCCACACATGGACCAAGGGAGATTGACAAGACAAGTGTTGAGTCCAAGAGATATGCCATAAAGGAATTTCTTGTCTCCACACTTCTCAAGGCTCATTGGGAAGGCTTCCCAATGCACCTAGGGAAGAGAAAAGGAATAAAATATTCCTTGAGTTATGAGGAGAAGGAATTAAAAATTCCTTAAAATAATGCACATAGGGATTGGAGAAATAGAAAGGAATTAAAATTTCCTTGTGTGAAGGGATACCTAGAGGAATGTGAGAATTTGAAAATCTCACATTCAGCTAGGAAAAGAACATTTAAGGAAGGTGGGTGAGTGAGGGGACAAGGAGTTGACTTTGTGGCTAATCATTAGTATTGGCCACTAGCAATTCATTAGAGGATATATTAGAAGAATCATTAGGTGAGATTAAGGCAAGTGAGATTTGTAGGAGGATTTGACTAGGAGAGAGAATGAGTGGAGAGAATAAAAAATTAGAAGAATATGTTAGATACAATGCACCACTAAGAGGGGGAGGGGGTGAATCAGTGGTTCTCAAATCTTTTCCCTTTAGCAACCCTATATGAGTATGTTACTTAAAAGATCTAACTAGGAACAAACTTACCAGTTAGAGAGAAGGCTAACTCAAATGCAAACACACACAAAGGAATGTCTCATAACATCGGGATGTATGAGGAAAACCCAAGATGGGAAAAACCTTAGTGAGCAATGTTGCTAGAGTCTACTGCTCCAATCAAGCCTCACAATTAAAACACAGTTAAAAAGTTTAGGGCACTAATCCCTAACTTTAGGGCACCAACCCAAGGAGCTACAACCCTTGCACCAAGCTACAACTCAATGTTCACAATCTAAACATCAAATACATAAGTGGTTATCTTGTTAAAAGTGAATCTTGCAACCATTATCATATATCTTACTCTATCAGTGAGATGCCTTCTCTGCTTCACTAACTCACTTCTCTTGCTGATCTTTGCCTGCTTCTTCTCTACTAGTAAGCCCTACCGGTACACCTCTCTTCTATTTTTCTCTCACTGAATCTTCTCCTCACTGCTCTGCTCTTCACTGGTACTAACACTCTACCAAATCTCTGTCTTCCTTCTCTGCAGCCACCTTCACTTCTGCTCTGCCAGTATGAACACTACCGGTTCTGCTCTTCTACTAGTTGAATGCTTCAACTAGGTTCTCCCTCAGTCTCCCTCACTTATCAGATGCTCATTAAGATTTTTTTTGATTTGTTCTTTCTTGCAGAAGTATCACACTTTGCAGTAGCACAATGTTCTTCTCTACAACAACACCAAACAATCTCTTTGGCCTTCATACTTCTAGCTAGGTTCTCCCACCAATGCTCAGTTCAAAATCTAGGTGATTAGGGTTTCCTCACTATCCTCAAGGAAAACCAAATCCAATCAGATCTTTCTCGATCTAATCTTCCTGACATCCATCTGCATGAGTCCATCATCAACGTGCCTTCCAGAAACATGCCTTCCTTCTTCAACAACTTGCAAACAATTTGTCTGCATACTTCTTGGTCAATCACCATTAATGGCATGATGGGTTGCTTCAAATACTCCAGCCTTCTTGATCAGTCTACCCTCAAACCTCTCTTGTCCATTCAATGTTGAGCCACACACTTCTACATCTTCACCTCGAGCTTCACAATCTCCTTTAAAGTCAACCAACTCTACACCTACCCCATTGGTGTACATTCCATCTTCATCAGATGTAGGTTCCCCATGTTGACTCCATGTGGCATCCAAGTCGACTAGCTTTACCACCTTGACTCATCATGTTGGTCAAAATAGGATCACTGACCAAACATTCTATCAGTTCCTCCTTTTGGTTGGTTTTCTAATCCTGTCGATATCTCACATTCTACCGGTTACTTCCTCATGGCTTCCCTTTGCTAGGCTATCGGGGGAACACCTAAATCAATCTCCAAACATGTCTATCCAAAGTGTTCTCATTCCCACAAGGTGGGGAGTTGTCTGCATCTACACCTCGCTCATATTACTGGTGGGCTTACATACTGGTTACCACTCTTGATGACACCAATCATCAATCTTCACTACACTCCATCTTCAATCAGGTCATTCTACTTCTGACTGCATCTTCTTAGCCTTGCCTTCTCCTTGATTAATTTTTTTCATTCCTCTACTAGTTTTTCAAGGTGACAAAAACTTCAAACTTCCTCTGTACTGGCATCTCAACATGCCTTCTCTGTCAGTCTAGTGCATACCCCTGATCTCATGCACTTAAGGCATTCCCCCAATTCATTGGTAGATCCGATGTGAACCTTCAAATACTTTCCTTTACCTCTTAACTCTTATCTCACCAAACTATAATACACATAATTCATAATAGGAGATGAGCTCCACTTACTTGGTGGAGTAACACCTTGCCTTCTGCATCCTACAATGCTCTTCATGTGACTTCCCTATTTGTGCAACATCTCTTCAAACAAGCACATGTGATCTGATGTGAGTACATTCACTGTCAGTCATTGCTTCTCATGATGAATGCATCTTCATCTATTGGGAGTCCTATTGCTTTGCAACCTCATGGAATACTAGTGACCTGTTCAATCTTCTCTTTTGACTATGATGTGATTCAGATTAAATTTTGCCTCTTCATCACAATCAATAGCTCAAACACCTCTCTATCTCATCACACAAGTCAGGAACTAACTTGTGTACAGGTGACCCCTGAGGTCATCTTCCTTACCTTTACTAGTGTTTTGCAATGCAAGGTGATATCCAAGATATCTCATCTGGTACTCCTCCATAGCAGTGTTGCACAACTATCTCTTCTACTAATAGTCATCCCATATCGGTTGACATCAGTGACAATACAATGCCAACAATTTCCCCCTTTTGGTATCAACACGTGTAGTATCTGGCATACTACATAGTCTTTCTCCCCCTTACTATGATCCATGGATTCACACACATGTAGTATGTCGTATACTAACAGTGCCCTTTGACAACAATGGCAAAGGGCACTATTAGGATATTATTTCTCTTTGTATGTACCAGTCACTGATATAATACTTTCTCCCCCTTTATCTTCATTGGATGTAACACTTCCTTTGATACCACTTGTTATCTTTGTCACCAATTGTTACATATTATCAAGTCACAACACTTGAGATGGGGAGCTTAACCATCAACTGACACCAATTGAGTATGTAGATCTGAAGCCATTTGAACTCAATTTGGTGAAAGACTGATACCGATTGTTGATGTGTTAGTGAATACTATTCACCTACCAGTTAACCTGCAACACCTCTGCAATTTTCATCTCCTGCAGTTTGGGCAATTAGTATACTTACAAGTTCAATCAAGTTGACTCTTCATTATGAGGCTCTTGAAATCCCCCTGAGTCATACATCTCTGGTTCTTATCACCAATCAAGTATAGTACCGAGACTCCAATCTTCAACATACACCGGTTTAGCTATTCATATGTGATCATCTGATGATCCTTCAATTTCATTATATCCACCACAACCTATGACATGAACTTGGATCTACATAATGCCAAATAATGTTATCATCATGTCAAGAATTAAACTAGTTAGCCCAAAGGCATGAATAACCACAGGGCCAACCTATGACAATCAGGTCTTTTCCAATACCACCTGAGACATGAACTCCACATTCTATGCTACCAGGGCTAATGCAATGAACTTCCAACTTCATTATCTTACATAACCTGCAAGTACCTATTAGCATATAGGTCGGTAACATCCTGCATATACTAGTTAACACCTGATACCAATTGTTAACCTTCACTCAATGAAGCATATAGTGGTGATCCAATACTGATCTATAGGTGAGTAGTTAATGTAGCCTCTACACACACTTATCATTTTCTTCCTTTACATTGGAAACAACATGTTCTTCCTTGTTGTCTTCTTCACTGAGGGGGGTGAATAATAAATTCAATGTATTGCTCCCCCTAAGATCCTGCATCTCCTTTAGGCTTTAAGAGATATCACTTGTGCAATGAGTGCACAGTGTCGGTCCATGGTCTTCTTCCTCCATACCTACTTAGTCTTATTCTTCTTCCCATTTTCAGACTGAGGAGCAGGTCTTTCCATCTTCTACTGAGGTGTCCTTCCATTTCCTAATTTTCCATCATAGCTAGAAGTAGTGCTATAGTAGCACACAACATCCATCCCAACTTCATGATTGGGGAATCTCTTGACATGTCAGTTTGACCATCTTCTTTAGGTCATGTTGCTATTGCTAGCATTCGAAACCAGTGGACCTCTTGCTCCTGCAGGGATATTTCTCCTTTGGTTCCATGCTAGTTTCTGATTTTTATATGCTCTATATCCTCTTTTCTATAGAGCATAGTTGTTTTACTCGCCTCCATGTGACTACAGGTTCCTCTTCCTACATTCAAACATTCTATGGCCAAGACCATTGCAGTTATGACAAACAACATTTGCATAATCAGGAGAGGGGACATGCATGTATCTGCTCCTGGATACATTTTTCTCATATGCAAGATGTCCATGAGATCCTACATTATTCTTTCTAGATATCTTTCTACATGCCTCTGCCCTATGGCCATAAGAATTACATGCAAAATAGTAATCGGTAAATGATGGCATATGACTTACAAATTTATTTTCCCATACATGAGGAGATCTTACCGGTTTTGCATCTCCATTTCTTCTTCCTTGAGAATGGATTCTTGGTTGTCCATTCTGTCCAGCTCTTCTATCTAGTCTCCTTTTCTCCCACACATGCTTTGTCTTGTGGGTGGTACCATTTCTCTATCCTTTGCTGGTAGGAGGTCTTCTTTGTTGTCTTCTCATTTTTTTGCTTCCTGTGAAGTTGTCTTCTCCCATCTTCCCTTTTCCTTTTGGATCCGTTGGGACCTATAAAATTTTGAGGGTTTAGGGTTTTTGCTTATTCGTGAAAACATTTAAAAAATTAAACCTTTGTAGCGCATCATTGTAATTCATATTAAACTTGAACCCTTGAACTCTTTTTGGTTCAAGGTTCAAGGTTCAACCACTTCCCCTGCGTGTGTTGTGGCTTTGTAATATTTTTTAATAAGCAAGTGAGAATGCGTTATGTCTATTTTGAACCATTTGCAAATCAGTTCAAGGTTCACAGTTCAAAATGTCCCTTTCTTTTGATTAAAGGTCTTTGCAAGTTGCCTTTTTCCACTTAAGCAGAAGGGTTTGTGTGTCGTAAAGATGGGGGCCCTTTTAAGTTTAGGCCTAGGCAGGTTCTGATAAGTTTTAATTTTGCCTAAATCTTAAGTCTTTTCCTATGTCTCTGTGGGGCTTCCTAAAGATAGAGCAGGTTCCTGTTGATCTCGCGACTATCACTATACCGCAACCCAAAAGTGCTCAATAGTTATTTGCCGTGACATGGCAACTAATTGGTGGGACTCGATGAAATGGTGCAAGTAGAGGAGGTAATATAGTGGTGACATTGGCCATCAAAAATTAAGTTCTGAAGTTATCCCGATGACTCGATGGATAGTGAAAAGAAGTGCAGAGTGTGGAAAGATGGCGTCGACCATTGGGTCTACATATTGGGAGAGATCTCAATGACCCAATGGAAAGGGCCCAGGTAGCCCATTTATCCCACATTGGCCGTAGGGAGGAGCATTTCAGTATTTATGTGCATGGCCACATATATCCTAAGTGACAAAACTTATGGGATTTTGGCAATTGGTAGCTCAGAAGTAGTGGCCCCCCTACGTTCATCTCAAAGCGACCTAATTTTGCAGCAAAAGGGGAAATTAAAGAGAAGGCATGTTGCAGAAGATCAGACGACAGTCACTATACTACAAGATGAAAGTGCTCAACTGTTAATGGCCATGACTTGGTGACTGATGAGGTGGCAGACAAGTGGCAGACATGTGGTGACACCGTGGCATAGGATGTAGCCACTCAGAGGGGCTAAGGGTCGAGTAGATCAAGATGGATCCAAGGGCTATCTCTATGTCACGACGTAAAAATGATAGCCAGATATCACCTATGACTTGGAGACAAATCACTAGTGGTGAATCATGGCCGACAGTTAATGCAAGCAGTTAAGGCAGGCGATTCATTCTGGTGGTTAGTGGAGGTCGTACTAAGGTGTTAGAGTGGAGAGCCCAGAATGAATACCCTCACAATAGGTGGCACCTAGTTGTGAACTCTGGAGCCAATCAAAGGGTGCCATGTGGCAAACAATTGGAATATCATCAAGGTGTATATCGAGCAAACCATGGCTTTGATGGATCATTGAAGGGACTCAACAAAGGCATCAACTTCATCGACATGAATGATGTCAATTAAATTAGGGTTTTGATCAAATATAAAAATAGCTAGCCGAAGAGGAGGTTTAGCCAGAAGAGTGGTGGGTATGCTACTGATGAGGTGGTGGATGGGGCCATAATCAGGTGGATCTCAGGAGCAAATCATGAGGTGCCACGTGGTGCCACGCAACTGATGAGGTGGAAGGTCTAGTGGTGTGCCATGTGGCAGAGAAGGTGGTATGTCATCAAGATGAATGTCGGGTAGACCTTGGCTATGATGAACCTGTAAATGGTTTCACCAAAGGATTGGTTCCATCGACAAGGGCACATTGAAGAAATATCAACTGGTTCTATCAAAAAGTCAAGGCATCGATAAAAATGTAGTTTTGATGAGACAAGAAAATGGATAGCCAAAGAGGAAGTTTGGCTGAAATGATGATGCCAAACAAATCAAAGGAAGTGGTGGGCCTGGTGGTGATGAATGGGCAGTCCAGGTGTGTCAGGTGGTGAACTAGAGGTTGAGAAATGGCAGGTCTAACTGGATAGGTGGAGTCCAAGAAGATCTCAGAGCGAATCTAGAGAGGCCAAGTGGTGACACCATGGCATAGGTGAGAGCCATTCAAAGAAGCTAAATGTCGAGTGGGTTTAGGAAGTTCAATGGCCTAGCGAGATGATCCAATGGTTGTCACCATGTCACGATCCAAAGGTTCTCACCAAATATCCCATGCGACTTGGTGACAAAGCACGTGTGCTGAAAGGAAAGCGGCCCGGGCATTAAGGATCGAGCAACTTGAGGGAAGATCTACGGCCATCACTATACAACCATGTGAAGATGCTTGATGGTTATCACCTATGACATAGTGATTGACTAGGTGGTAGTTGAGGTGGTAGTCCAGGTGAGCTTAGGGCGAGTCAAGACGTGCCACGTAGTGGAAGTATAAGAAGAATTAGGGTGGGCCCAAGTCCAGTGACAAGTCCAAGGTGGCGGGTAAATGGATCCAAGGGAAAATCAAGATGTGCCATGTGTCAGGCTTGCCAGAAGAGAAAGTGATAGAGGGAGCCACTCAGGCGAGGTAAAAGTCAGACAAGTTAGGGCAGATCAATGGCTGTCGCCAAGTCACAACGGAAAGTTGCTCGATGGCTAAAAGTCGCAACTTGGCGACCAAGCGGTGGGGCCCGATAGAGAAGGAGAGCAATCCAAAGGAAAATAAAGAACAAGCAAGCCAAGTGTTGGTAAACAGATTTGTCTCCTTGAAATTTTAACTATTATCTTCTTAAAGCAAAATATGACTCCATTTTACCCTTTAGAAAGAAACAAATATACCAATAGTTAGAAGAATTAATGATAATTCAACCTCTGCATTAGAGGGCAGCTCCTCATATGATTTACAATGAATTAATTGTACAATTGATTTTCTTTGTAACACTTTTAACCAAAAAGTATTGAAAAGGCTTCAACATTTATCCATCAGCACAAATAAACGCCTAAATTTTCTTGAGAAATTGATCAAAGAGGTGTTCACAGACTCTGATTAACATATATTTACTGCATACATTCAAAACAAAATGAGAACTCAACAAGAGAAACTAGCAGCTTAATTGAGACTCTCTCATGCCTCTCAGGGCAAGGGGGATCAAGTTGATTAACACCATGCAAGTCATCCAACAATCTATAATAAATATGAACCGAAAAAGAAATGCAAAGATAACTGATTATTAGATTAAATTATGCCCACGTAACAACCTAAAAATAATTAAGAATCTCAGAATGCATAGATTCAAAGATATCACAACATTTCATTAATAATCAGCCATTACTTCATTTCCCACAATTCGTATCAAAAAACTCTTCTATTGTTTCTAAAATCATAGTTTCAAAACCTTTTTAAAAGCAAGCTTTTCAGCTTAAATAGCCACTAGGCCATATTTTTAACATAATTAACAAATAACATTTACTTTCACTTCAGTGAAAGAAATAGTTCAAATGACACAAAAGAAAACTAAACTAATAGCCATTGAAAGGCCGACATTTCATTGTAGCATAGCTAAGAATCTACTGTAACTGAGGAAGTTAAGAGCTTGTCTTGTTTCATCATAGATCCTCGCTATTCTAGGTGTGCAGTCAAAAAGTTTAGGATAACTTGGAAATAGGGCAGGTCAATGTGTATGATCCTTTTTTTCCACACTTCCTTATCCATATTCACCTGCATGACCTTAGCTCTATGAACCTCTAGGTGATCCGAACAGACAATGAGTATTGATTCAATCCTTGCTACCTTGAAAAAGTCATTAGTAGTCAAAGATTTTGTGGTATGAGTGGAATGAACTCTATCTTGAAAGACTTTAATCATGTATGCAACCTCTTCAATCACCTTAGCTTCCTCCTTCATGAGTTGGATATCAATACATTTAAGGTACTTATGTATAGTGTCAATCAAATCAATCAATCCTTTGAGTAGCTTAGTGGACTCTTCATGGCCTTGCCCAATGATTGAGTTGTGCGATTCCACATTTTTCTTTGACACATGTAACACATTATCATCTAGGTTCTCCACTAGTTTCTTAGCTAGGAACTTCATCACTCCATACTTTTGAACATCATTCATTTGTGCAAGAACCGCTACCCACTTAATCCTTTCCTTTTCCCAGGTGACTGTCTCTAGCTCAAGCTCTTTACTCACAGTTTCTGCTTCCTTATAAACCTTTACCAGATTAGTAATATATTCATATCCTTGTTGGATTATTAGATCTAGCCATTTGTTGAACATCTCAGTCACTACCCTATTCCTTTGAACTTGATAAAAAATCTTCTAGTTTGCTGGAGACTTAGGGTCAAATGACACTAGTATCTGTGACAATGGTTGCGGATTTGTATTATGAATAGCATTGATGTACTCTGCCATCTATGTGACCATTTGCTTCATTTCTCTCATCTTTTTCATCTTTCCAAGTCCTGGAGATTATCCTCTTTGTAGAATATTCCAAATGCTTTACATCCACGATCCTTGATGCAAAACCCAAATCTATTGTCTCCATAGTAAAATCTTCCTTTGTAGCCTTATCTGCATCTCTCCTAGTAATGGGCTTGGCCATTTCAGTTGTCCAGTGTCTTGTTGTGTCATCTACATCAAGCATTGCTTGTGTTTTGAGCTTTTTGGGCTTTAATGCTTTTCCTAAGCATTTACTAACCATGTCCTCCAATGGAATGGTGACTGGCACCACACTTCTCTTCTTTCTAATGGTAGCCTCTAGCTATCTTGGTGCCTAGGTGGGCTCTTTAGGTGGTGGGGTGATTTGTGCATCTGAGGAAGTAACGATTGCCAGAGTACTCATGGGATTCTGTTGAATTCCCACTCCTTCATTTGTATCCACTTCTTGTATCCTAGGCTCACTTGTATCCTGTGGGTCCATTATTTGTTCAAGCTCTTCACTAGGGTCTAAGTCCACCATGACCTATTACAGAACAGGCTCTCTACTTTTCTTCTTGCTTCTTGACCGGGTTACTCGAGTAGCTGTAAGACTAGATGGTGACCTTCCTGACCTTCTTGGCAGTATTTTCTCTACAATGGGATTTGAGACACCTACAATATAAGTAATTTTATTAGTGGCAAAAATAGGAGATTGAACTAGGATGTGTGAATCACTTCTTGATTCATGTGGGGACATGGAAGGACCCTCCTTGAATTTCATTTTCCTCTACCATCTCTCTGTTCTCCTAACAACTTTGAAGGTCCTTGTTTGAATGCTATCATCTTCTCTTTTGTTCCAGTCAATTTTTGAAATTGGTTTCCCTTCAATCTCAGTACCAAACTCAGGGTCTAGGACATCTTCCTCTATATCTTCTAACACTTGATGTATTAATTGGGAGCCTCAAGATAGCTATCTGTCACAAAGTGAATCTTGACCACAATCTCTTTCTCATTTCATGCTTATCCTTGCAATTTTCCCAATAATCTTCTATCTGAGGTTCATGGCAGAAATGACTGTCTATGTTAAGGTTCTCCCTTGCATAACCTTTGATATCAAATCTTTGCCTAGCCAAATATGGTTGCAAATTCATCCTTTTGAACTCCAGTTCTAGATTCAAAGCATCTGATACTGATTTGCAACTATAATACCCAAGCTCAATGGGAAAAACCACCCCAGATTCTCCCTTTGCCCCTAGTCTTTTATCTATATGAGCGAGCTGCCTACACACCTCTGTAAGTACGAAGCTATCAAAGGCGTACCTAGGCAATTTGAATGGTTGGCCTTCAAAACCATCTACCCATATGTAAGTAAATCATGGAAACTAGATAAAGAAGCTTCCATAAATACTCACAAACTCCATAGCCTCTATGGACATTCTCTTGTTGGCATCACCCTGAAGTTCAAAAGCCAGTCTTCTCGCAAAGACTCCATTCCACTTGTCAATTTGTTCAACATACCTCTATTGTTGCAACAAAGGATAAAAATCATAAACCCTCATTCCATCAATCCAAGGTTCATTGGGTAACCAGGGCCAATCTTTTGTGTAGGCTAAAATATAAAACATGTAAGAAGACATGTAAAACCCAGTCATACCCACAAAATTTCTTAGCCCTTCATGAAGTGTCTCCGCAATTACCTGAGACCAATCTAGAAACCTGTCACCAAATAGAACCACTTGGACAAAAGGGTACATTTAATCTTCCTAGTAGAAGGAATGTGAATTCCCCTTTACTCTGTTTAAAAGCACAACAATGTCCTGCACCTCAGCAATGAGATGTTCTTTGGTTAAGGGTTTGGGTAGTTGTGATCCCCCTTTCTAAACCCTCAAGAGCCAATTTCTTGCAATTCCACTTCTATACTTTCTCTTCTTCTCAGAGAAATAGGCCTATGAATTTCCAGTGGTCTAATCCTCATACTCCTCTTTATGTGGAATACCCATTGTCACTATCACCGTTTCCCTATTAATATGAACTAACACTTCACCATCATTGGTTCTGATACACCTATTCTCAAAGTCATATTTGTTCATACAAGCTAACACTAAATCTAGACATGGTGCAACTAGTGGGAATGCAGCAACTTCCATAAGACCACTCTTAACTATCTTCTCCATTAGTGACCCAGCTTGAGGATTCTTAGTCCTTTCAAGGAAATTTCCCAAATCTGCATGAACTAAGGAGTTGTCTTCCATTTCTAGCAAGATACTCACTAAACATGAGGTTTGGTCCAGCTTGGCCAACACAGGCCTCATTTTAACTATCTATTCCCTTAACCAAGAAATTCTAACAGCAATACAGTATGCTACCCCAACAATTTTTCAGATTTCCCCCTTTTCTATATTGATAAAACTTCAGTGGACAAAGAAACATAACATAGGAGAAGACAATTGAACTTACTCGATAACACCATGAAAAATGGAAATTCTTCTAGAGAATAGAGCTGGATTTACCTTCGACGCCTCCAATTAACTGAAGTATGGCAACTATGACCTTCCTAAATATGGAAATAAACTCATATATTTTCCTTTAATCAGACAGGCAAATATTAATAGAGCTGCACACGCTTCATGATGATTTACTCAAGCGTGTGAAGTAATGGTGAAATGATAAACTTGACACCTTCTTAATTACCTATCACTTCCGCATAGGCAATTTGATGTTTTCATGATTACTTTCGACATTTAGAATTTCAAAAAGTCGAATGAGAGAATATTCCTTCTTGTTGCACGGCTTTTATTTCCTCCAAAAAGCTTTTTGGATTATTTTGAAAAGAACTTGTGAGCCTTGAACCACTTGAACACAAGGTTCAATGGTTCAAGTTCACTTTAGGAAATAAATGGTAATAGGCAACACATAAACAACATCAGGAACGAGCGACAAAGAAAAGGAATAATTAAAGTGAACCTTGAACCTCTTGAGCCGCTTGAAATTTGGTTCAAGGTTCAAGACCATATATCAACTCAACATAAAAAGACTCGTGCTCATCATATAACAATACATTGCCGCAACCCACTAAAAAGGCATTTTTGAACCTTGAACCTTTGAACCACTTGAAATTTGGTTCAATGGGTTCAAAACTTCAATGACCGAAAACAAAGGGAACACAATTGAAATTTTGGTGACAAAGACTGGAACAACTTTCTTTTTAAACTACGCTTTGAACCTTTTGAAAAAGAGTTCAATGGTTCAAGTACGAAGAGAAAAAATGACCCGATAGAAACAAAAGGCACAAAAAGACAACCTGTGAATTGGAATATAATTTTTTTTAAAAGGAAAAAAACTTACGGGTGGACTAACACCGAGGAAGAAACAAAGAGCTTCATTCTAGTCGTGAATCTAGGTAGTGCTGAGGTGGCACGATAAAGGCCTCAGAATGAACCAGATGGTGCCACATGGTGGAGATGCATGGCAGATGTCTGTGTAGGAAATTCAAAGATTTAAAAATATAATTTCTGACTGTGGTGAATAGGTAGAAAATTAAATGACCGACCTTCAAAAAGACTGATGACTAAAGGATTATTTTTTGCCCGATATAAAAGTGTTATATATCATTGGAAAGCTCTCGATCCAAGGAATCTAATTCTATAGTCAAGTGTAACCCACAACAAGTATTTTTGGGGTATTTACCTTAGGATCTCAGATTGGATTTTTCAGTCAAAGAGATTGGATGTTCTACAGGCCAAGTTGTGTGAAATAGTTAATGCTAAAAGATAGGGTAGTTGCTATTGTCAGAGAATGAAATCTGATTTTTTCCTCCTTGCCTTCTTATTTGAGAGTCTTCTCATTTTGTATGGGTTCCAGATTTTTTGTGAGCAAGGCTCCATGATATTGGCTTCCAATTCTGAGTTTTTTCCAAATTTGTATAGTGAATGTTCCTTTTCAAGCAATAGAGTATCTTCTTGTTGTAAAATGTTTTCTGTTGTAGGTCACATATATGTAAGGCATATATACAGTTTATTGGATTGTCTCTAGGCCTTCTCTTATTTTCAATGAATCCAGTCTTTAAGGGAGTTTGGGTTTGTCCTCTCAAAGTGGGAGTGTAATGGGTGTTCTTAGGTACTCTTCAAGGAAGGGTTTAAATTCTATGAGAAATCATTTTGAAGTCAGGATAGTGTCTGGATATGTATGATCCTCTATTTGAGTTTAGAATGTATTAATGTCAATCATTAATACAGGGATAATCTTTTTCAGTAAATTGGATTTGTAATAGAAGTTTTCGTTTACAGTTTGATGTATGACTCCATTCCCTTGGATAAGGCACCGGTCTTGCAGATTCTGGGGATTCTCAAAGATATTAAAATATCAAGTATCCATTTGTTTTCATGTTTGTAGTTTTATATGTTCCATCTATCTCATGCTCCATCTTGTTGAGATGTCAATGTAGATCTAGCCCATTTGCAGTAACCTCCTTATTGTTGAGCTCTGTGTGATTTATATTCTTTTGTTGATGCCATATGTCTCTAATTGGTTGAATTATATGCATCAAAGGGTGTCCCCCCTAGGTCTTAAAGAACCTGAAGTGTAGGAGGATCATTAGGATCCTATGTTAATGTTGTCCAAGCCCTAAAGCTTTTCATTGATTGAGATGGGCTATTTCATAGATAGATTACAGGTGAACTTGGTTTGCTCATTTTTGGGACCAACAGGATCTTCAATGTTCCTTCTTCTTACAGCACCAGTATTCTTTCTTGTCTACAAGTCCTCACTAGTTGTATCTAGATCAACCTTCTTTCGGGGAGCATTTCTCATTGAGAAGGTTTGCCCTTTGTTTTCTCCATTGGAGGAGACAAACAAAATGTCATTGTGGGGACATTCTTGCTAGTGGAGCATTCACTGACACCACTACCCAAACCTTCAGTGTCCTTGGCATGTTGTTGATTCTTCGACATCTTGTCCAAGGCATCACTGCTGCCATCAAACCTAATTCTCACCTTGAGCTCATCCTGACATTTATCAAGGTCATTTCAGAGAACCTCCACTTCTCCAAGAAGCTTATGATATTCTTCATTTTTTACTTCTACCCTAGATGCTATATCTTCACACCTACACTCCTTGGTGTCTTCTTCTTGAGACTTCATCTCTGAGATTATTTTCTTAGATTCTTCAAGGAATTTTGTCAGCTGGTTCTACTCCACTATAGCAGCATTCTTGAATAACTTGTATTCCCTTCTAAGTCCATTGAGTTCTTCAAGTGCATTTACAAGCTCTCCTTTGGGGTCAACTTCTTCATCTTCTTCTTCCTCATCACTACCAAACACATCTTGTTGATAGAATCTATTTGCTTTAAAATTACCAGATATGTGCACCTCATATTCCAATTCTTGCGCCATGAACAGGTGGGTTCCTTCTTCATCAAATTTGCAGCTGTTGGTCGATATACCTTCATTATCTACAGAAGCATGAGATATATTTCTCATCCTATCTTCACAAGACAATCCTACAGTGGTAGGCTCATTTCCATATATCTTCTTTAATCTCTCCCATAATACTTTTTCTGATTTACATCTGTCCACATCCATACATCAAACCCTAGAGAGGATAGGAAAAATTCCATTTTGTAACTCCAAATAGAATAGTTTGAACCATCAAACACTGGAGCAAAGATTGACACTAAACAAACCATTGTGTCCTTAACCCTGAATCTACCCAAGTAGGAGAAAATCTCTTCTAACTAGGAACCTATGCTTTGATACCAATTGTTAGACACAATGCACCACTGAGAGGGGGAGGGGGTGAATCAGTGGTTCTCAAATCTTTTTCCTTTAGTAACCCTATGTGAGTATGTCAGTTATTAGATCTAACCAAGAACAGACTTACTGGTTAGAGAGAAGGCTAACTCAAATGCAAACACACACAAAAGGACATCTCATAACACCAAGATGTACGAAGAAAACCCAAGATAGGAAAAACCTTGGTGAGCAATGCTACTGGAGTCTACTACTCCAATCAAGCCTCACAATGAAAACACAGTTACAAATTTTAGGGCAGCAACCCAAGGAGCACCAACCCTTGACTTTAGGGTACCAACCCAAGGAGCTACAACCCCTTCCTAATTTATGGGCTACAACCCAGAGGAGCTACAACCTTTGCACTAAGCTACAACTTAGTGTTCACAATCTAAACATCAAATACATAAGTAGTTATCTTGTTACAAGTGAATCTTGCAACCATTATCATATATCTTACTATGTTTATGAGATTCCTTCTTTGCTTCTCTGACTCACTTCTCTTTTTGTTGTTTGTCTACTTCTTCTCTACTGGTAAGCCCTACCAGTACACCTCTCTTCTATTTTTCTCTCACCAAATCTCCTCCTCATAGCTCTGCTCTTCACTGGTACTAACACTCTGCCAGATCTCTGTCTTCCTTCTCTGCAGCCTCCTTCACTTTTGCTCTGTCGGTATGAACACTACCGGTTCTACTCGTCTACTGGTTGAATTCTTCAACTAGGTTCTCCCTCAGTCTCCCTCACTTCTCAAATGCTTGTTAAGCATTTGGATGGTTTTCTCTCACTTCCAGAAGTATCACACTTCATAGTAGCACAATGTTCTTCTCTATAGGAACACCAAATTAACTCTTTGGCCTTCATACTTCTAGCTAGGTTTTCCTGTGAATGCTTAATTCAAAATCTAGGTGGTTAGGGTTTCCTCACTATCCTTAAGGAAAACCAAATCCAATCAGATCTTTCTTGATCTGATCTTCCTGACATCCATCTGCATGATTTCGTCATCAACGCGCCTTCCAGAAACACACCTTTGTTCTTCAGCAACTTGAAAATAATATGTTTGCATACTTCTTGGTCAATCACCATTAATGACATGATGGGTTGCTTCAACTACTCCAATCTACTCGATCAATCTACACTTGATCCTCGCTTGTCTATTGAATCTCAAGCTACGCACTTTTGCATCTTCACCTCGAGCTTCGCGGTCTCCTTTAAAGTCGACCAACTCTACACCTACCCCGTCGATGTATATTCCATCTTCATCAGATGCAGGTTCCCCATGTTGACTCCATGTGGTATCCAAGTCGACTAGCTCTGCCAACTTGACTCTTCATGTTGGTCTGCATAGGATCACTGACCAAACATTCTACCGGTTCCTCCTTTCTATCAGTTTGCTAACCCTATCGGTATCTGACATTCTACCAGTTACTTCTTCATGTCTTCCCTTTGCTATGCACTTGGTGGAACATGTAAATCGGTCTCTAGACATGTCTATCCAAAGTGTGCTCATTCCCACAAGGTGAGGAGTCATCTACATCTGCACCTTGCTCATATTACCGGTGGGCTTGCTTACCGGTTACCGCTCTTGATGACTCCAATCACCAATTTTCAGTAGACTCCATCTTCAATCAGGGTATTCTACTTCTGACTGCATCTTCTTTTCCTTGCCTTCTCCTTGATTAATTTTTTTCATTCCTCTACTGGTTTGTTATGGTGACAAACACTTCACGCTTCCTCTGTACTGGCATCTCAACATTCCTTCTCTATCGGTCCAGTGCATAACTCTGATCACATGCACTTAAGGCATTCCCTCAATTCACCGGTAGATCTGGTGTGAACCTTCAAATAGTTGCCTTTACCTCTTCACTCTTATCTTAGCAAACTATAATACACATAATGCATAATAGGAGATAAGCTCTACTTACTTGGTGGAGTAACACCTTGCCTTCTGCATCCTACAATGCTCTTCATGTGACTTCCCTCTTTATGCAACATCTCTTCAAATAGGCACATGTGATCTAATGTGAGCACATTCACTATCAGTCATTGCTTCTCATGATGACTGCATCTTCATCTATTGGGAGTCCTATTGTTTTGCAACCTCACAACATATCGGTGACCTGTTCAATCTTCTCTTCCGGTGTTGATGTGATTCAGATAACATTCTGCCTGTTCATCACAATCGACGGCTCAAACACCTCTCTATCTCATCACACAAGTCAGGCACTAACTTGTGTACAGGTGACCCCTGAGATCATCTTCCTTACCTTTATAGGTGTTCTGCAATGCAAGGTGATATCCAAGATATCTCATCCTGTACTCCTCCATAGTAGTGTTGCACAACTATCTCTTCTACCGATAGTCATCCCATATTAGTTGACATCAATGACAACACAATGCCAACAGAATAATGATAAGTGGGATTAAGGATGTTTCTAGAAAAATTAATTGGGTTAATGATGGATTAGGAAAACGTGATTTGTAGGAATCACATAGGTTAATTAATTAATTAAAGAGAGGATTTAGGAAGAATTAATTTTGGGGACTTTGGAAGAATAAAGGTAAATTGATATATTAAATAAATCAATTACTGGACTATAGTGACAATATTAATTAAATTCAATTAATATTGAGAAGAGTAGGGATCAACATAATTAATAAATTAATTATGTGAGACAGTTAAATTAATTAATTAAAAATAGTTAATTTAAGTGTCTACAAAATTATCCTATATTTGATTAATGGCTATTTATTTGATTATTTGATTATTGATAATTATTATTGTTGAGAGGTATATTTAATTAATTAGGACTAATTTATTTTTGGTTATTGATTAATGATTTAATTATTACTGTTTGTGATTATTTATTTATTGTTTGATCTATTTAATTATTTATTGGTGGGATTGATTTATTGATTTTATATAATTGTGTTGTTCATTTATTTATTGTTTATATTTGTCTTATTATTTAAATCAATATTTAATAATATACTAAGGTTTATTAAATTATCTATAATTACATGTTGCATAAATAATATTGTATGAACAAGGTATATTATACAACTTACCTACCCTCGCATGTGATTGGTTGAATTTGAATTGGTAGGTAAATCATATGGGTAAAATATATATTCCTCAGAACTATACTAGGTAGGTAGATTATATTGTTTCTAGGAATTTTCTGATTGGCTAGATTTTTCTATAGTTCTTGAGTTTGATTTCTATAAATTTGGTTTTCTAAGAATGTTGTTGGGTTAATCATTTGGCAGAAATTCTGAGCTTGGATTCGATTTTTGGTTTGGAGTTTGTTTGGAGATTTGATTTCTTGGATTATTGAAGATTTGGAGTGGCTTGTGGATTTTTTCTTTCATCGAATCATCATTTATTGGATTACATTTCTAGGTTGAAGTTTTCGGCTTCCTTCTCTCTACAAATTTAGTTTTTGAAAAGATTGTCTTCCATTGTTTTTTCTTGAAAAATTGTTTGGGGAATCAGAAATATATTATTATAAAGTTTAGATTTGGCTATGGGAAAATTCTGAGATTTAGATTTGTATTCTTTGTTTTTTTCATGATCTGGAAAAATGATTGTGGTGAAGTAATTCCTTGTGATTTTGGTTGATTTATTTTATTTAAGGATTCTTGTGATTCAATATATCCCCTCTGATTAGAGGATTGTGTCTTTTTCCCTTTGAATTCCTACCTTCTCCAAGTGTTGTGAATGTTTTGTAAGATTTTGGGAAGTTTGTGTTACAAGGTGTTGTTTGGTCACCCGTGACTTGCGATTTCAGGTTTTACCTCTTGAAGGAGTGTAGAGTCATTAACAGAGGATTTAGATAGCCTTAGTATTGTTTCTTTTCACTCTTGATTTTATTATTGTACCTCTCTTGTGTCTCTTTTGTATTTGTGGAGAGTTGGGTATTTCCTGTGTACTCTAAGTGCATATTTGCTTGTGTAACATGGTTAAAATCTCATAGAAGGTTATGATTTTTGTTTAGAATGATTTTATAGTGATATTTTTACCTTTCCACACCTTTTGGGAATGATTCTTAGTTTTTTTGTGAATCCGAGGACCAAACTAGGTGATTTTATCAAGTTTTGGTTATGTTCTTTAGCAATTTTGCATTCTAAGTCATATGTACTAAAAGGAATGTCATATGCGCTACTTTATTGATCATTTACACCAATTTATGTTTCATATACACAATTATATGTAAATATATGCACCAAAGTGTATTTTGTATGTGCTAGACTAAGGAATTGCAGTTTTAAGGGTTTTTCATCATCTAGGTTTTGTTGGTTGTATTTTTAGGTGCTTCCAGAGGCTTGGTATGATTGTTTTGAGTAACTTAGTGATGTGTATGATTTGATTTTGATTTTATTATGATGTTTCATTCTATGGTTAGTGGGATTGTACCCTACCATTGAGGTGATTCTATGTGTATTGCATTGCTCCAGCGATAGGATGAATGCGTTATTGTTGAGGGTTGTTTAATGACATCATAAT
Organism: Cryptomeria japonica; assembly: GCF_030272615.1. Lineage (NCBI taxonomy): Eukaryota > Viridiplantae > Streptophyta > Pinopsida > Cupressales > Cupressaceae > Cryptomeria > Cryptomeria japonica. The sequence goes on along the minus strand of NC_081415.1, from coordinate 191,288,738 downwards.
ATATTGATTTATCCTATATATTTGGATGTAATTTTGGATCATGCTTATGTATTGGTTCTTTATTTCTATGCATTGGTGAAGACTCTTGGCTTGTATGAATCCCTATGTATCCTACTATGTTTAGCATGTCCTTTATGATGTTATATGTCTCTTGTGAGCCTTCTTTATGTGTGGTGATGTTATTTGATGTCATTTTCCTAAGGTCTTGGCATATGGTAGAAGGAGTGGGCTTCCTTGTGATGACCGAGGTCAAGTGAGATAGGTAGATTAGTATCGAGACCGCTAGGGCACATTGGAAGTTTTCTTGATCTTAAAAAGTGATAACATTATTAATCAATTTATTGGGATGGGATTCACTTAATAAGATAATAATAAAATTGTATTAAGGCCATTGATATGGAAAGCTAATCTCCCTTGTTCTCACGTAGGTTGAGATGGATCCACATGTCTATTGGGGATTGTTTTACCCTTGTTTGTGAGAGTAGCTTGTATGTATATCATGAGTAAGGACTGCTCTTCTATGTGAGGATAACATACATGACTACTATGGGTGTATATTTACCTTCTTTGTGAGGATAGCACATAGAGACGTGTCTATCATGGTTGGCCATATTCCCTCTTATGTGAGGATAGCATGTGATGACACTCCACTTCTACATATGACCATGGTCCTTATGCCTTAATTTGAGTTATGCCTCTGGGAGAGAGTTTTACAATTTTCTTTAAACCATGTTATGCAATGTTGGTGTTGATATGTTGCACACCTTGTTGTGTTATGTTGAGTCTCTTGGTTGTTAGGTGTCAGCCTAGGTATAGAGTGTGAGTTGGAAACCCATGTCATCTCCTAACACAAGGGGTGGTTCCTTTGGTTCCCATGGTCGGGTGGTCTTATTTTGATGATTGTTTGTGTGGATATGGATTCTATTGTTCTTCTATTGCAGACAATCTTGGAGCTCATTTATTTGTGTTTGGGATAAATTTCATGATGACATTGTAAATATGAAAGGAGATAATGAACTCTTGTAATTTTAATATTTGTAACATGATGTATCTTTGTATCACTCTTTATGATGTGTAGTTTGTATTAGGTATAATCTTATAATGGAAAGAGGACATGAACATTGTTTGTATGAGATTCAATGATGAAACAATGATAGGATTATGTTTTAGTATTATTATTGTAATTGAGTGTTGGCATTTTTGTTGTTTATGTTGTGATTGTCATTGATGGACACACACTTGTATTGAGATCCCCTTTATATATATGAGCTTGTGCTCAACTGGTATTTGTTCCAACCGGTATGTTGTATTCTAGTCTTTAGACTAGTGGTGATTTTGCAGAATGTGTTTCCTAGTCTGAAGCGGCATGTCGACCCCAAGCGGTTCGTAGATCCCAAGCGGTATGAGGGAGCAAAGCGGCACAACACATTCTTACCAGTCTTCATTTTTGTCAAACCGGCAACTGGTATTTTGTATGAACCGGTAATACTCTGTGATGAGTTACCAATCCACCGATTGTTTGACGGTGTCGACACATTGAAGGTGCTTTTTGTGTCATGTTACTGAGTATGTCTAGATTCATTGAACCTAGGAAATTGTAATGTAATCTTATTGGACCGACATGAAATCAGATTCCTTTAAAAGGACATCATGTCTAGGGTTTTAAGTTGTTGCTAAAAAGGTTAATGTCATGCTAGGGTTTAAGGTGAATGTTGAGTTGTTGTAAGAACAATCTTATCTGAGAAGATCAAGTTGTAACTAAGAGAGAGATAGAGAAGACTGAAGTAATACTGGAATGCATTAACTGTGAGCAATACTGGATCTAACCAAGCAGTTTGTGCTATTAGATAGATCAAACACTTGTTGATTACTCACAGCTTTGACAAGTCTGTAGCCCTTAACCGAGTAGGCCTCAAAGCCTTTGTAAAATCCTCCAACAAGGTGGCTCACACCCTTGAATCTAAAATCCTCTAAGAAGGTAGTCTTTAATCGGACTTATCTCCTAACAGAGATTGAGAATCCTAACAGGTTCTGTTCTGGTGAAGAACATTGTAAGACCTTAACTGGTCTGACCTTAACTAGTCTGACCTTAACCGGCCTAGTTTCTATTTTGTAGATAGTGACTTGTGAGTTCCATCTCACCGTGGTTTTTCCCAGTTGGGTTTCCATGTCAAATATCTTGTGTTATGGTTGTATTGATTTTGTGGGTGAATGCTTTATTCACATTTTGGTTTGGATGTGCGGTAATCGGTTTGACTGTTAGATTGCTTTACCGGTTTATCTTTAGACTTTGTAAGTGTTTTAGTGCAGTGATTTTTTGCATACTAATTCACCCCCACTCTTAGTATTCATCAATTGGTATCAAAGCCTACCTTTCTATAAGTTTAACCACTTGGAAAGAGATATGGGGGAATACACCATGAGGGAACTTACTCAACAGCTCACTAAGTCTGAGCAAGCCTATGATGATCTTATGGTCAAATACAAGGCATCTCAAGCAAAAAGGAGAGAACATGCAGAGAGGTTGATGGAACTATCTGAAAGTAGTCCTGAAGATGAAGCTAGCATGGAAGCCATGATTGCTGAAGTGAATAAGCTGAATGATTCAAACTCCAATTTGAGAAAGGAATTGGAAGGACTGACTATTTGGTTTAGTCAAGAGCTTGAGAACCAAAGAAAAGCTGAAGATCTGGTAAAGGACAGAGATCATGAGATCTCCAAGTTGAAACAAGAGATTAGTGCACTGACTACTCGCCTTCATGAGAGAAGAATGGAAAAGGAAGACATGCAAGGAGAACTAAACATAGCCATCTTGGAAAATGCAAGTCTAATGGAGACAAACACTACTATTTCCAAAGAACTCTCTGAGTCAAAGGAAATACTTGCTAAGTTTGGTAAAAGTACTGTCAAGCTAGAGCAAAAGCTTGAGTCATCTAGACCGGCAAAGAATACCAATGGTCTTGGTTTCTCTGGACATGAGGAAGGAGAATCCTCAGGAACAAATGTTGAAGCATCAAGGAAGCAACCAGCACTCAAAGGAAAAGGTAAGAAAAAATTCAAACCTGTTTGCTTTAACTGTCTTAAAGAAGGACACACTGCCAATGTATGTAGGAGCAAAGCCTACAATAATTTTCCATATTTTATCAACAATGTACCTAGATCCAATAAGTTCAGTGGTCATTGTTATGCATGCAACAAGTTTGGGCATAGAGCATTTGAATGCAGGTCTATGATGGATAACACTAGAAGATATCCTCAAAGGACCTAAGGAACTGGTCCTGAACCTTTTATGAACCAGAACCACAACTGGTTTAATGTCTTCAATCATTAGTCAAGAAGCGGTGGCCATCAAGCGACAATCGGATGGAGAGAAAATTGTATGATCTGTCATGGTCATGGTCACACTGCTGCAACATGCAGAAGGAAGAATGGAAACATGTACAATGGACCTTAGAGAGCACCTGGACTTGTTTTCTATCACTGCAACAAACTGGGTCACATTGCAAGATTCTGCAGAAGCAGAAAAAGTATATCTAATGATATACCGATCACTCAGGAAGGAGAAATCGATGTTGAAAAAGTTCAAGGGGACATGAACAAAACTTGGAGGAAGAAACCAACAATGTTGGAAGAGGAACTGGTTTCTGCACCTAGTGTGGAAATATCAGAACTGGCAAAGTAAGCCTCAAAGGCTTAGGGGGAGAAAATGGTGAAATGCTTTCGAACCCTTGGTTTACACCAGTAAAAGACCTTAACCGGTATGCAATGCCTATCACTTGGCAGAAGATCGAAAATGGTAAAAAGGCAAATTAGGGTTTACACCCTAATAGAGGAGCATTAATGGTGGTAGGTGAGAGACATGTATAAAAGCATTTTTCAAATCATTTCTCACTATCTATTTCCGAGCGAAGAGAAGTTTTCAAGTGCAGAGTGAAGAAAAGGTGATTTGAGCTAAGATTTCAAGAAATTGACATACCTTGAAAGAGATTCAAATCCAGTTTGCAAGCGGTAGTGGAGAACACAAAGCGGTGATTTGGCAACCGACGGAGAGTGGAGTGAAGTAGAATCAAGAAGCCCTAAATTTGCGTTTGAAAGGTATTTTTTGTGTTCTTGAAATACTCTACAATGGCTTCCGCATCTCATACTAGTTCGAGTACATGCATAGAGTCATAAAGTTTTATTCAGAGGAAGTCCAAATATAATACCTTATCACAAGTTCCAACTGGAGTCATAGTTGAAGAGGGAATTTTTGATTATATTGATTGCAAAATAGAAGACCTAGGGTCTTTAGCTATTCACACCCAGTTAGATCTATTTTGCGGCAAGGACAAAAGGATCAAACCGGAGTTTAGTATCTTAGAGAAGAAGAAATTCCATAATGCAGTATATTTTCTAGAAGATTTTACAGAGGATCACATCAGGATTATTTTGAGCAAAGTCCATGGTGACAAGATGTACCTAGAGAGGACGCATGATATTACGCCTCAGGCAATTCATGCAGTCACCGATTTTTGTAACATAGGGGAAGTGCCAGCCCTGAGAAAGGTAAGCAAAACCGAAATATCCAAGCTCACTGATTCAACCAATGACTCATGGGGTATGATAGTTAATCCTATTAGGGATGATTTGGTGAAATATGCCTGTATGGTGATAGGCTACAAAACATTTTCAGCCAGCATGATTAATTCTGTATCTACTGCAATGGTAAATGCCACTTATCTGATGATAAAAGAGGATGCATTTTTTGACTTATGCACTGGTATGCAGAGGCAACTCCTGTTGAATCTAAAGGCAATCAAACAGGACAATGCACTGAGATTCAAGTTTGGACAACTGCTGGTAGGGTTGTTCTTCTATTTCCAAGGCTACTTTCCTGGAGTAGGAGATGTCCAGTGGTCTCCTGACCAATCGGTAACCAAGTAGATAAAGGAAAGTGTTCAAGCCATTGGAACCGGTTACCTTGAAATACAGAACAAATATTTTGATGAGTTCAAAAGAAATATGAGTCAAAGGGTAAGAATCTCAAGTGATATAGTGAAGAAATACAAAGATGGCATCTATTTCACTATTCAGGTGGACAAATGTTTAATGGAGGTTGTTGAGCCTAGAATGGAGGAAGTGGAGCCAATGGGCTATGAGGTTATGTATGACATGTTGGAAGGGTATGCCTCAACCCTTATTGCCTCGCCTCTTGATCCAAAGGCTAAAAGGACCAGAACCTACTTGGAGAGGATTGCACCAGTTGAAGAACCATCGGTTAAGAAAGGAAAAGAACTGGCAACAAAGAAAGCCAAGGCAGTGCCTGCAACATCAGCATTGGCTACCATTGCAACTCCAAGAGTGACCAAGCGGTCACCGGCAAAGAAGAAACCAGAGGTAACACTAGCAAAATTCTTTGAAAGAAAAAGGAAGACTAAGACAAATGAATCAGACCTCGAAGAAACCGAGTCTGATGAAAAGCCAAAGAAGGCCAGACAGACAAAGAAGATGAAGAAGAATGAACTGATAGCATCCACATCGGTAAATATTGACATCTCCTCATACAAACCTTTGACACATTTTCAAAGGATAGTTAAGAATATTAGGAGAAAATTACTTCATGATTTAGTAGATTATTATGATAATTTCAGTGATGAGGAGAAGGAGGGAATACTACAGGAAATCATTATTTATTTATGCAAGAATGACCGGTCGCCATCAGAGATTAAATCTCAGACACCAGCTTCTTTATTTAAAGCATTAGATAATAAATGGCACATTTCCATTGAAAAGGAATAGGAGATTAGGGAGAAATTATTTTCACAGTACTTTCCCAATCTCTCAAATTCAGAATTATTTGATGTGTTGGATCAAAATAAAGGTCTCTTCTTCACAAGGAGAAGAAGACACTGGCTATTGGAGGGAAGAATTGATGATGTGGAAAAAGACACTCATCAGCACATGAATCATGTTGTTCTAGCTCACAAAGTACGAATGGCCAACCTCCAAGCAGAAAAAGAACCAGTTATTTCCAAACCGGATGAGGTTTTTGATGAGGAAGGAAACCTAGTGGAAGAACCAATCGACACTATCGATGTTGATGCCCTAGATGTAGAAGATGTCACTCAGGACATACCTTCTAAGGGAACTAAATAGGGGAAACAAGCTGAACAGGGTGATGAATAGGCTAAGGACACATAGGAAGCGGCAAAGGAATAGGAAGAGAAGAAGAAGAGGGATGAAGATGAGAAAAAGAAGAAAGAGGAAGAGAAGAGAAAAGAGGAAGAGGAGAAATGAAAAGATGAAGAGAAGAAGAAGCAAGAAGATGATAAGAAGAAGAAAGAAGAAGAGGATAAGGAAGAAAAGAGAAAGAAGGAAGAGGAAGAACAAAAGAAGAAGAAAGAGGAAGAACAGAAGAAGAAGGAAGAGGAAGCAAAGAAGAAGGAAGAAGTAGAGAAGAAGAAAAAAGAAGAGGAAGACAAGAAGAAGATGGAAGAGGAAGAAAAGAAAAAGAGGGAAGAGAAAGAGAAAGAAGAGAAGGAGAGGAAAAAGAAAGAAGAAGAAGATAGGGAACAAGAACAGAAGAAAGAAGCAGAGAAAAGGAAGAAGGAAGAAGCAGACAAGATAGCTAAAGCAATGAAGAGCACACAGATGGAGAATCCTAAGGCAACCAGGAGCCAAGCCAAACCAGCTGCTATCTCAAGTCCTATTGATCTCCAATCTGCAAGTGAGTCTAAGCTTATGCAAAGCATCAAGGTTTCCTAAGAGCGCCTTGAAGTCATTTGCAAGAAAAAGGAACAGGACATAATTCAGGTGGTTGTAGACACCCTTACTGGTTTCATCCCTGGTACTAATCTTTCGGACAATGAATCATCACTAGCACAACTCAAACTACTATGTACTGTAGTAGATGATCAGGCACAGAGCCTAGAAGAAGCAGCAGAGGCCAATGTCAAGAAAGAGCACCAAAAGGCTCTTAATGTTTCTCTAGTGAAAAAGATGAATAAGCTTAGGACTGAACTGCTAAAAGACCAAAAGGACATAAGGAATGCCTTGGATGAGGGAAACTTGCTACTTAGCAAAATCTATCAACCTCATCTATTCTGTGATGATGTGCTAGCCAAGAAGAAAAAGCTTCAAACGGACTTATAGTCCTACTTGGGCACATTTAAGACACCTTATGATTCCTTTGCAGCATATGGGCAAACTGTTCACCGGTTCCAGATCTAGTCAGCCAAGATGAAGCAAGAGATTAGTACACGGTCTAGGGATTTGTAGGAGCTTCAACTGGTATTAATTCCACAACTACAAATTCTTCAGAAGTGTTATCTCAACCTGGATGCCTTGACAGTCACACAGGAACTGAGCACAGTAGATGCCATGAAGGAACAGGTATCCCAAGTGCAAACAAAGAAAGAAGTGGCAACCTCCCTACTTGAGTCCTGGTCTCTATCCATGAAACAATTTTTGTAGGACTATAAATCGGTTTTTCACAAGTATTATTCATTATTGTCATAAACTTTTATACATATATATGGAAATAGGGTTATTCAGCGGTACTTTGTCATTGTTGGCAAAGGGGGAGAAGTATCTAGTTTTTGGTTTTAAAATTTTGATCTTCTGACACAAGGGGAGAAGTATCTGGTTTTGAAATTTTGATATATGCTTTGATATATGCTATATGCTTTGATGTCTCAATGATTATGCTCTATATGCAAAATTTCTATACACTGTGTTGATTAAGGGATAGTGCATATGCTTAGGGGGAGCAATTTTGTTAATGGCAAGTTTTTGATGTAAAACACTTAGATGTCAAAATTTTATTTTCCTAAGTGTTTCCATCAATGCCAAAGGGGGAGATTGTTGGCATTTTTGTTGTTTATGTTGTGATTGTCATTGATGGACACACACTTGTATTCAGATCCCCTTTATATATATGAGCTTGTGCTCAACCAGTATTTGTTCCAACCGGTATGTTGTATTCTAGTCTTTAGACTAGTGGTCATTTTGCAAAATGTGTTTCCCGGTCTGAAGCGGCATGTCAAACTCAAGTGGTTCGTAGATCCCAAGCGGTACGAGGGAGAAAAGTGACACAACACATTCTTACCAATCTTCATTTTTATCAAACTGGCAACTGATATTTTGTATGAACCGGTAATACTCTGTGATGAGTTACCAATTGACATTTTGTGATAAGTTACCAATCCACTGATTGTTTGATGGTGCCGACACATTGATGGTGCTTTTTGTGTCGTGTTACTGAGTATGTCTAGATTCATTGAACCTAGGAAATTGTAATGTAATCCTATTGGACCGACATGAAATTAGATTCCTTTAAAAGGACATCATGTCTAGGGTTTTAAGTTGTTGCTAAAAAGGTTAATATCATGCTAGGGTTTAAGGTGAATGTTGAGTTGTTGTAAGAATGATCTTATCTGAGAAGATCAAGTTGTAATTGAGAGAGAGATAGAGAAGACTAAAGTAATGCTAGAATGCATTAACTGTGAGCAATACTGGATCTAACCAAGCAGTTTGTGCTATTAGATAGATCAAACACTTGTTGATTACTCACATCTTTGACAAGTCTATAGCCCTTAACCGGGTAGGCCTTAAAGCCTTTGCAAACTCCTCTAGAAAGGTGGTTCACACCTATGAATCTAAAATCCTCTAAGAAGGTAGTCTTTAATCGGACTTATCTCCTAACAGAGATTGAGATTCCTAACAGGATCTGTTCTGGTGTAGAACATTGTAAGACCTTAACCGGTCTGGTTTCTATTTTGCAGATAGTGACTTGTGAGTTCCATCTCACCGTGGTTTTTCCCAGTTGGGTTTCCACGTCAAATATCTTGTGTTATGGTTGTATTGCTTTTGTGGGTGAATGCTTTATTCGCATTTTGGTTTGCATGTGTGGTAACCGGTCTGACTGTTAGACTGCTTTACCGGTTTATATTTAGACTGTGTAAGTGTTTTAGTGCAGTGATTTTTGGCATACTAATTCACCCCCTCCCCCCCCCCCCTCTTAGTATTCATCATTGAGTTCATGTGATGGATAGGTTATGTAATTGTAATTGGAATCCTATTATTAAATATTAATACTTGTTGTAATTTCTTGTTAGGCATGTGATGAGATGTATCATGGTACTTATAGGAAATGGAATGTGAAATTTATATGTGCTATTGGAAATATGTAAGAATCATAATTTGTAACATTTGGTTTGGTGTTATAAAATGAACTCAGAGACTATGAATGAATGTAAAATATGATAATATGAAGATGTTATTCATTAATCAGTGATGTTGAGATACCCTAGGGAATGATTGTATGGATGAAATATGTAATGAGATGTTAATTGCTATGTTATCTTTATTTCCACTTGTGTTATATGATACCTTGTGCATTTTTGTAGTTAGTAAATGATGCATTCAATGTGTATATGTTAGATAAATATAGTTGCATATGTTGTTGTATAGATGTCTTTAAAAAAAATTATCCCTATTTGTAGTTAGTTTATGTTTATTTCTCTAGGGTATTTTGGCAGGCATTATTGCTTCCATGTCTCATATTTGCAATGATAACTTAATTATGGTTTAAAGTTTAAAGGATAACACGTAAGTTGTTTTAAAGGATAACAAGCATGACTCGTAACCAAATAAATCTTCATCCTACACCAATATTCTTCCAAAAACCACAAGTGAATCCATACAATAAAATTTCTTTTAAATTTAGTAACCAATGTATATTTTTGTAAAACAAAGCTTATTCTTTTATAATTCAAAGGGATAGTCACACACATTGACGACCTCAAAAAATTTCCATACTCACATAACGGATATGATCATGTCACATATTTTAGAGAGAATTAAAAAAAAAATCCATAAAACTCCACATCTCTAACACATATTTTAGATGAAGAAACAATTATAAATATTTCTAAATAGAACATGTTATCTATAAAAATGTTTATAACAATGCAAACATTGTGATAGTTATTGGCAATTTTTGTGCCAACCTCAACAAGGATGTCTCGTGGCATCTAGGGTCTCACGGGATAAGAAAGTTAAGATAAAGCTAAGAATGTTTAACCCGTAGAGATAAATGGAGACAATGGAGGCCGTGCGAGATAAGCAAAGTAACTTAAAAAAGTGAGGCAGGTGAGCTTTGGTTCTTTTCTGATTTGACTGGGTCAGTCGGTCAATTCACTTAAGTTCGACTGGATGGAGGGCTCCTAGTCATTAGCGGGCTGGTTTCCCCCTTTTTCCTTACCAATCGATGATGGTTTTCTCTTAGCTACCAAGGGCCCCACTACCCAATAGGATTTTTATATGAGAAGCAAATGGTACCAAGGCGTAAGAGCAATGAGAAGCAATGATAAGTATTTTGCTTATCCTACGGGCTTGAAAAGACATCAAAGTGATGGGACGGCATAAGAAATGGAACTTGTCCCATGAAGTGAATCAAATGCATCTAGGGTATTGTGGGATAAGAAGAAAAGGCTAAGTTAAGTAAAATATTATCTCGCAAGGTGAAGCCGAGTGAATAGAGCTGCCATGGGATAAGAAAATAAAAGAAAATAAAGGGATTGTTTACCCCGCGAGGTTGAACAGACAGTAAAGAAGGGCTACAAGATAAGAAAGAGCATGGTAGAAAAAAGGGGTGGCTTATCCCAAGAGGTAAAAATGGACCCTCATTCTTCTTATAGGATAATAACTTAGGTCATTTAGTGTTCAAACACAACCAGTGAAGCATGGACCCAAGGTTCCATGTCAGAATTTTGTGGTCGATGGATCTTCGTAAGGGCCCAATCTAACAACCATGTTTTAATCTTACATTGGGCCTATTAGACACTTGCATGGAGAGATATTGTGCATCCATCTTCACATGAATCTCTCAGGAGCAACAGTTAAAATTCAAACTTGGAGTTGTCATTGGGTTTTGATTGCTCTGTAGGTGGGTGGTTGTTAACTCAATGGTCAAGGATGTTCTGTGCTCAGTCGATGCTCCATTATAGACCTAATCTAGCTCCAACCACTATATTTCATCACCATTACTTCATACATGACTTTGCGGGCCATTTTGGATGCCACTCATGCATCTTCAGTGTGTTATGATGAATTTTGCGTCTGACAAAGATTTCTCAGATGCCATTCCATGCAGATTTCTCCTAATTTTTAGGGAATTTTTTCATCAGATGCCTCTACGATTGGCTTCAGATGAAACCCATGCTCATTCAATGCAATACATAATTTGTCCCTACAACTGTTCTCAACCATGCTTGTTGATAGGGAGTGGTTTTTCTCTTCTCTAGGGTGAAAGACATCTTCTAGAGGGTGTTCTGGCATGTTATCAAATCTATCAGTCTGATCTTCTTCTCCCCTCTCAGATTTTTTGTAACCTAACCCTGGTTAGGGTTAGGGATTTTTCACCAGATGTAACCATCTTAGTTATACCTAAACTATAAAGGCAATTTTGTAACTTGTTTATAAGATCTTCCCCTCCTTTTCTCTAGCAGTAATTTATGATTTTCTACAACTGTAAAATCACGTTGCCTCTCATCAATAAAATTTGCTTGCCTTACCTAGTTTCATTTTATGAAAATTGTGTATTTTCTTTACCTGTTTGTGTGAAGGCATCTTTTCCTACTTTCTTAGCATCTGTAATAATGTTTATCTTTCTTAGAGTGGCATCTGAGAAATTTGTTTCTTCCTTTGGCATTGTTAAGAATTCCAACCTTGACTCAGTCTTTGAAGGCTAGACTTAGATAGGAATTAGTGTATCTTTAAGCAGTTTTGTCAATGATTTGTGTAGTTACAGGTGGGGGTAGATCATTTCAGTCTAGGTGCAAACCCTTCTCCCTTCTTTCATGCAACCCTTGTCCCTCTCTCTTTTTCCTGTCAGAACATAGGCAATTTTACTAGTGTTGGGTTACTCCAACACCCTGTACTTCAAATTGGAAAGGAAGTCATCCTTCTCTAGAGATTCAACCTCACTTATAAAAGTCCTACAATTGAGAGGTTGATTCCATGTTTCATAAGGTTGGTGATCACTCCTGATCACCAACAGTGGAAAGTTTTGTGACAATATTTTTTGGCATGCCTGGTAGGACACAATCTCAAGACACTTGCTGAGGATTAAGTGTTTTTCTTAAGTAATTCAGCCTTTGGAGGCAATCAATCAAGCACTTGGTGACTCTAAATAACAAATTCAGACTCTTGGTGAGGACCAGTTGCCACTTACATGCCAATAATACACACTAGAGCATATTCTAGAGGTAATTAGGGGAACCCAAGCAGAAACATCCACACCCCTAAGGTCCCTGTCTACCTTTCCTTTTATCAAACTTTCCCAATCTAGGGGCCCTTCCATCCATATTAACAGACCCTTATTTGCTATGGAAGTGCCAAGAGCACATACCTTTGTCACCTTCAATGACAATAGTCCTTTAGTCCTGACCTAAAAGAATGATATTCCAGTGGCAGCCTTGAAGGCTATTCCATATTTCATAGGTGAGACATCTACCTCTCTAGAGGAACACATACAAGATGTGTTAAGCATCTGTATTGCGTTTAGTGTCACTCAAGACAATGTTGCAGTGAGGTATCTTGCTTCCTCATTCAAGGGAAAGGCCCTTTAGTGTTATAGAGGACTAGCTCCTAACTCCATTCACAATTGGGATTAGCTAGGGGAGAAGCTATGCAAGCATTTTGAAGACAAAAGTGATCATCTATCACTTATGGCGCAACTGACCACAATCAAATGAGCACCCCATGAGTTCATGGGTGATTTCAATTATAGATTCCAAAAGACATGGTATAGGATTTGATCATTGGTAAAGCCTATAAAATCATGCCTTTCTATATTTTCTTAAGGCTTTAAGTAGTGATATTGTAGCTATGATTTAGTCTATATGAGGAGATAATCTCCCGGCGGCATATAATATTGTCATAAGGGCAAAAAATTATTTAATACATGCAAGAAAATTGTCTCCTAGGCCTCTAATGCCCTTATTTCGAGAGGCTCCTACCCAGTAGCCTATTTTAACTCCTATTTTGGTGGCTTCCACAAGCCATTTGCTCACACCTGTTCCACCTTCCTTCTCTTCTAAAATTAAGGAACTACAGGCTACTCTTGAGGCTTCAATGTAGAAAATGATCAATCCATTACAACAACAACTATAAGGATATAGAAATGAATTGGTCTCATTCAAGAGAAAATTGCCACAAGCTAACAATAGGCATTATCAGTAGCAAAGACTTAATTTTCAAGGGCAGAACCAATGGAATAATGCTAGGTCCTTGAATCGTTTGAGTACCATAGTTGTAGGTACCTCAAAGTCACTAGTGCCAATTCAAAACAATCTTTCTTAGGAAGAGATTGGTGTGTTCCATGCAATCAACCACACAATAAGACCTCATGTTAGAATGGTGAGTTTTCTCATACCCTAGTATCACAAGAGTAGCCAACAACATCAGGGCAGCAACAATTTGTTGACTGTCCTAGTCATACATAGGGGGATACATCTTTCATGAATTGGCTGGAGGCTAATTTTTGTGGAATGAATCAAAAAAGTGGGGTTAGCATGACCAAAAACACAAGATCAAAAAGGATGGCCATAGATCCTAATACTAATTCTGTAGTAGTAGCTCAAATGCCATATGTAGCTCCAGCTTCACAACCTGTCCTACAGTCTTCAAGGCCAAAGACCCCTGATAAGGTGGCTACTCCAAACAAAGAGAGAGACTTGACACAAAATGTCAAGGAGGGAAAGCCAGCTAGGGCTCCTATAGTATCAAAATCAGACCTACTCGCTATGAAGGTCCTCGCTAAGGCTTCCATCCCCTTTAACATTGTTGAGTAGATGAAGAGGGTGAACCTCAATGTATCTATGTGGGATGCTCTTGCTGTCCAATCTCAAAGAGACCTACTTTAGGAATCCCTAAAGAGGATAGATGTTGTAGAGGATACCTGTCAAGGTTGCAGCTCTTTAATTTCTACAAGCCTAGTTCAGCCTTTGGAAGCAAAAAATCCAAAGAAAATCAGCAAGCCTCCCCCTTTTTTATTTTTCATTAATAATAGGAGATAAACTTGTTCATAATTGCATGATAGATAGTGGGACTAGTAGCTCAGTTATGCTGAAAGAGATAGTTGATCTCCTAGGTATCAAGTATGAACCTATAACAAAAGGGGTGAAGCAGCTTGATAGCACATCAATTCAGATTGTGGAAGTAATTAAAGATTTAAATCTAACCTTGCATGCTTACCCAAGTTTTAGTGTGTTGCAAGACATCTCAATGATTGATCTCCCTGCTTATTTTGTCATATGTTTATCTAGGGAATTCATTGCCAAGATAGGTGGCTACCTATCTTCTGATTGGTCTCACATGTTGTATAGGATAAGATATGGTATCAAAGTAACCATTAGGGAAGAACCTATTGCCAATAATCATATAGATCCCTATACCCCCAGTCCTATCAACATGAATTATACTCTCCATAAGAAGAAGGAAGAAATTTTAATAAGAGAGCTTACCACTTGGTTGGATGAGGTTCCTGATTGCCTACTAGATGAGTGGGAAAATACATTTCAGTTTGACCCTATTGATGAGGTCAATGATACCGACTTGGGTACGTATTGTATACATGAAGAAGACACCCCTATTCCCAATCTTTTAAAGGAAGACAATTCTATGTAGGGGATATGGGAAATGTTCTTTGATGGTTCAAGGAACAAAAATGGTGCAAGGGCTGGAATACTACTGATTTCTCCTAAAGGGGAGAAATATTTCTTTTCTTTCAGGATTTAGTTTTGTTGCACTAACAATGTAGCTGAGTATGAAGCCTGATTTTGGGTCTCCAAACAACACAAAGGAGAGGGATCAAATATTTGAAGGCACATGGAGATAATGAGTTGGTTGTAAATCAGATCAAAGCTTAGAGAACCACCAAGAACAACCTTCTCAAGTCCTACAAGCATAGAGCATGGGACCTAATTGAGGGATTTGAGGCCTTCAATATTTCTAGTATCCCTAGAAATCAGAATAAAAATGTTGACCGATTAGCATCAATTGGTGCTCAACATGATATTCCATCCCATGTTGCAATAGGAAAAGAACAACAAATCAGACTTGTGGTGAGACCAGTAGTGCCTGAAAAACTATTGTCACAAAAGTTTGCACCCTTGGTGATCATGAGTGATCACCAACCTTGTGAAACATGGAATCAACCTCTCAAGTGTGGGACTTGCAGAAGTGAGCTTGAATCTCTAGAGAAGGTTGGCTTCATTTCCAATCTAAAGTGTGGAGTGTTGGACCAACCCAAGACTGGTAAAATTACCTATGTTCTAACAGGTAAAAGAGAGAGGGAGAAGGGTTGCATGAAAGAATGGAAAAGGGTTTGCACCTAGACTAAAATGATCTACCCCCACCTATAACTATAGAAAGCATTGACAAAACTGCTCAAAGATACACTAATTCCTATCTAAGTCTAGCCTTCTAAGACTGAGTCAAGGTTGGAATTATTGACAATGGCAGAGGAACAAACAATGTTCTCGGATGCCACTCTAAGAAAGATCAACACTATTACAAATGCTAAGATACCAAGAAAAGATTCATTCACATAAATAGGTAAATAAAATACACAATTTGTATAAAATGAAACTAGGTAAGACAAGAAAATTTTATTGATGAGAGGCAAGGTGATTTTACAGTTGCAGAAAATCATAATTCCTACGAGAGAAAAAGAGGGGAAGATCTTGTAAACAGGTTACAAAATTGCCTTTATAGTTTAGGCATAACTGATATGGTTACATCTAGTGAAAAAACCCTAACCCTAACCCTTTGGAAGACATCCTGCATCCTAGAGAATAGTAAAACCACTCCATGGTAAAGTAATCCTTGTCAAGAAGCATGGTCAAGCACACTTGTAGGGATAAATCTTTTGTATTGCATTGAATGAACATGGGTTTCATTTGAAGCTGGTCACAGAAGTGTAGGATGGACAATCATTCCCTTAAAATCAGGAGAAATCTGCATGGGATGGCATCTAAGAATTCTTTGTCAGACCCAAAAGTTGTCATAATGCAGTGAAGAGGCATGAGTGGCATCCAAAATGGCCCGCACTGTCACGTCTAGAGTAATGGAAAGGAAATCTGGTGGTTGGAGCGAGATCAGGTTTGAAATGGGGTGTCAATTGAGCACAAAACATCCTTCACCATCGGGGCAATAACCACCCACCTGTAGAGCAGTCAAAACCCAATGGTAGCTATAAGTTTTTATTTTAACCATTGATCTTGAGAGATTTGCGTGATAATGGACACATAAGATCTCTCCATGCAAGAATTTAATAGGCCCAATGCAAGATTAAAATGTGGTCATTGGATCAGGCCCTTATGAAGATCCAATGACCATAAAAGTTTGGCGTGGCACCCTCGGTCCATGCTTCATTGGTTGTGTTTGACTGCTAAATGGCTTGAGTACTTATCTTGCAAGCAGACCGAGGGTCCATTTTTACCTCATTGGATAAGGCACCCCTTTGTTCTAACTCACTCTTTCTTATCTCACGGCTCTTCTTTACTATGTTCTCAACCTCGTGGGGTAAGCGATCCCTTGATTTGCTTTTATTTTCTTATCCTTATCCCATGAGACCCTAGATGCATTTGATTAACTTAGTGGGACAAGCAAAAAAGCCTTTCCCGTGCCATTTCTTATCTTGCACCATCACTTTGATGTCTTTCCAAGCCCGCGGGATAAACAAAATGCTTATCATTGCTACTCATTTCTCTTACTCCATGACATCATTTGCTTCTCATATAAAACTCTTGTAGGGTAGTGGGGCCCTTGGTAGTTGAGAGAAAACCATCATTGGGTGATAAGGAAAAAGGGGAAAATCGGCCCGCTAACAACCAAGAACCCTCTAGCCGGTCAAACTTAAGTGAGTTGATTGGCTGACTTGGTCAACTTAGAAAAGAACCAGAGCCCGCTTGCCTCACTTTTCTTAGTTACTTTTCTTATCCCTTGCCATATTCACTATCTACATTTATCTCTACAGAATAAGAATTATTAGCTTTATCTTGACTTTCTTATCCCACAAGACCCTAGATGCCACGGGACATCATTGTTGAGGTTGGTGCAAAAATTTCCAACATTTATGGTGACTCAGAGGGGGTGACACACCTAGTTGGCACATTGATCAGTAACCCTAAAGTCCGTTGGGTGTAGAGTCAAAGCCTGAAACAAAAATAAATCTTCACCCCTACTAAAGTTAAAACTTCACCATTTTGGAGAATAGCCTATGCACGTGCACTTGTTGGAAAGAAGAAGAACATAAATTACAATATTTACAAAGGGTTGCAACAACAACCCTTAAGAGCATGCTTTAAGGTGAATCCCATTCACCGCAATGGGGAGATTTTCCCCATTTAGCTTGGCTAACTTAAAAGAATTAGCCTCCTTGCAACCTATAATGACATAGGGACAACTCCATATTAGGTCAAATTTTTAGTGCCTCCCAGGTTTCACTCTATCAACATCCCATTTTAGGATAAAATCTCTAACCTAGAAGGTCCTCAACTTGGAATTCTTGTCAAAGTATCTCTTTACTTATCCCTGATGGATATTTAAAGTATGATTGGCCTTCTCCCTGACCTCTTCAAGCTCTGTGAGTTCAACATACCTTACTGACAAGACATTATTTTACAGAAGCTCCAACTGATGTGCCAAGTCCAGGGATGGCAATTCAAAGAATAGGGGAAGCCTAACTTCCCTCCCATATACTAGCATGAATGGAGAATTACCCAAATCTCTCTTGGAGGTAATCCTATCAGCCAATAGGGTTATTCCCAACTTGAGGTTCCATGACCTCTGATTATCTTCAAGAGTTATCTTGATAATTCTAATGAGATTTTTGTTAGAGGACTCAACTAAGCCATTGCCCTGGGGATAATAACTTGATGATGTTTTTAGAAACACATCATTCTCGACTTCCCATAGACTGATCTGAGATCCCACAAAGACCTTGGAATTGTTTGATATGATGGTGGAAGGGGCTCCAATTCTAGTTACAATCCCCTCAAGGAATTGGACCACTGAATTCTTGGTTGCATCCTTCAAAGAATCAACCTCTGTCCACCTTATGAAATATTTTGTGGCAGCCAAAATCCACTTATGGCCTACACTTGACATTAGATTGATAGGGCCAATGAAATCAAGCCCCCATTGTGCAAAGGGTTGATCAGTTGAAATGGGATGAAGAGGAAGGGTAGCTAGCCCTTGCTTTCCTGTAAAAAGTGCACATTCTTTGTATTGTCTAACCCATTTGTGAGCATCATGGAATAGAGAAGGCCAATGATAGGCCGCTCTCATGATCTTCATGGTTGTACTTCTTGCTAATAAATGGCCACCAGAGGGTGGATTATGAAATTCCTCTAATAGCTTGTCGGTCTGATCTCCATGGATGCACCTCAGGAAGACACCATCCACACCTCTTTTGAATAATATATCATCCACCAAGGCATATAGAATGGAATGCAATCTGAGATGCCTCCTCTTGGTCCTATCATAGTGAGGTGGATAGTTTCCATCCATTAGGAAGGTAATTATATTCTGGAACCAATTAGATTGCACATTTTCCTATTTTTCAGCTTATTCTTCTTCCCGCTGCAAGAGGGAGACCTCTAAATTTTCCTTAAAAGATGAATTAAACTGCTCATAGAGTCCTCTTCCCCTCACCAACCTGGTAATTTTAATGTCAAGGTCATAATCCATGACCTTAGTGATCCATCCAGCTCTCTTCTCACCTATATCCTTATTGAGAAGGAAATCCTTAATGCTGGCATGGAGGACTAGGAGATGAATCTTGTTCTTTGAGAGAATGTGTTTGAAAATTTTTAGTGCTCTCACAACTGTGATGACTTTCTCTTCCACATAGTTGTACCCAAGTTCATAGTCCTTTAGGCCTTCACTGAAAAAAGATATGGGCTGCTCTAATCCTTCCTAATTTAACTGTGTTTGGACAATAGATATACTTGCATCTCCTCCCAATGTATAAAGGATGAAATCCTTCTCATAGTTTGGATTTACTATGGTAGGAGCCTGAGAAATAGCCTATTTGATGGATTTACTTGGATTTACTATCCTTCTTCAATATGGTTGTGAGAGGCTTGACCAAGGCTGCAAGGTTTGGGATAAACCTTCTGACAAAGTTGATTCTTCCAAGGAAGCTTTGAAGTTTTTTCTTATGATGTGCAAGTGGAGAAGACACAATGGCTTCTACTCTCTCTAGGTCTATGGCCAGAACGTCTTTGGATACAATGTATCCAAGTATTTTTCCTTAATCAGTGGCAAATAGACACTTGTTGGGTTTCATCGACACACCATATTCCCTACACCTTTTGAAAACTTTCTCAAGATGAGAAAAGTGGTCTACTGCATGTTTGGAGTATACAGTAATATCATCAAGATATACGAGTACAAATTCTGCTAATACTCCCTTAAAGGCCATATCCATGGCTCTCTCAAAAGTTGCACTTGCATTTTAGTCCAAAAAGAATCTTACAATAGGCATAAGTGCCCCATTTAGTAGTGAATGTAGTCTTGTATTAGTCAAATTCTTGCACTAAGATCTGGTTATAACCTGAGTATCCATCCAAGAATGAAAATGTTTTAGAGCCACTAACCTTGGCCAAAATTTATTCCATAGAAAGAAGGGGATAATGATCTTTAAGGGAGGCTTTGTTGAGGTCCCTAAAGTCTACACACAGTCTGATTTTCCCATTTTTCTTCCTAACTAGAACAAGATTGGCTACCCAAGAAGAATACTTAATTGGAAAAATAATGCTAGATTCTATAAGCTTGGGTATCTCTCTCCTCATTAGAGGTTCAATTTTGGGATTTATAGGCCTTTTCTTTTGTCTAACTAGTTTAGCATTAGGATCTAACTCTATGTTATGCTGAGCTAAACTAGGGTCAAACCCTATTAGATCCTTATGTGTAAAAGCAAAAATATAATTATACTCTTGATAGAGATTGAAAAAAGTATTCTGATCTGATTGGAAATATACCTTCCCCAAATTGAGAGCTTTTCCTTCTATCATGGCGATTGATTTCTAGTCTCCTTTCTTGAGAGTCAGGTTCATTGCTCTCCCTTTCATTTGATCATCACTGTTGAAGATCCCCTATAGGGTGATTAATCCCTTGAGTAGCTTGTTTGAGCTTAGCTGCATGATTTGATCTCCATACTGGTCCAACAACATGCCTTGCTTCTTATGTGAGAACTCTACTTCATCTCATAGAAAGTTCACAATTTGATGATCAGAATCAAAGACCTGCCAATTCATTTGGTTATCAGGCACTGCTAGTCTCACCACAAGTTTGATTTGTTGTTCTTTTCCTATTGCAACATAAGATGGAATGTCATGTTAAGCACCAATTGATGCTAATTAGTCAACATGTTTATTCTGATTTCTAGGGACACTATAAATATTCAAGGCCTCAAATCCCTCAACTAGGTCCCATGCTCTATGCTTGTAGGACTTGAGAAGGTTGTTCTTGGTGGTGTTCTAAAGTCTCCATGCACCTTCAAAGATTTTATCCCTCTCCTTTGTGTTGTTTGGAGACCCAAAATCAGGGCTTCATACTCATCTACATTGTTAGTGCAACTAAACTGAAGCCTGAAAGAAAAAAAATATTTCTCCCCTTTAGGAGAAATCAGTAGTATTCCAATGCCTACACCATTTTTGTTCCTTGAACCATCAAAGAACATGTCCCATATCCCTTGCATATCATTGCCTTCCTTTGAAAGATTGGGAATAGGGGTGTCTTCTTCATGTATACAATACATACCCAGGTTGGTATCATTGACCTCATCAATGGGGTCAAACTAAAATGTATTTTCCCACTCATCCAATAGGCAATCAAGAACCTCATCCAACTGACTGACAAACTCTCTTATTAAAATTTCTTCCTTCTCCTTATGGAGAGTACAATTCATGTTGATAGGATTGGGGGTATAGGGCTCTATATGATTATTGGCAATGGGTTCCACCCTAATGGTTACTTTTGTACCATATCTTATCCTAAACAACATGTGAGACCAATCAGAAGATAGGTAACCACCTATATTGGTAGTGAATTCCCTAGATAAACAAATGGCAAAATAAGCAGGGAGGTCAATCATTGAGATTTCTTGCAACACACTAAAACTTGGGCAAGAATGCAAGGTTATATTACCCTACAAGGTTAAGGAGATAGTAAAGAAGGGCCACAAGATAAGCAAGAGTGAGGTAGAACAATGGGGTGGCTTATCCCGTGAGGTAAAAATGGACCCTCAATCTTCTTGCAGGATAATAAATTAGGTTGTTTAGCAGTCAAAAACAACCAGTGAAGTGTGGACCCAAGCTTCCTTTGATTCACTTCACAGGACAAGAGAAAAAGTCATTTGCGTGCTTTTTCTTATCTTGCACCATCACTTTGATGTCTTTCCAAGCCCGCAAGATAAGCAAAATGCTTATCATTGCTACTCTATGCTCTTATCTTGTGATGTCATTTACTTCTCATATAAAAATATTATGGGGTAGTGGGGCCCTTGGTAGATGACAGAAAACTATCATCAGCTAGTAAGGAAAATGGGGGAAACACGACTTTCTAATGACTAGGAGCCCTCTAGCTAGTCAAAATTAAGTGAGTTGACCGACTGACCCGGTCAACTTAGAAAAGAACCAAAGCTTGCCTGCCTCACTTTTCTTAGTTATTTTTCTTATCCTTCACGATCTTTGTTGTCTACATTTATCTCTGCAGGATAAGCATTCTTATATTTATCTTGACTTTCTTATCCTACGAGACCCTAGATGCCATGGGAAATCATTGTTGAGGTTGGCACCAAAATTGCCAACATTTCTAGAGACTCAGAGGGGGTGACATGCTTTCTTGGTATATTGATCAGTAGCCCTAATGTCCACTGGGCGCAGAGTCAAATCCTGAAACAAAAATAAATCACTGCCCCTGCTAAACTCAAAACTTCGTCATTCTAGAGAATAGCTTGTGTGTGCGCACTTGTTGGAAATAAGAGGAACATAAATTATAATATTTATAAAGGGGTTGTAATAACAACCCTTAAGAGCATTCTCTAAGGTGAATCCCATTCACCGCAATGGCGAGATCTTCCCCATTCAACCTGGTTAACCTGAAAGCATTAGCCTCCTTGCAACTTGTAATCACATAGGGACCAATCTAAATTGATTACATATGAGCACCATCTCCCTCAAAGATTTGATTGTTTTTCACATGAATACCATCTCTCCCCCTTTGACATCAATGACAAAGGATGGATACCAAACCAAAAATACTGAACCAAACAACTAACTACTCATCTTGAGTAGTAGCATCATCTTATCAATCCAGATCAAAGAAAATATCTGATAAGCTTACCGAATTGATGCATTCCTGCATCTCTAAGTCTCTTCCAAAGGGTTGGTAACCCCCACATGATCTCTTAGATATTCAAAAGTATCTTTAGGCAATGGTTTTGTTATAATATCTGCAATCTGCTCCTTAGTACACACATAAACCAATCTGACTTCCTTTGCTTCAACCTTTTCTTTCAAGAAATTTTACCTTATAGAAATGTGTTTTGATTTGGAATGAAATATCAGATTCTTTGACATATCAATAACAACAGTATTATCATAGTGAATAACAATAGGCTCATCATAAATTATCCTTATATCTTTCAACATTTGTTTCATCCATAAAATCTCAGGACAGTTGGTTGCAACAACTACATATTTCACTTCAGCAATAGATAATGAAGTACATGACTGTTTCTTAGTAAGTCATGTAACCAATTTCTTTCCAAGAAAGAATGCACCACTGGTAGTTCTCTTCTAGTCATCCACATCTCTTTCCTAATCAGAGTCTGTATAGGTACATAGTCTGAAATCATCATTCTTTAGATACCATAACCCAAGGTCTGTTGTACCTACCAAATATCTGAATATCCTCTTAACAACAATATCATGAGTTCCTCTAGGATCTGACTAAAATCTAGAAGCAATACAAATAGCATTCATTATATCAGGCCTAGTCTGAGTTAAGTATAGGAATATACCAATCATTGATTTGTATCTACTTGGATTCACTTTAGGAGATTCACCATCCTTTGACAATTTGCAACTAGTTATCATAGGAGTACCCATAGGTCTATAATTCTCAAGTCCAAATTTCTTAAGCAATTCCTTCACTTACTTAGTTTGACAAATGAAAATACCTTTATCATTCAATGTAATATGCAAACCTAAGAAATATTTTATCTCACCAATCATAGACATTTCAAATTCATTTTTCATATCATCAACAAATTTCATGCGTAGGATTTCTTCTCCTCCAAAAATGATATCATCCACAAAGAATTCAATAATCAGTATGTCATCATGCTCAATTTTATAATATAGGTTACTGTCAACATTACCTTTGCTAAAACCAACCTTAGAAAGATATCTATCCAATCTAGCATACCAATTCTCTAGGGGCCTGTTTTAATCCATATAAAGATTTCTTCAATCTGCAAACCATGTCCTTGTCTTCTGATAAAGAAAATTCATCAGGTTGCTCAATGTAGGCTTCCTCCTCAAGATCTCCATTCAGAAATGCACATTTGACATCCATCTAATATACTTTGTAGTTCTTGTGTGCAACATAGGCAAGAAATAGTCTTACCGCTTTAATTCTTGCAACCAAAGCATAAGTCTCACCATAATCAACTCCTTCCTGTGAATAACCTTTGCAAACCAATCTAGCCTTGTTTCTTATAGTTTGACCTTCCTCATTCTATTTGTTCTTGAAAACCCATTTAGTTCCAATAATATTCTTACCTTTAGGTCAGGGAACTAATTCCCATGTCTTTATTTTTTCTATCTGATCTAATTCTTCTTCCATTTCTTTCATCCAATTTTCATCTTTACTTGCTTGAATAAATGATTCTGGTTCAATTTGAGAAATTAAACATACCTCTTCAGTAGCCAGCCTTCTTCTAGTCATCACACCTTTGCTTTTATCTCCAATTATCTAATCTTCAGAATGATTTAGTTTCACATACTTGTGAGTCTTTGAATTTTCTTGATTTACTAACTCTTTATGATGTTTAATAGTCACAGTTGAATTTTTTGATGTTGTTAGAGTCACTAATTTAATGCTCTGAACAGATTCTTGCATTACTGGTTCTGTTCTGATAAATTCATCTTCCGATCCATAGCCATATGATCTGATATGAATATTGCCTCGTTCATCCACCTTAACATTTGTGCTCTCCATTATCTTATTCAATCTTTTGCTATAACATATATATGATTTACTCTTAGTAGAATAACCCAAAAATATTCCTTCATCACTTCTAGGATCAAATTTTCCTAATGCATCATCTCTTCTAATGTGGCATTTACTTCCAAAAATTCTAAAATATCTAACAGTAGGATTATGAACAAACCATAGTTCATAAGGAGTCTTACTAATATCACCTTTTATGTGTACTTTGTTGAAAGTGTATACCGCAGTATTGACAAATTCTCTCCAATAGATATCAGAAAATTTAGCTTCCATCATCATTGTCCTTGCCACATCCAATATGGTTCTAGTTTTCCTTTCCACCAATCCATTCTGCTATGGAGTTCTAGGTGCAAAAAATTGTCTTCTGATTCCATACTTCTCACAAAATTTTTTGAACTCATCGAATGTAAACTCACTGCCTTGATATGATCTTAAGAATTTTATCTTCAGTCCTATCTCAGTCTCAACCATAGCTTTGAAGATTCTAAATTTCTCAAGAGCTTCTGATTTTTCTTTTAAAAATGCAACCCACACCATTCTAGAGTAGTCATCAATAAGTAACATAAAATATCTATCACCTTGAAAACTTTTAGTCATTGCTGGTCCACACAGATCAGTATGAATAAGATCAATAATTTCATTAGATTTACCATGTATGCTTTTAAAAGAAGTTCTGACTTGCTTACCCATTTGACATTCTCTACATACCGGATTATGAGGTTTGACAATCTTGGGCAAATCTCTGACAACCTATGTTGAACTGATATTTACTATGCAATCAAAATTTACATGATACATCCTCTTATACCATAACCAGATTTCATCAATCTGAGCAATGAAACAAGCTTTCTCACCAGAGTTCAAATGAAAAATGTTTCCTCTGTTCTGGGTTCCAGAAGCAATTTCCAATCCAGATCTATTGATGATCTTGGATTTTACATCCTTGAATTGCAAACGAAATCCTCTATCCACCATTTGACCTACACTTAAAATATTATGCTTCGAGCCTTCAATATAATAAACATTACAACATTAGTCTTACCATCCAATGATATTTCTCCTTTACCATTGATCCTACATGCCTTGATGTCTCCAAATATGACTAGTCTGCCATCAAATTCTTATAGTATTAGAAATTTTCTCTTGTCACCGATCATGTGATGTGAGCATCCACCATCTATAATCCACTCATCCATTTCTTCAATTTTATAAGCTAAAGCCTTCTCCTCAGTATGAGTTGCTTCAATGATAGGTTTCAGAGAATCATCCTTGATAGAAATAAAGAGCCAATCTTTACCAGAGCTTCCATTGTCAGTTCCAGTTACAGGGTCATTATCATCATCATCAGTAATACAAAAATCATCATGATTTATCCTTATTCCTTCTAAATCTAGGTTTGTTCTGATATTTCGGATTAGGCTTATAACTCTTCACAAATCTTTCATGATCCTAGTAGCTCTTTCAAGGCATCTAGAAGCAAAATGGCCAATCTTATTGCATGAAAAACATTTAAAATACACTTTTCCTTCATACTTACTTCCAACCGGTCCTTTAGGAATTATTCTATCAATCAGGGCTTCCAACTCTTCTAGTACTATGTCTTCCCTTTCAATGTCCTCCAAATCTTTAACATACAATTCCTTCCAATCTATCTTTTGCTTACCAAAGGTAGATGCTTTAAATGCAGTTTCAGTTTTAGTAGCATTCTGATCTCTAAGTTCCTCAAGTTCAAAAGTAGTCAATTTCCCAAGTAATGTATCTCTAGTCACAAGGGTACTTGACATTGTCTAGAGTTCATTAATTGCAGCATTCTGATCTCTAAGTCGGAGGTAGAATTATGAGAATATTTGACACAACCTCATCTTCACTAACTGATTCCCTGCAACATTTGATTCCCATAACAATTTCATTTACTCTATCCATGAAAGAACTAATCTTCTCATCTTCTTCCATCTTCAAAGTTTCATATCTTACCCGGAAACCTTCAATTTTTTCAATCTTTGCTGCTTGGTCTCCTTCGTAAAGAGTTTCAAGCTTCAACTAGATCTACTTTGCATTCTCCAACTCTATGACATTCAATAGCTTTTCATCAGATAGGGTGCTCAACAATGCTTATTTTTCTCTAACATCATTTTCAGCTCTCTTTTGTTCATCAGCAGGTGTTGGTGTTCTAGAATTAGGATCATGAGGTATATACCCTTTCTCCACTATCTCCCAAAATTTATCTCCAAGACATCTCAAATGAATATTCATTCATTCCTTCCATATTTTGTAATTGTAGCATCAAATATAGGTCTCTCCTTCTGGTAGGAATTGAATGTATAACTAGATGCAATTGCCATCAGATCTCCTTAAGTGGTTAAGCTTCTGCAGAGAGGACCTTTCTCTGATACCAATTGTTGGAATGATCTGATACTAGGAGAAAATTGAGAGGGGGGTGAATTTATTTTCACACAAGTACAATGGTTAATGCAAATTATAAGATTAATATTGGAGCACAACACAATGAAAGATGAAGCATGAAAAACACAACACACATGACACTAATATTCTAACATGGAAAAATCAGTAAAGGGAAAAACCATGATGAGAAACCCTACCCACAAAGAGATAATACTTTTGCAACAACATGCGAAATAATTACAATGGGGATTGAACTTGCAATCAGGCCAACAACCTAGAGCTCACTAGTCATCACAAAAGAGAAGTCTCACTGACTTACAAAACATTGGACTACAATCAGAGAAAATGAGCTGTGAAAGTAGCATCCACTAATGCTTGATACAGTTTCGATTAAGAATAGATGTCTGCCCTGCAATGCCAAATCCTTCTGATCCCTTCACTGAAAGATATGACTTTATTTACATAGACCTTTGTCTCATAATGTAGACATAACCATCAATCCCCAAAAAATTACCCAAATACATGAATAAGTTACCTATAAATATAGATCATCAACTTATGATAAGGTCGGCTAAACCCTAAACCCATAATTAAAAAAATTACATCACACAGTACCACCGGACCAATATTATGATTTGAATTACATAGCATGGACCTAATTCAAATATCCAAACAATTATATCCATTGAAAAAAAATTTAAGACCAAAATCAAGCACGTTTCACCAATCGATAGAAACCCTCAGTGCAATAACACAGAAAGTCTAACCGGATCCAAATACGACCACCATAACAGCACACCAACCAATGCAAAGTCACCAAACACTTAGGACATAATCAAGAAGTACCTTCTATATGATAGAAACTGATTCCATAAGACGGACCAAAATCATATGATCAAAGCATCAAATATCGATAATCGGTAAAGCTAAGCGGTACCAAGAAATATCAATCGGGAACATAAGAAATAGTTACCAGAGCACCAAAACATGAACCAAAAAAATATAACAAGCATATAATCATCTTGAATAAGCACCCAAAACTACATCCAAGGATCTAATCATACCAGATCAGAATTGAAGCCAAAACCAAGATAAACACCAAGTCTAACTGGGATAGGTCCAAACAAGATAGCAAAACCATATCTAATAGGGATACAGTGTTGACATTAATGACAACACTTAACCAAACCCAACATATGCCAACACTTCCCAGGTTTCTCTCTATCAACATCCCATTTTAGGAAAAAATCTATGACTTGGAAGGGCCTCAACTTGGCCCTCTTGTCAAAGTATCTCTTTACTTGTCCCTAATGGACATTTAAAGTCTGCTTGGCCTTCTCCCTGACCTCTTCAAGCTTTGTGAGTTCTACATACCTTACTGACAAGGCATCATTTTCCAGGAGCTCCAACTGATGTCCCAAGCCCAGGGACAACAATTCAAGGGATAGGGGAAGCCTAGCTTCCCTCCCATACACTAGCATGAAAGGAGAATTACCCAAAGCTCTCTTGGGGGTAACCCTATCAACCCACAAGACTGTTCCCAACTTGAGGCTCCATGACCTCTGATTATCTTCAAGACTCCTCTTGATAATTCTAATGAGATTTTTGTTAGAGGAATTAGCTAAGACATTGCCTTGGGGATAGAAATTTGATGTTGTTTTCATAAACATGTCATGCTAGACTTCCCATAGACTGATTCGAGATCCTACAAAGGCCTTGGAATTGTCTAATATGATGGTGGAAGGGGATCCAAATCTAGTTGCAATCGCCTCAAGGAATTGGACCACTGAATTCTTAGTTGCATCCTTCAAAGCAACAACTTTTGTCCACCTTGTGAAATAGTCTATGGCAGCCAAAATCTACTTGTGGCCTACACTTGACATTGGATTGATAGGGTCAATAAAATCAAGCCCCCATTATGCAAAAGGATGATCAATTGAAATGGGATGATGAGGAAGGGAAACTAAGCCCTACTTGCCTACAAAAAGTGCACATTCTTTGCACTATCTAACCCATTTATGAGCATCATGGAATAGAGAAGGCCAATAATATCCTTCTCTCATGATCTTCATAGTTGTAGTTCTTGCTGAGAAATGGCCACTAGAGGGCCCATTATGAAATTCCTCTAATAGCTTTCCGATCTGATCTCCATGGATGCACCTCAACAAGACACCATCCAGGCTTCTTTTGAATAATATACCATCCACTAAGGCATAGGGGATGGACTACAATCTGAGTTACCTCATCTTGGTCTTATCAAAGTGAGGAGTATAGCTGTCATCCTTTAGGAAGGTAATTATATTCTGGAACCAGCTAGATTGCATATTTTCCTGGTTTTCAACTTGTTCTTCTTCTTGTAGCAAGAGGGAGACCTCTGAATTTTCCTTATAAGATAAATTGAACCACTCAGAGTGTCCTCTTCCCCTCACTAACCTAGTACTTTTAATGTCAAGGTCATCCTCCATTACCTTACTGATCAATCCAAATTTCTTCTCACCTATATCCTTGTTGAGAAGGAAATCCTTAATGTAGGCGATAGTCCTAAAAAATGACTGCACAAAATTTTTTTTATGCTTGAGTCAAAATATTGGTCATTCTGGATTTATTTTTCCCTCTTTCAAGGTTCAAGGTTTATTAATTTCCGATTAAGTCTTGTAAAGTAAAAACCCTAAGCCTGTTATCATTCGTCATTACCTTTTTTTTTCCACTTAATCCAAGGGTCGGTTAGCATTGGTGGGGCCATTGTATTTCCTAAGAATTAAGTTGTTTTCGGCTGGCCCCTTTCTATTTTTCTTAGTCTGCATGAACGATTTCCCTATGGTCAGTCCCTTTTAATATTCATGCCAACACTTATAAATATTTCCTAAGTATAATATTTTAATACTTCAGCCGGTGGATAAAGGCAGAACATATTTGATGGTTCGTGCTTCCCCGTGGTTGAAGGTGCAAGGAAGATAAGGATCATGACATCAGGAGATGATACCACGTGTCTGGAGCGGGCAGGGTGAGCTGACGGTTTGACCTTTCAAACCTTTGATGTTATCAGTTCCCAGTAGGTAAAGTTTGAGTTACTGATGGTTCATCAATCTGCATGTTCTTGTATTGAATGATGATGTTTTAATCCTAGTCCAAGAAGTACTCGGGAGTTAGCGACCATTGTTAAGTGATTTTTGTGGCTGGAAAGTAAACAGACAATAGATCCAATGGTTCTCATAACCCCACGATCAAGAGATACGAGGAGATTATGGACTACAACATCACAAGATGATTCCATGTGTCCAAGGCAGGCTAAGAAAAGCTGACAGTGGGGTCACTGAAAGTGGAGAAGTAAGCGGTGAGTTGGATATGCCACATCATGCCAAGGGTGGACCCGCTTGCCACATGTGATGGTCAATTTCAGATTGACTAAAGATGATCATGTGATGTGCCATTTTGAAACATGATTGACGGTTCGATTTTAAACTTATTTCAAATGTAAGTTAGAGTCATTATTTCACTCGTGTGAGTAGTAATGGTGGACGAGATAGTGACATTTCATTCTAGATGATAATAAAAGCACTATCAAAGTTATTTTCGATTCATAAGGAGATTCATAACGATTTACATTTCCCACTCTCAAGTCCCTAGAAATATGATTTGGGTAAATGAGTGGTGCCAAGTGTGTTCATGGATGTCGACCTTCTTAAGGTTGTTGCAAACAGATATGACCATGTCTCAAGGGTTATAAGGGGAAATGAAGGAAAGACTCTACTGACAATCAGAAGAGAGGAATTCTAGGAGGATTTTGACTAAGATGAACCATCTGCTAACCTGGTACAAGTAGATTTAAATGAGTTAAAGGTAGAGTATTATAGAATGAAAGATTTCATTAGAACTAGTTTTCTTCCAATGCACTTGGCTAGAGCAGAAGAGACAACGTACTAAATTGGCCCTAGTTCAGATTTGTCATTCCCTATTGGTGCTTTTGCTCCTTTTATTTTCAAGCTACCTTTCTCTGTATGTCATATCTTGGGTTTCAATCCAATTACATTTATGACACCCAATTTCATGTATTTGGCCATGCAAATTTAACATCTATATTATACAATGATTTTTGACACCCCATACCTTGAAGAGAAGATTCATGAGGGGTTCTAGGATATTAAAAATAAAGTTGTTGGCACTAAATTCTATAGGTCTTCCTTGCTCATGCACATTTTATTATAGTGGAATGCAGATTACTTGAAGGTACTATGAACCTCAAGAGAAAAATAGATAATAAGGAAATTCCAGTGCAACTTTGGAGCACAAATATCTCTTGGACAGGCAGGAGGCTAGTTTTGTGAGATTTGATAACAACTTTGCTTCTAGGTTGACATAGATTGATAGTGAACCCACCAAGGATCCCCAAGGAGCCACATGATTTTATAAGGTCTAAAGAGAGGTTTCCACTTTTGAAGATTGAGCACAATTGGAGGGATTTCATCCCTTATCTTGTTAGCACTATTATTAGAATCTATGGTTTTTTTGGTCAGCCACATGTATTGCCTTTTAATTTTTCTTTGAGAATGGGCTTTGTTGAAGTAATGTGGCAGATAGGGTGCATCCATGATAAGGAATTAAAGAGAAAAGGAAAAGGAAAAATTTTCCTTGATTATACTATCATCCCATATTTTGTGATTTTGAAAGGAGGATATGAGAATTTTGACAAATTCCTTGCAAACTAGAAAATTAGTCATTAGTTTCAAATTTTAAATGGGTTTCTCCTGTAAATGAAATGTATTCGATTATTTGATAGAAGATATATTTTGAAGTTAATACAAATATAATTTCAAATATTTACTCTCCTGTGTATGATTTTATCTTCTTTTCAGTCAATGGGATCAAGGGTTTCATTTGCTCGTTGGATTCATATGATGTATGTAGTTTTTCATCTCATTCTTTAATCCAAGGGGTTAATTAAAATGCTCAAATGCAATTACAAAGGGATAGAGATTGTACTAGGATTTGATAAGTAGTTTAGGTGAGAAATTGCAAAATGAAATGATATTGTAATGCATTATCATTTAAGAATAAACCAACTATTGGATAAATTTCTATCAAAATTTCAATGATGTTTTAGAAACTCAGAGCCCAATGGAGTAAGGCATTGGTATATGCTAGTGAATGTCATTAGGTTATCAATTTCTTGTCTATTTCACTTAGGGTTTATCATAAATCATTATAATCAAGACATATTTCCAAGTTTTTATGTATGTTTGAGGTGTCCTATTATCTCATGCTCCAAATAAGGTCAAGGACCACTGAAGAATTTGCCATTCTTAAGCATTCTTCGTGTTGTTGAGCCAATATATGAGATTATCTGCTTTGTTTTTAGCATAATTCATGAATATGGTACATAGATCACAAATTTGCTAAGGGATTACCTTCCTAGGTCTTGCAGAGCCCAAAGTGTAGAAGGATTTGCAGATGCTTGTTGCAATTGGTCCAAGTTTGAAGGATATTGATAGTTGGAAGTGGCTTTCCCTAGGTATTTTGAAGAATCAACTTGGTTTCTGCCTCCTATAGTGTAAACACATTTTTCGGGCACCAACAAAAATGGTGAATCTATTGGGGAATAATGCATAGTTGCAATAAGTATTGTCATCCATTTAGGAAAATTGCATTGAATTTTCATAGTGTTTCTATGATTCGATGGTTGAGTCTACAGTTTGGTGTTTTTGGCTCATGATTTTTTGTGTAAGAGGGCTGATACATTTTGTGAGAAAGACATTCTTGTTTGTGAGCAAGGCTCACAAATTTATTTCAAATATTACCAAGTAGTGTATTATTTGGTATCCCAAAGAGATTTGGGTGGTGACTCTAAGGTCTCTGTGCAAGTGCATATATTTTTTAATAATTCTAACAAAATTTTGAAGGATTTTGTTACTATGAGTAAAGTGAAGAACACTAGAGGTTACATGAGGCTGCATCCTGAAGAGAAGTTGGAAGAGCTTCATGGAGCTCCAAAGAGAAATGGGACAAGAAGAGATGCAGAAACTACCATTACTCCCTCATCATGGAAACCTAAGCACAAGAATGCAAGTCATATTTAAATTATGTTCTTGAATTTCATACATCATCTTCTAAAATTTATGAACCAAATAGTTTCGGATTTTTCCATTCCTTGTTTGATACACTTGTTCAAGAAGAGGTGCAACCACATAGAAAAGAAGTTACTCAAGTTCAATATTCAGAAAAGAAGAGAGGCCGAAGTAGAAGTAGAAGCCACCAAAGTGAAAATTCTACTGGTGTACCTCCTCGTCTGGGTCTCACAAGAGAGTTTTCTCATGGTTATGAGTCAATTTAGGAATAAGGTAATGTGAACTTAATTGATTTAGATGATACTTATGGATTTGAGATAAATTTACTAGATCCTGAAGAAGTTTTTGGAGATATAGACACATTGAGAAGGGAACTCCAAGAACAAATAAATTTGAGAAATAAGAGAGAAAAAGAAAAGGAATCTGAAGTCATTAGAGCTGTAATAGAAAGAGATGGTCTAATACAACAATTGGCAACACTCAAAGCATTGACTTAGGAAAATGTTAACCCTAGTGTTGAGGGACCTATTCTAAGAGAGATCTTAGATTAAAAAAATTGAAAAACATTACAAAAGAAAAGGCTAAGAGTAATGTAGACAACCAAAGGTTAGTAGTGTGTGCATGTAAAATTCATCTTATAAAATATCAATTAGAATCAAAGGGAAATCATGAATCCCTATCTAATCAAAGAATTCTAACAAACAGACAATGAAACAACACAATAACACCAAAACAAGGTTTATAAATCAAATCAATTAAAAAATCCCTATTTCTTGACTACGTATAACTTCCATTGCTCTTCTCTTCTCTGTGGTATCATGGCTCTCAGATATTGCGCTAGCAACCTGCAAGTGACACAAAGATTCAAAGTTCATGATCGTTGAAAATGGAGATTGAATGCTCAATTTATAGATTTTTGGAGAAGATTGATTGAAAGGTGGAACAGATTGATCAAGAGGTTGAACTCAGGTGAGCTCACATGCTGATTGATAGTTGAACTACTGATTTAGAGGTGAAACAGAATAGATTGAATAGATTAATTGAGTCAACTGATTGGAAAAAGCTAACTGAAGGAAGAAAAACAATGATTGAAGGAAATAAAGAAGATGACCAAGAGAACTAGAAGATGGAAATAGAGATTGGAGAGATAAATGATTTAATTAATTAATTTAGCATGTGTTTACATTTAGACTTAGATTTTCAATTTAATCTTTGCATGATATTTATTCAAATAATTGAATTTAGCATTTAAATATATTTAGAACTTGACTTTGATTTTCAATTTGGTTTTTGAAATCATGCACATGTAATTGAATTTGGAAGAAATTGGAAGAATTAGTTAGTTAATCAAATAATTTAAAGAAACTATTTAATTATTTAGAAATTGAATTTAATTAAATAATTAAGATTATTTAATTTAAAGGATTAAATCATAATTAATTAAATAATAAATATTTAATTAATATTTAGAAAAGGGTTAATGATTAGTTGATTAGAGAGATAGAAATTGAGAATTAATTTATTTAAATAATAAAGATTATTTAAATTGGGGAATTAATCATAATTAATTAAATAATAAATTTTTAATTAATATTTTAAAAATGGTTAAAATGATTAAATGATGAAAGAATAAAAATAGAATAATTAGTAAGATGATGAGGAAATGTGAAATTAGAAGAGTAAGATTAATTAAAGAATTATTTAATCAATTAGAGGAATAATTAATACATGATCAATGAGACATTTTTAGTTGTCTACATTTGCCCCTCTTTGAGACAAAGTCAGAATGACATTGTTTCAAAGAAAATGGAAAATTATGCCCCAGTATGGCCTAGTGATACTTAGGGTGTAATGCCCCCTCGAGAGATTGTTTGTGCATTAAAGACATGAATGATCTCTCAAAAAAAAAAAGAATGTGAGATGAAAGATAGAAGAATGGTTACATGATTAGAGATAGAGATAAGTGATGTGAAGATGACATTGAGATAGAATATGGGAGAATGAACCTTAGAATGAAATAGAATAATGTTAGATGATAGAAAATGATTTAGAAAGAGATGATAAGAGAAGAATCAACAAACTAGCAATAAACAGATGAGATGAGAATGAAATTGAATGAATCACGAACCTGTGTCATTTATTTTATTGTGCAATATATATTCATCACTGAGCCTTATTATCGAACAATGGAGCTTAGCACATCAGGGTATAAGGAACCAAGATGTAAAGATATCTCATTGAAGAAACAAACACGTAGCAGACAAGCAGCAAACAAAGAAAAAGCTAATGCCCATCATGGCTCCTCTAGTCACTTGTGGATATCCCTGAGTAGAATAGGAACATAATCTGTCACCAAATGATAAAAGATAAAGACTGACCCAGACAAAATTCAGTAGCTATATTGACCTTGTCCCTTCGTTCTCAGTTTCTTGATGTGATAGTTGATAATGTCTAATCTTAGAAAGTTGCGGACCCCGTTTAAGACTGGCCTGTCTGATTTCGAGTGTATTATCTTCTGTTTAAGATAAGATAATGATCACTTGATATGGATATAATATGATTGATAAGATAGTTTGATCAGTTGATTGCAAAAGTCTAACTAGATAGTCGTATCCTTTGTTAACTTTATGCGAAGCATTTGCTAGATATCTGCTAGGGTATTTGATTCTCACAAGATATTTTATTGCAAGTTTTTTGATTGATTGATTTTTGATTTTTAGTTCTTTTCCAAGAGCTTTTTCGATGTTTTTGGATTATGTAGATCGATATTTGAATGTTTTTGATTGACTTTTTCAGGACATTTTGTAGACGTTTTTGGTATTTTTTGGTTTTCATTATTTTTGGATTTTAAGTTTTTCATTGTTTTTGGATTTTGAGTTTTTCATTGTTTTTGGATTTTGAGTTTTTCATTGTTTTTGGATTTTGAGTTTTTCATTATTTTTGGATTTTGTTTGAAGGACGTTATAGGATTTTTATGATTTTTTCAGGACTTTATATGATTTTTTAGGATGTTTTCAGCTATGCCCCCAGTGTGCAGACCTATATAACATGATGATCTGCAGAATGCATGTGGAGATAATGAACTTTTGACATGACCTATGTTAATGCAATATGCATGATGAACATGCCTTTCCTATTCGAACAGGGTTGACTAAGTTTATTGTATCATTTGTAATACACCATTTGAAATGGAGGTGCAAAATATTTCATAGATGTGTCAATCGATCCCTAAGGCCCTTTGGAACATTCAACTCAACACACTTGGTGACTAGGATTCACAAATGGAGATGCGGAAAACTTCCCCATTGGTTCTTGAAACTTTGATCTTCTTTTGCCCATGTGTGTGCAGATGAGTTAATTCCTTCTCTTGTGTTCACTAAAGATCCTTAGCATCCTATATGACTAGCTACATGGATTGTCCTAACTTCAAAAGCATCTCAAATAGAGCCTCCCTACCAGCAAGCTTTGAGAGCTCCGATGAGGTTATAGACTGTAATTTCTCAAATATTTCTCCATTGCCAATAGGCGCTCATATCCCTGATGGAATTACTTGCATGTTCCCATAGTCAATCTTTTTGTCGCACTTGCATGTGTGATATTTTAGTTATATATCATTGCTCTTTTTGCCTTGAGATGAATATTTGGCATAGCTCTTTTTCTTTTTATTTTCTTGCCTTGACTTGTAAGTAATGAAACCTACTTGGGTGTGACAATTACAATGGCGCTGAAGTAGAATTTTAGATTTTTTACTAGTCATATGATCAACTAGGTGTCTAGAATGAATTAAAGATCTTCTTAATATGCTTGAGATATAGCAATTGATAGATTTTGGGTTAACAAGTCTCAAATAGTGAAATTACTACCCAACCATAAGTAAAGCATCGTCACAGGGTGATGTTGAAAATGAATGACCTTAGGATCTCAAAGACTTCATGTCTAAATATCCAAGAAAGGAGATGACCTTTGTTTCTCTTAGATGCAAACAAATGACAAACTTGGACAGTTGCCTTGTTTTATTGATGCTGATATATGAAAATGCAGAAATTTTGTGAATGCGATATATTTGAAAAAGAAACTATATGTGATGCAATTCTTTAAATAAAATGAGATGCAATACAAAAAGTAAAACCTAAACTAACCCAACCCTTAGATATAATATCTTTTAAGGTGCATGTTGTTCATAGCATCAAAGATTTTTGTGTAGGTAGTTTATTGGTCTTTGTTTGAAGAGTTGGATAAAGATGTCTTTTCCAATAGGATATAAGGACTCAACTAAGTGTACACATTCAACATCTCCAATGTTGATTTCTTTAGTTTTTGGATTTTGTGGACCATCAGAGGGAAATCTAGCTCTAGAACCCCTGAATTCACTTATAGCATTATCATTTTCAAATCAATCCAACTGTGGTAGATTCTCTTGCCCCTGATCTTTCAAGTGTGAGTGTATGAGACAAATTAATTTTGGTTTCAAAGTTATGACATGAGCAGGTGTTATGCCTATGTTTACTGATGCACTTGAAGTGTATGATAAAGCCAACCAAGTATTGATCTCATTAGTTGGTGTTATTCTTGTTTTTGTCAACAATTTGGCATGTGATGATGGCTCACATACAATTGTTGACAACATGCTCTATGTAGTATGATCTGGATTGGTGATTTCATTGATAAGGGGTTCATGAACAACTTGTGTAGAGGGATTGAGATCATGAGGATAAATGGAAAGTTTGTTTGAGAGGGAATATTGTGAAGAACATAGAGGACTATGACATGGAGATGAAGGGACAAAGGGACCTTGATCAAGATTTGGAGAAATAATGGGATCTCATTTAGGACATGAAGGTCAAGGTATGATTTGATCTTGGTTTGTAAAGGGATTATTAGGGAGGATGGAAGGGATGTCTTGGTCTTGCTTAGGAGGTGGATGTTGGATGGGACTTGAAAGGACACTTTGTTCTTGAGATGAAAGGGTGTCATTATGAATGGAATAGAAAAAAGCGAGGGGATCATCATAAGATTCTTGGTCGGTGGGATGTTGATTAAAAATTTGGTAGGATGGAAGTGGTTGTTCTTGATCTTTATTTGTTTCAGGACTCATTTCTTCTAATTTTGGATCATCCTCTTGACACAGGGAAGGAGTTTGGAAATGCATGGGAGATTGTTGGAATGTTTCAACAATTTAGCCTAATGAAGAAGGATTTTGAATGAGATCTTCTAAATCATGACTTCAATTAGATTGGATTTGTACAATGGATATCCATTGGGAGGTTGTGTTATTAGATAGAGATGGCATGGATTGGTCTTGTGTGACTTCAGGGGATGATGAAATGGTGGATAGATATGGTTGATTTGGGATTTGGTTGAAAGGGATTTGATTTTGGTTGAAAGGAGTATGCTTTTTGGTGAAAGATATTTGATTTTGGTTGAATGAATTTTAATTTGGACTTTGGTTGAAAGGGTTATGATTTTGGTTGAAAGAGGTTTGAATGCTGGGTTGGTGTGAATTTTGATTTGGACTTTGGTTGAATGGGGTTTGATTTTGGTTGAAAGGGGTACTTTGAATGTTGGGTTGGTGTGAATTTTGATTTGGACTTTGGTTTAAAGGGGTTTGATTTTGGTTGAAAGAGGTACTTTGAATGTTGATTTGATATGATTGATATAGTGGGTTTAAAGAAAAAGAAGGTTTATGTGACTCTAATGTTGGTTGAACTGGGGTAGGAATGATTTTGTTGAAGAATGAAGGTTGACATGTTTTAATGGTGTCACACGAATAAGAAGGTTGGTCTGATACTGATCCCGTCATGGCCATCACTTCTATCATCATTTTTTCTAACCAACCCCTATGGTTGTTAGGACTAATCATGTCAATCACTTGTTGCTGCAAAGTTTTAATTTATTGAGCTAAGGTTTCTATGGATGGCGATGGAATAGGAATAGAAGGGATGAATCCTCCACCTTCCCTATGAAATGTGTGATTCCAATCCATGATGTTTTCTTGTTTGGTTTGGACCTAGGATCACAACATATAAGATGTTTTCTCCATTTCTCTGAATGTGACAATGTTTCATTGAACTTGACCAACTTGTTTGAGTTGAGTTTGAGTTTGATTGATCCTTTGATTGGGGAAAATGTAGATTATGCAAATGATGATGAACTAAGACAGACATATATGAGGTCTAGACAAGGATTTATATGAGGACGATAATGAGGACTTTGCAAGGACTTATGCGAAGATTATGACAATGTATATGGGAACTCTATGAGGATGATAATGAGGATGTAAATGAGGACTTTGCAAGGACTCGGGATGCTAATGAGGACATAAATGATGACTATGCAAGGAATTAGGATGATAAAAGGATGTAAATGAGGACTTTG
The DNA here is from genome assembly GCF_030272615.1 of Cryptomeria japonica. Classification (NCBI taxonomy): domain Eukaryota; kingdom Viridiplantae; phylum Streptophyta; class Pinopsida; order Cupressales; family Cupressaceae; genus Cryptomeria; species Cryptomeria japonica. Next base: position 191,249,607 of record NC_081415.1, on the reverse strand, counting down.
CAAGGACTAAGGATGATAATAAGGATGTAAATGAGGACTATGCAAGGGATATGGATGTAAATGAGGACTATGTAAGGACTATGCAAGGACTTAGGACGATAGTAAGGATGTAGATGAGGACTATGAAAGGACTTAGGATGATAGCAAGTGAGGACTATGATAAGGACGTAAATGAGGACTATGTAAGGACTATGGTCACAAGTGTATAAACCTTTGAGTTTTGACATTTCAAAAAATGGACTTTTTTTTCTAGTAATTATGTGTAGGACAAGTTTTGTGGGTTTTTCAAGTCTGAGAACAATTGTTTGGAGGTAAATATAGCTGACTGAACTGGTTTTTCAAACAATCTCAGAGAATTCAGAGATATAGAGGATAGGGCTTGAAATAGCCCAACTGATTGACTCAATACTAGTTTGATACAACGATACATATAAAGACACAGAAGATAAGCTTAGGCTGGAAATTGGAAACCATTCAATGAGGCCCCCGCAGCAAAATACCGAAACAAGATGGACAGATAGAGAGTCTGGCAGCACTGGCTCCACTCCATGACACACACTTCTCAGGCATGCCAGTCTCTCTTATCCCAAAGATCCGAAGATCTTATAACTGATGGAATTATGTCTCATAATGTAAGGTACATGAGGGGTATCTATGGGGTACGGTCTGCACTCCCAGAATCATTGAATGTAGGATTTGGGCTTCTAAGTTGGTTCTTATTATAAGGTTTCGAGGGGTCCCGATCCAATGATGGATTCTCAGAGCAAGCCACTTAAGACTTTAGTTGAGCTTATCGGTGTAGGGAAGGCCCCCACATACATCGAACTCACTCAACACTATAGCCGCTTGACTAGTATATTTATATAGCGGCTCGAAAAACTCGCTCGAGAGTACACTGGGAGAGATGATATCCCCAACGCATCCCAATTCGAAGTACCTCTATGGGGTGATGAAATCCCCAATCAAAGATACCCCTCTCTACCTGAAATAAAAAAAATTGAGTGTCGTTGTCACCTCTTTCCTTTCTCCCAAGACCCCGAAGGCGGGTGGAAAGTTAGTTAATGCAAAAGTAGGTCCACCACAAACACAATAAAAGTTCTTTCCCTTAAGAAAATCAAATGTGATTTAATCTAATGCAGCCTAATTCACGTTCATTTTAAAGCCCAAAATGAGGTGTTGAATACGCATGTGCATGTCCATTTTAAACACCAAATTAAAATATGAAGGCATGCATGTCCATTTTAACCATTGTTGATTTTAAGCCCAAATCGAAGTGTTATACATGCATGTCAATATTAACCAATGTTACTTTTTAGCACCAAACTGAAGTGTTATGCATGCATGTCCATTTTAACCATTGTTAATTTTAAGCACCAAAAGACGAAGTGTGAGATTATGCATGCATGTCCATTTTAACCATTGTTGATTTTAAGCACCAAAAGATGAAGTGTGAGATTATGCATGCATGTCCATTTTAACCATTATTGATTTTAAGCATCAAAAGATGAAGTGTTATACATGCATGTCAATTTTAACCAATGTTAATTTTAAGCACCAAACTGAAGTGTCATGCATGCATGCCCATTTTAAACCCAAAATCCAAAAGTGACTTAACCCTAAAGGATCCTACAATCAAATTGTTAATGGTGTCCAAAATAATCTGGAATGATCAAGCCTTCTCTGTAATTTCGCCACATGCTGCAAACAAACAATTAGTAAGAGAAACCAAAATAACAACACTAAAAAAAAGATTTTTATTTTATTTTATTTTATTTTTTCACACCAAAATAAAATTACAAAGAAGATACCCCTGATGAATTTTAGAGAGCTTTCCAAAAATGTAAGAATTTTAGAAAAATTCTCTGATTTATGCCCAAAATTCAAAATTTATTAAAAACATTAAAATGATCATATCTCAGTCAAAACAGATAGTACAGATCCAAATTTTTTACTGTAGATGTGTCTTAGGATCCTTAACCTGCTATAAACAAATCTCACAAAAATTTGTTTATTTGCACAAAAAATCAAAGATTTATGAAAATAATTGAATTTACATATCTCACTCAAAAATGATGGTGTAAAGCTGATTTTTTTACTATAGATCTGTGAGATAATCATTAACCTGTAGTAAAACAATGATGAATATATTAGCAATAATGTGGAAGATATGATAAAATCTTTGAACAACTTGCAATCTTGCCTGGAACCTGATCTACACAATGTTAGTCTTGAATTTTTTTTAATAAAACACCAATTAAGATTAGAAAACCTCTTAGAATATGAATTTAAAAGATAGGTGTAGCTTGCAAGATCCAATACCTATACCTGGAGGCATATACAAAATTCCAAATGAGAGTGTTGTTGCTTCACGTCGGGTTCACCAAAATGTAGACTGCAAAATTCATCTTTAAAAAAGTATTCAATTAGAATCAAAGGGAAATCACGAATCCCTATCTAATGAAATAATTCTAACAAACAGACAATGAAATAACACAATAACATCAAAACAATGTTTATAAATCAAATCAATTAAAAACTCCCTATTTCGTGACTGCATATAACTTCCACTGCTCTTCTCTTCTGTGTGGTATGATGGATCTCAGATATTGCGCTGACAACCTGCAAGTGACACAAAGATTCAAAGTTCATGATCGTTGAAAATGGAGATTGAATGCTCAATTTATAGATTTTTGGAGAAGATTGATTGAAAGGTGGAACAAATTGATCAAGACGTGGAACTCAAGTGAGCTCACATGCTGATTGATAATTGAACTGTTGATTTAGAGGTGAAACAAAATAGATTGAATAGATTAATTGAGTCAACTGATTGAGAAAAAACTAACGGAAGGAAGAAAAAGAATGATTGGAGGAAATAAAGAAGATGACCAAGAGAACTAGAAGATGGAAATAGAGATTGGAGAGATAAATGATTTAATTAATTAATTCAGCATGTGCTTGCATTTAGACTTAGATTTTCAATTTAATCTTTGCATGATATTTATTCAAATAATTAAATTTATTTTAATTCAATTTAGCATTTGAATATATTTAGAACTTGACTTTGATTTTTAATTTGGTTTTTGAAATCATGCACATGTAATTGAATTTGGAAGAAATTAGAAGAATTAATAAAATTAAATGAAATTAGAATTTGGGGATTTGGAATTGAAAGAATTGGTTAGTTAATTAAATAATTAAGATTATTTAATTTAAAGGATCAAATCATAATTAATTAAATAATAAATATTTAATTAATATTTAGAAAAGGGTTAATGATTAGTTGATTAGAGAGATAGAAATTGAGAATTAATTTATTTAAATAATAAAGATTATTTAAATTGGGGAATTAATCATAATTAATTAAATAATAAATATTTAACTAATATTTAGAAAATGGTTAAAATGATTAAATGATGAAAGAATAAAAATAGAATAATTAGTAAGATGATGAGGAAATATGAAATTAGAAGAATAAGATTAATTAAATTAATTAAATAATTAAAGAATTATTTAATCAATTAGAGGAATGATTAATAAATGATCAATGAGACATTTTTAGGTGTCTACAAGTAGATTCTAGTCAACCAAGTGCTTGGATTCCTAAATTAGATTTGGATAAAGGAAAACAAAAGGTATTTGGTATTAAGATAGATGGTAAAAGATCTTCAACTATCCCAGATCTGAGTCAAGAATTATCCCAAGTTGAAATTGAGCTAGAAAGAGCTAGGATAGAAAATGAAACTCTTGCAAAAGAGTTGAAGAGAATTGAGATGGAAGCTTCAAGTGCAGAAATGAAGAGAAAGATTGATTTCCTTAAGTTGTCAACATTGAATAGTGTTTCATTTGTTGTCAATCTATCTAAAACTCAAGCTATTTTTGGTGTGGTTTCTACAGCAACACCAAATGTCAGTACAAATAGTCTTGCCCAGAATGTTCAAAATATCTAGAATACTGGAGTTGCAATTATTGGGTAGGGAAGTGAATAGGCTACTCAAAGAATTAGTCAGCTCCAACTTTCTAAAGATTCTAATAATACTGCTAGGGTTAGCACTAGAACAAATACTATTGCGACTAATACCACAACAAATGTTGTAGGACAAGTTGTTGTTGGGCAGTTTCAAAGAAGACCTATTCATCTAGAAAGATATAGGCAGTTGCATTTCGATGGCATACTAGGATATCCTATTTCAATCCCTAATGACTTAAAGAATAAATTTAGTAAGTTTGCAGGAAATAATGTTATTACTGGTGAGTGTTAGGGTTCCCACAGATACTGAGAGGGGAGGGTGAATCAGTATCTGACCAGTAATGTGATTTTCTTAAAATAGAACATGCAGAACATAAAGTAACAGTATACCGGTATGCAAGAATTAATGTAATTAACAAAATCAAAAACATCCACATGAAAAGAACACCATAACACAAGATGTTTAATGAGGAAACCTGGTGTGGGAAAAACCTTGGTGGGATTTGTGACCCACAATATTCACTTACTGGCCAATAAGAGAATATTACTTACAATAGGGGCCTGCACATGCAGGAAGGCCAACTGCCTAGACCACACTACTCAATAAGAAGTCACGCTGACTTACAATGAGGATTATGCAAATCCAATGATCTGTACTGCTTTACAATAGCATCTTCAATGCCAGATTCAGTACCAGTTCTTGCATTGTTCTTTACATATACCCTTGACCTACAATTCACACATTAGGTCTGCCTTATAATTTTCTTTATGCTTCCTATCCATATCCTACAAATGACTACAATGATCTCTTTTATATACAAGAGTCATTTTACAATTTGCCAAGTCAGCTTACAATAATAAACAAAATATTACATATCAAAAATCCTATCAGTCTCTATGTCGGTATACATGTTTTCTTCTATGCTGATGCTAGTGTAGATTGATCTTGCTGATGCTGGTGCACTGTCTTGTTTGAATAATGCTTTGCCGGTATAATGTCTTGCCGGTGCCATGTGATTGCAAGGTTGCCATCAATGACAAAACCTTCAATCACATACAATGTCTCATTGGAGTGTCCATATGCCAATAGTGAGGAACATCTAAGGGCATTCACTGATAAGTTAAATGACTATGAAGTGGAGCATGAGGATGTTGTCATGAAACTATTTGTGCAATCTCTGGTAGAGGATGCTAGGGATTGGTATAGAGGGTTGCCAACTACAAGTATTAGCTTCTGGGAAGAATTTGAGAGGTGTTTCAAAGAGAATTATGGTGATTAAACGAATGCAAGCTTCATGTTAAATGAGTTCAATAATATCATGAAGTCATTAAATGAGGATGTGGGCAATCTCTGGCAGAGGATGCTAGGGATTGGTATAGAGGGTTGCCAACTACAAGTATTAGCTTTTGGGAAGAATCTGAGAGGTGTTTCAAAGAGAATTATGGTGATTAAATGAATGCAAGCTTCATGTTAAATGAGTTCAATAATATCATGAAGTCATTAAATGAGGATGTGGCTGATTTTAATTTCATGTTTCAAAAGGCCATGCATAAGTTGTTTCAAGTTTTAAGGTTGGATGATAATGTTTGTCTAACCACATAAATGAATGCATTTGATGCAAAAATGGCATACATCCTTAGAGATAAAGACCCTCAAACTCTTAGGGATGCTTTTAGGATAGATTTAACATTGAAGGAAATATAAGAGCTTCAGGTAAGCTTGGAAGAAGAGAGGATCCTAGATTTTCAAAGAGTGCAAAGGACAAAGTTGAAAAGTCTTTAGGGTCAAAATCTAAAGAGGAAGACAAATGGGACAAGGTACTTAATACCTTGAAGGATTTAAAATTGAATATGGTAAAGAATGATAAGGGTCCTGTACCAAGAAAGCCACTATTTAATAAATTTAATAAACCCCCAAGATTGTAGAATTATCCTTATAACACAAATTGGAAGGATGGAAAACTAGTTCAACAACAAAAGAATAAGTGGGAGCATCAAACTCCTGATCCATTGCAAAAACACATAGTGAATTTTATTGAAGATACACCTTGTTGTGTTGCTTGTCAATCACCCCACTCACCTGAGTATTGTGTTGTTGTACAATTTATTTCTGCCAAAGATGAGTTACATGAAGAAGGAGAAGGAACCTTTAAGGATGATAATATTGATTGTCTCATGACTACTTCTTACCTCGAAGGGACAAAATATTTTTCTTATATCAAGACTCAAGATCTAGATATAGATCACCAGAGACAAAGAACATAATCATACCATCAACAAGTTTTTTTCTAATGATGAGTTATGTGTTGATGATCGAATGTGTAATGCTGAACAAGGAGAGAATTTTGTATCCTTGAGAAGACCTTTAGATGAAGAGATTGCCCAAATAATAGCTACCATGGTAGCTCAAGTTAAAATCAATTATTAGTTGAGAAACAGAATGGTCAGTGAAGACCAGGCCAATCCTTCTCATTTATTTATTGAAGAGTTGAAAAATAAAGACAAGGAGGTCAAGGAAGATAAGCTGAGGAAGGATGCAATCAAAATCAAGGAGGTCAAGAAGAAGGACTGGGTTAAGAAAGATGAAATTGTAAAACCTAGTGAGAAAACTGTTTCACCTAAGGTGAAGATAAAGATGGTTGAAAAATCTACTTCGCCTACTGGAGAAGACATGAAGAAAAAACAAACTATTGAAAGCAACAAACCAAGGAAACTTGAAGAAAAATCAAGTATGTCTCTTGAATTACCAGTTTACACACCTATTGATTTGCTTTAGTTGCTTTCTCAAATTACCGTTAAGGTTCCTTTACAAGAAATGCTAAGAATTGAAGAGCATAAAGAGAAAGCCATGGCCTAGGTCAGGGGAATTTCTTCTTCTATTGAGATTGAACTTGAGAATGTTTCTTATAATTTAAAGGAATGAGAAAATAAAAATGAGACAAAGCATAAAGAGTTAGAGTGAATGGTTTCTCAGATTCCCCAAATTTATCTCAAAGATACAGTAAGTGGGAGCTCTGATAATGTGGACCCTTTCTTTCTAAGTGTTATTATAAATGGAGGAGTTCTAAAGAATTGTATGATTGATTCAGGGGCCTCAAATAATGTCATGCCAGAGAGGATAATGCAATCCATGGGTTTAAATTTAGATACTCCTCAAGGTATATGCTGTGCTATGGATTCAAGAGAAGTACCTATGATAGGTACCATAAGGGCTCTGCCTTATAAACTTGTTGCTTTCCCTCAAAAGGAGCTAACCATCAGTGTCCTAGTTATAGATATCCTACCTCATTATGGGATGTTGCTATCAAGAAAGTGGAGTGCCTCTATGGGTGGAAGTTTGTAGTGTGATTTATCTTATGCCACTTTTTGTATTGATGGAAAAAATGTAAAGATTGAAAGGGAGTCGAGAGTTCCATACATGACGGTACATGGAAAAGACTCTGATCAAGATATGGCATGTTTTGTAGACACATATATTAATGCATTATGAGTTGAGGATTATTTGCAAAAGGAAAAAGGACAACCTACACCATTAGATGAGGAAGTTGAGAAAACATCAAGAGATGATGATTTATGGACAATGTATTTTGATGGAGCTAGCTCAAAGGAAGGCTCAGATGTAGGTGTATTGTTCATTTCACCCAATGGAGAAAGTTTTAAATTTTCTTTTACTCTATCTTTTACATGCACAAATAATGTGGCAGAATATGAAGCATTGCTTCTAGGTTTAAAATTAGTTGAAAAACATTGGATAAGGAATCTCAAAGTCATTGGAGATTCTAAATTAGTCATATCCCAAGTCTGGTCTAAGTATGCATCAAAGAATAGAAGGATGAAGCAATATAGGAATGTTGTATGGGATCAAATTGAGAATTTTGATGCATTTGGCATTGACTAGAAGGAAAGAAGCCATAATCGAATGGCAGACCTGCTGGCCAATATAGCCTTAAGGCCATAAGATATTACTTTTGTCGAAATATCAAAGTTTGAAGTTCAAACTAGGCCTTTGATCCCTAATAACATTGAAATTCAGCAGATTTTCAATGACGATGATGATATTTTAAGATTCTTGACTTGTGTAGAACAATATAAAAATCAAGAGATTGATTTTGGTACCTTTGTAAAAATAGAGGATGGAAAAGAGACAATCTTTGGGAAGGAGATGCTTCAATTGAAGACAAACAAAATTCCCAGAGGATTGGTTGTTTTAGAAAGGGTTTTTGATAGTCAAGATAAGGCCAAGGTTGCAACCACTACCCCACACCCTAAGGATTTAGAAGAAATTAACCTTGGGATAGAAGGAGCCCCAAGAAAGGTATATATTGGAAAGAAAATGTCACCCAAGATAAGAAAAATGTTGATTGATTTGTTAAGGAAATATAAACATGTCTTTGTTTGGTCATATGATGACCTGAAAGCTTATAGGGAGGATTTATTTCAACATGAAATTCCTTTGAAGGAAAATGCTAAGCCCTTTAGATAGAAGCAATGACCTATTAATCCAACATTAGCACCCAAGATGCAAGAAGACTTAGTTAAGCTAAGGGATTTTGGAATCATAAAACCCATCAGACACTTGTCATGGGCGTCTAACTTGGTACCTATGAGAAAAAAGAACAGAGATATCAGATTGTGTATTGATTTTAGGAATTTGAATATATCTTCGTTGAAAGATAGCTATCCATTTCCTAATATGGAAGAAATGTTGCAAAGGGTCACAAGTTGTGAGATTTTGTCTATGATGGATGGATTTTTAGGTTATAACCAGGTGATGGCTAAGGAATTAGAACGATACAAAACAACATTTACTACACCTTGGGGAACTTATGTCTATGTAAGGATGCCTTTTGGTTTAAGAAATGTAGGATCAACATTTCAAACAGAAATGGATGTTGCATTTTTTGATATTATAAATGTTTTCTTAGTTGTATATCAGGATGATTTAACAACATATTCTAGGAAAGAAGATGATCATTGTGGTCATCTTGAAAAAAAAATCAATAGGGTTGTTGAATATGGAACATCTTTAAACCCAAAGAAATGTTCTTTTAGGGTAACTGAAGGCAAGTTGTTGGGTCATATTGTTTCAAGAGATGGTGTAAGAATTGACCCAGAGAGGGTAGCAGCAATCGACAAAGTCCCTCAGCCCAAGACAGTGAAAGGTATTCAATCATTCTTTGGGAAAACCAATTTTCTTAGAAGGTTTGTCATTAACTTTTCTGAAATCAATAGACCCATTTCCAAGATGTTGAAAAAGGGTACAAAGTTAGAATGGGAAGTAGAGCCAACCAAGGCCTTTTAGGAAATTAAGCAAGCTATTAAAAATGCACCTATTTTGAAGACACCTGATTATGGAAAACCTATGCAAATATTCTCATTTGTATCTTTTCATATTGCAAAATAATTTAGAGGGCTTTGAAAAATCCATAGCATTTTTTAATAAGTCCTTGTAGGTGATAGTTCTGATACTTAAAGATAAGTACAGATGCCAAGCTAATAAGATGAGAGGAGGGGGGTGAATCATACAAACTTAATCTTCTATTAAAACATTAGATTCAACCTCGGTAACATATATTTCAGTAATATAACCAAAACTGTTAAACATGCAAACTCAAAAGCATATAAACATCATAAACCTCATAACACCAAATTTAACGTGGAAACCCAAATAGGGAAAAACCGCTATGGGATTTCGGACCCACTAAGAAATATACTCTTCTAGAGTATGCCAGGTTAAAAGCAAATCCTGTTGAAGATTACAAACACATTGCTAGATGTGACCCGGTTAAGGGATTTCCCTCAGATCTGTTAGGATCTTCACCTTGTTAGAAGTGACCTTGTTAAAGGATTTCAAACACTCAATTAGAGTGTCACCTTTCTAAAGGGTTTTACAAATAAGACTGTTAAGTCCACTTGGTTAAGAGATTTTCTGTCACTTCACAAAATAACAGTAATAAAAATATATCTGCAACTTCACATATAAAATGCTAAAGCAGATTCTTATTTGCTCAATACAATATAGACATAGAACTAATCTTGTCCATCTGCTGGGCTCTATACTCTGCTATTCAAAATAGGTCTTCAAGCTTCCGTGCTTGGTAATCACTATGTAGCATCCCTGTGCATACACTTGCCCGCATACATTGTTTATCAACAGTTCCCTATTTATAAACAATTCGCCAACCGCTTAATCTCCTTGATCACATTTCCCATGATCAATCATAGCCATCAAATCTTCAAATTTTGACCAGGTTCAATGTATCCTTTGATTTGAAAACATTTTACCCCACCTTGGAACTTGTGCTAGGGTATTGCGGTTCAATCTGAGCTGTAGATCTTCCTGCCGATTTTCCTTTGCCATAGATTCTTTAACAAACTTCATTCACAACATACCAATCATTTAATCATAGCCAGCTCATCAGCATCCTTCATTAAATAATGCATGTAATCATTTAATGCATTCTGTTATTACTCGGTTGCAACTCAGTAAAAACTAAACTTCACTCGGTAGACATTATGCCTTCATTAACTGATAGCGATAACCTTAGGGTTTACCGACAAGGTTCCTTAGGATTTACCGGCTAGGTTATTTGCTCGGTAACATAGTATAGTATTAACCTTTCAATCAATAACATATGCAGGATATCAAAACAATCTAATCATCATGATCTCATCATTGTCTAACTCAGTAATAGTTGCCCATTGAATAACTTATTTCTCCCCTTATCCATCATATTCTTTTTGTGTCTTTTACCGACATCTTTATACTCATCAAATCATACTTCTCAAGATATGGCAACATCATATTGAATTAGAAAATCAATATCTTGACATCAATGACAAAATAATAATATTAAGACAGTAAATCATCCTTAATCAGTTATATCCATAATCATCAACAACCTTCTCAATATCCTTATTGAAATGCCAACAATCTCTCCTTGTCTGTTATAATGTCAAATGCCAACAACAAGTTGTAGATTTAAAGTATGATTTAAATGAGAAACAAGCTTATGCACTATTAAAGGTAGTAAAATATTTTAGGAGTTACTTGATGGGAGAAAAAGTGGTTGCATTTAAGCCTAGTGCTACAGTCAAAGGCATTTTCACTCAGTAGGAAGTGTCTAGAAGAAAATGCAGGTGGATCAACATGATCTAGGAATTCAACATTGGCATCCAAATCACTAAATTACTATGAGGACTAGGATTGGCCAAATTAATAGCTCAGAGTAATTTGGATACAAATCAAATAAATGTTATAGAGGATGAACACAGAGCTTATGTCTGTGATATAGATGGTTGTGTGTGATATGATTATATCATATACTACTTGCAGAAGATGAAATGTTGTGAAGAAATGGCTGAAAATAAAAAGAGGACATTAACATTGCATGCTATAAAATATGCCATTGTCAATGGAAAAATTTGGTGGAGGAACAATGATGGTGTCATGCTAAAATATGTTGACCAAGACCAAGCTCGGAACTAATTGTCAGAATTGCATGGTGGAGTTTGCGAAGGGCATTATATGGCCAAGATAGCTACACATAAGATATTAAGGGCTGGGTTTTGGCGGCCAACAATTTTCAAGGACGCACATCAATTAGTCAGAAGATGTGATCCATGCCAAAGGTTTGCAGGAAACTTAAAAATTTTCAAGAAATCTATCATTGAAACCTATAAATGTGCAGGCTCGTTTCCAATAATGGGGTATAGATTTGATTTGAGAAATAGCATGTAAATCTAGTGGTGGTCACTCATGGATTTTGGTGGCTAATGACTACTTCACTAAGTGGGTTGAAGCTATACCCACTAGGAAGGCAACAAGTAAGGTGGTGATTGATTTTCTCCTAAATAATGTATTGACTAGATTTGGATGTCCTGAAAGAATAGTCTCTGATAATGTTATGAGCTTTAGGTCAGAGGAATATGAAGATTTTTGCAACAAGTATGGTATCTAGATTTCATACTCATCACCTTACCACCCATAGGAAAATGGACAAGCTGAATCAAGCAATAAAAGCTTGATGAAAATTATTAAAATAATCCTGGAGAAAAATAAAAAGGCCTAAGATTCAAAGTTAAAAATGGTAGTTTGGGCAGACTGAGTGAAAGTCAAGAAAGCAATAGGGTGTGCACCTTTTGACTTAGGGTATGGTATGTGCACAAGGCTACCTCAATATAATTTAATGGAAATGTATAAGTTTTTCCAAAATTATGACAATGATATAGATGACGATATGCAATTAAGGGTTGAAGCTCTGATGGAATTGGATGAAATTAGAAGAGAAGCTAACACTAGAAATGCAAAGTTGTAAATGCAAGTAAAAAACTTGTATGACAAAAGGACAATTGTAAGGATTTTCCAAGTTAATGAATTGCCTGTTCATGGACAATTCTTAAAGCACTACTTTTCTTAAATTAGTTATTATCCATGAGCATTAGTTAGGTTTTGTATATAAGTAGTGTAGTTTCCTTTCTATTCAAGTTTCCCTGTCCAGGTAACTTCTTTTTGTTATGTTCTGCAAATGATCTTGTTGTTCTCAAATTCTGATTTCCCAAATCCCCTCTATAAGAAAATTTGATAAACCTATTTGCATATGAAGAGGATAACAAGAAAATAGAATTCCAGAATAACATATAACAAGGTTTCAACAAAACCTTCTACACTTTGAAGTTATCTAAAGCTCAAGTGGGTATACCTTTTGTGAATACTTTCACACTTTTAAATTGAGATCCACAGTAAACCAATGCTAAAACCTATGAACCTCATCACCTCAATAAAACTGAAACATTAAAGAAAATGTGTGCTCATTTTCAGTCTTGATCCCAAGAAAGATAGAAAGAATTCCCCAACTAATATCAGTGCCTTATCCAGGCTACAGAGTCACCCAAATTAAACAAGAGCTCCAAATCTAAACATTCCCATACATTTCATCACTATGGCTTTCATTAACCTTATACATGCCTTACATATATATAAGTTCTTTCCCTTTAAACTAAAGCCGTTTATCAAATTCAAAGCAACAAACAATCGATTTACTGACAGAAATATTTCACACATATTTAATTCCTCTCCTAAAGAGGAAAGCCAGAAACATATCTATAAGATTGCCTTACAATCCATGTTCAATCGAATATCCTTGAATTATTCAAATGAAACCAACAAAATAATGAATGCACACCAGAAGACAACAAAGGTTTAGGCCTACAAAGATTTGATCTATATATTAATATTCATTTTGAAAAATCTTACATAACTCAAGGTAATTTTGAAATTACCAGAAAACCCTAGATATATTTCTGCAGAGTTTCTTTACAAATTCTTGTGATCTCCTATCCTTAAGTCCTAGTATCCATTTATAAGAATATGGATGCAAAAAAAGCTTTGGAATTTCCTAATAATTGTTTGTTACAACTACAATTTTCTTCAAAAAGAAGCTACAAGTCATTTTCAATCCTAGCGGCTTTTAAGTTTGTTATTCCACTACACCATCTTCAAACTGTTCTTGGACTTCCTCTTCTTGCACTGCATACTTGATTTTCCATTCTTGGAACATGTCATCACCAGGCCAAGGGAAGTTAACAACTTTCTTCTTCATTTTGTTTAACCTTTTCCATGTGATTCTTAATTGCCTAACCTCTATCTCCAAAAAACCATAACGTGACTTCACTTTCTCAATTTCCTCAATTGTCTTAATAAACAAAGATGTGTCATCTGTATTAATGACCTCATTTACCCGTTGAGACAAGTTATATCCTAGCTCATCAAGCCATGCCTTTTCATCTTTCAGCTGACTTGGACCAACAAAACCCCCAGGAAACAATTCATACTTATGTTTAGCATATTCCTTCTTGTACAAGTTGGCTTTTCTCTTTACATCGGCCCTTTCTTCTACTAACCTAGTCATGCCTTTTACTAACTCACAAGTGGATTTGATTTTGGCATTAGCCTCTACCTCTTCATGAGATGAACACATAAGCTCCAACTCCACTTCCCTAGGCATCCACTTGTTCAAAATTGGCTCCAGAGTAGCCTTATCTTCTTTCAAATCAGTCAAAATATCCAAAATTCTTTTCAGATAAATGTATACAACTGAGGCTCCTACTGTGTCAACAAATTTCAAAATTGTGCCTCTGACCTTTTCTTCATATTTACTTGCAAACAGGGCTTGAACCTGTTTTTACTTTTCCATTTCATCTTGTATGGTTTTCGTTGCTTGAAAACCAGAGGTCATAGGAGAAGGGGGAAATTCAGTGATGGGACTGGTGGGTGGAAGTCTTGCTAGAGAAGAGGCAATCATTAGAGTAGAGGACTCATCTTTCTAGTATTGCCTTGCCAATTGACTCTTTAATTTGGCAATGATGATATCCCTATTGGATATCTCCCCTTTGGCCTCATTATAAGCCTTTAAAATTGTCTCTAGTTTTACCTAGAGATCAACCTTCTCCTTAGCTTCTTTCTCAACTACTGCCACAATGAATTTTGTTGTCTCTAGAACTATGCTGGAAGCTTCTACAACCCCTATGTCATGCACTATCTTCACAATAATACGTCCAAGGTAACTGGTGTAATGCCCCGCCAGGAAACCCTGAAGGGATAAAGCCATAACACAAGAATAGAGTGCAATAATTTTTTTTTAAAGTTACACCACATTAAGGTACGACAAGATATCAAAGATTCAGATTACATAGCGGAAGACATCAACTAACACCTAAAGAGTTTCCCAACGAGATTACTTAAATTTCACAATTCACTTAACTCACACAATAAATCCAATAAGCTGCTAATCTAACAACGAGATAATTCTTAATCAGGATAATTTCTTTCAAAAGATGGAAATATAAATCACAAGCAAGGACTCATCCATAAGATCTATTCATAATCTTCATTCAAGCTTTTCATAAAAATACAAGCCATACATCTAACATTCTAAGACACTAGAATTTCATCATAAACATATGAGATCTTTTCAAGCATATTTAAATTCCTTAACAACAACTGAATATATTCCATTACTCTAAGTTACATTCTTTCATATTCCATCTTATTGCATTTCAAGAGACGATTGCATACCAACATCTACTATAAATCTCATCTAAACCACTTATACGTTTGATCAACATGGCATTCAAGAAGGGACTGAATATAAACATTTTAAAGTTAATTCCATTCATCCACTTAACCATTCTAACATAAGCTAATCATACATGATAAAGTTGAATAAAGGAAACATAAGAGAATACATCACATAACACCATAATGATCTCGGAGTTCACCCCTAAAGGGCTACATCTCCAGGTCTGCTCAACTGCAAGACCCCTCTGATAAATAATAAAGTTAAGAATACAAGAGGTTACACCATTACAATCCAGCCATCAAGGCGATACATAAACAATATACAAACGACCACATTGGTCCATTAATACATAAACGATCCCTGAAAAGAACAGGATCCAGCTGAACATAATCAAAGCTAATACAAAGGTCCAGAAGAGCATCCATAACACTGAGCCATCACCACCCAAGGTCTAACATGAAATTGATACTCACAAGGCAGAGACAAAAGGACGACCCACAAAGGTACTCTTAACAGGACAAAACGACAACACACTAGCGAACGTAGGGACAAGTGTCATCACACAACCTGGTATGGTTACCATGACAAGTCTTCATAGGTCCTGGCCCCATACACTAGGTCACCTTGGCAACCTAATCCGAGCTTCCGGCCCATCCAAGCCTCATGTGGACCCACACATCCTCTCGTGAAGACAAGGATGGTAGTTTGCCATTTCAGGCCTTCTCACAGCATGTCGAGTCAATGTTAGCACTCGTCCCATGTGTAAGGCACATTTATCTTACTTAGAGATTACATTCTAATCTACTGTTAGGTTATCACTTATTAGACTCACTTTCGACGGGTTTCCTAGCAGCCACTTTGGGCGTGGCCCCCAATCGAAAGCCACTTTCCCATACGACACTAGACTAAACTCAAACGAACTCAAAACCAGGGAAAACACATGGTCAGACGAACGGAGTTCAAAAGAGAGGACAAACATCTGGTCAAACACAAATCAAAGATGCACACTTACTGATGGTACTCTAATTAGAGACCTGACAACTAAGGTCAACCATGAATCATCATTCGACACCCACACAAGGGATATGACCAACTACGACAACACCACAATACAACAGTCAACTCGGAATCGAGGACTGAAACAGGTACCCCAAATCATTCCATACGACAGGGTCCCACCAAACATAGCTCGACTTGCCATTTCATAAGCAAAGGCGAATACAGAAATTAAACTCGCATAGGAATATTCAATAGATACAATCTTTTCGAATTGATCTAAACATTTAAAGACGATCAAGTTTTCTAAAAGATCTAAATCAGATTACAGTTATCTACCTCATCTAGGAATAGGTTGTTCTTGGTTTTCTAACTCTCTAAGGTTCAAGCATCGAACAGACATATAAAGCCATAATGAGTTCTTAAACCAAATTCATATTAATCAAACTCAGACAACCATTAATCAACTAAAATAAGATATTTAATCTCCAATCAAAACGTCATTGACACACTGGTCTAAAAACACCACTACAGTTTCGTATTTTCAAGCCTAGATGTATTATATGGATCACGAAAATATAATTATAAAAAGAGAGTCTAAAAGGAGATAATCATTTCCAAAAGCATATCGTTTCAATTTCTAACGATCAATGGTAAAATATCTCACTTACTTCTCGATTACTCAAATGATATGTTCTAAGATAATAATTCACATCATTAATTAGAAATTACATCGTATTTCAACGATTTTCCAATAGCATAATATTCTATTTGTTTTTAAACAATACTACCTCAATTAGCCAAATTCTCTAATCAGCTAGAAGGTAAGATCTAGATTTATTAATCCAAGATCAATCAGAATATAATCAATAATATTCAATTGCGAAATTACAGTTGTAGAACTTAATCAGGAAGAGTACATAAGCCATGAAATGAGATTGAATAATGATTAACCTATAAACTCCATTATAAAATTAATCAATACCAAAATAACATTTATCACGATATTGCCACCCTAATCCTAATTAAGAAACTAATTAAATCTTAACATTAAAGTAACTTACATTAAAATGATATAAAATATCATATGCATTTTTTTTGAATAATAAAAAAAAATACATTAAAAAAAACCATTTTATAAACTATGATTTAAAACAACAAAAAAAAACGCATTTAAAATAAGAGGCGAGGGCGGGGCCCACCTCCCAACTGGGATGGCTGGGCGCCCAACCCTAGCCGAGGGAAATCTCCGTGCGGCGGCGCCACTGCAGTGCCCGCAGGTCCGCGGCGCCCTGCGGCCACCGCGGCCCCTGCGGCCACCGCAGTGTGCCGCGGCCCAGAACGGCAAGCAACAGCAAGGGGAACGAGCGGGGGAGAGGGGAGGAGGAGCGGGTGGAGCTCCACTCCCTGCCCTCCAACCCCAAACCAATAGCTACGTTAAAAAATGACGCACAGCTCGATAAAAATATATTACACAGCGTTGTTATTCAAACGCACAGTTCGGTATTATTTTTTTTTAACACAGTTCATTTTTCATAAACAATGGAAAACACGAAATGCTTCGAAAATTAAATATTTTGATTCAATCATACAAGAGGTTTTATTTATTTTTAAATAAGAAACGTGGGTTTCAACCACTCCCACTCACAATAGCAAAACCCCAAATATCATAAAAAAAACAGTCTTAAAAAGAGACTTACAAGAGGATATTTTAAAACCCATACCATTTCCATCAAGACCCATTTTGACCAAAAGGATCCATTTAACACAATGATACAGCCATAAAATCTTCTTGAAGAACACAACTAAAGCATGGATTTAAACCCACAAATCCAAATTAAATCTGAAAGCAATCAAAGATTGGATTTTGGCAACAAGCAACCATTTTCATAACAACAAGGAAGAACAATTAGGGTAAACCCTACCTTCATATGCAATCCTGGAATAGCTGAAGGAGAGCCCACCTGTCAGATCCAGCATAACTTTCTTCCTCCCCAAAACCCCCAAAATTTCTTCCCAACCAAAAACTCTCCAAAAATGTCCATTCTCCAATTTTCCCCAAATTTTGGGTTATATGGAAGAGTTGACCAAAAATTCCATTTTTGGAATTAAAATTTTTATTTAAAAATAACTCTCTAAATAATTCCTTTTTAAACTATTAGCAACAATTAACTTGCTTTTCAATTAAAAAAATCGATTTTCTCATTTAGCTGAAATTTAATCTTTCTAATTTAATAATCCAACAGAATACTATTAAATCTATTGCGATAAAATACAAAACTTTCCTTTTCAACAGCATATACAAAATGCATTTGATATTCAAAATCAGTCATTAAATCAAACTCACTCCCAATCAAAAACGAGCAATCCAATAACAACGAAAATCGCATAACGAAATTCCGATTACTTTAGTCCATTAATCTCTAATGCACAAATACATATTCAATCAAGATAATTACTAAGGACTAATTAATCAATTTAACCATACACACCAAGCACGCAAATCAAGAAGGTCAACCAAACAGATGACTCGCAAACCCAAACAAAAAGGGATAACCGACGATGATTGGCGATGCTCACTTGAGCACGACTAAGGTCAACTAGGGTCTTACGACCACCTAATCCAACTCTAAGGATTAAAGAGGTATGCTCAAACCTGCAAAACCAGGTGAAGACGAACCTCGCACCCATGCGACTTTGTACCTGAAATCTCCTGCAACCAAAGATCATACATGCTTACATATATAATAACTTAATGAGAGCATTAGTCCAATACTAATATCACGAAATAGGAACACTGAATAACTTGCATACAACTAGTGTGAAAACCACATCAACAGCTATGCGTTAAATCAACCATCTGACTATAACATTATATCAAGATAAATAACCAAGATTAAACCAAGATTAGAGATAGATTAGGGTAGGGGTACTACAACTGGACTCTGAAGTGTCCTTCCTTCTTCTGCTCTCATCCCTCTTTAGGGACCACATGACCAAAGCAACATTGTCCTTGTTGAATGTCACTCCTTCCAAGGGCTTGGTTTCTTTCCTTACTACTTCAAGCACTAAGGCGTCTGTTATGTCCCACTCAGGAAGAATTAGCATAGCATCTTTTGCTACCATTTCTCTCCCCTTTTTAGGAGTAATGGTTTTAAATTTTGTCATCATTTCTTATTTCACTTCTTCCTCCACTGCAGTTGCATCTTTGTGAGGCTGCTCATTCTTCTTCTTCTCACATCTTGCCTTGAATTGTTCAATGTTTTGCCTCCAAACAAATTGCATAAAGGATCTTGTTGTAGCAAAATTATTATCAGCCAGGAACTCCTCACTAGCTTGTTTGATGGCAGGGTCTAACTCCTTTCCTTTAAACTCATCTGCAGTCAAGTTCATCTCAGCACTCAGTGGCTCTTTAGACATTCCCTCTTGTGTTTCCTCATAGGTGTAGGCAATCTCCCCGAGACTCGCTAGCTGCAACAACTGCTCAGCCACCACATGTTCATCTCCCACATGGATTGGGGATTGGGATGGAGAGTATAAAGGTTCACTAGTTTGCACCTCTTTTCCCACCCTTTGCCTTTTAGGGGAATCTTGGATGTCAATGACATCTTCTATTGGTCTTTTCCCTTTTGAAGTGGAGGGCTCACCAATTATTGGCACTAACACATTGTACTTTGGCCTCTTATGCATCACATACTCACCTGAAGGGATGGCCTTGGCAAAGGCAAGCTTGGCTAAAACCAACTTAGCCTTTTTAGGATCATTTCTCATTATAGCTTCCCTCTTCTCCTTCAAGGTTTGCATTAAATCTTCAAAATATAGTATCAAGAATTTAGCCTTCTCCTCAAAGGGTCATAACCAATATCAAATTGGTGGATAAAATCAAGAGCCCTTTTGTATGCTATCCATTTCTCTTTTCTCAATTCCTTCTCATCTAGATTGAATTCATTTCAGATCAGATCCTCAGGAAAATGGAACTGATGTGGTCTACCTTTACATACGGCTCTCTTTCTGAACATGCCATTAAAGAAATCATAAGGGTCAGCAAACCTTGACACTGTAGTAGACAAATTGTAGGGTTGAAAGAAATCATCAATTTGTTTCCAACCACCCTTGGTGATTACAAACTGATGTGCAATGGTGACAGTTGGGAAAATGGTCCCTTTCCCCCTATTTGTTAATTTTGCCTTTTGCACACCCTCGATTTGCCTCAGGACCTCTGCAATTCCTATCTTCAATGGGACTTAATAGGGAAGAAAATATGGAGTTCCTCCAAATTCATAAACTCTAAACATAGTAGAGACAGGTTACAAATATATATCAGCCCATTTATGCACAATCTTGATACCTTCAGCAAATTCTTTAGGCCTCAAGAATTCTAAAAGAGCCTTAGGGATCCTAGGGTTTTGTGGGCACAAGAGGATCCTAAGCCTAGATGAAAGGCATCTATCAAACTTCAAGTAACTCGCATCCTCTCTATCCTAAGACAAAATTGTGCTCCATAATTGCACATGCATCTCTTCACCATCCTTTTCCTTAACCAGGTCCATTTCTTTAGAAAAATAATTAGCACCTTTGAATAGAAACATGTGCATAAGAAGAGAATACCACCCAAAAGGTCTATCTACCTTAGCATTTTTTATACCTACCATCCCTACATGAATTGCATCAGTGAGATAAGGTGCAAAATTAAAAGTTACTACCAGAGAGGGGTTCAAAATCTATGATATCATTAGCATATAGTGGGTTGGTATGGTTGTTTTAGCATCTTCCCCAAAAATATGACATAGGGACCAATACATCCCTTTAGCCCTCAAAGTGAATAAATTCAAAGAGAAAGGTTCCATGGTACTAGGGCCTACAAAAGTCAGTCCTCCTATTTTGACAAAAAAATCTTTCAAAGCGCTACTCCTGAGGTGCTCTCTCTGCACATTATAGACCTGGGCAAGTGTATCAAAATTGATAGGCTCTAGATAATTCAACACCTCATTGAGTCTAAATACTTTCCTAAATTCATCATCATTTATCTCAATTAAAGCTCCCCCATTTACATTTCTAACACATCGGGCAATAGGGTCATAATTATTTGCAATCTGGGTTAACAAGTCCACATCCATGAAAACCCTAGGGACTATGAGCTTTCCCACATCTAATTCCCATATACTTTTCATTGGGGCAAGAGAATGTCTCTGGCCAAATCCCACTTTGAAGAGTCCCAACTTGATATCCCTATCTATGAATCCCTTAACTAGTTTCCTTTATCATACAAACCGCCTCCAATTCTTAAACGGGGGGCCTTGGGTACTAGTTCTTTCATTTTAGTAGCGGCATTAGTAGACATGGTTAATTGTTCTAGAAAATCATCACATATGGCACTATCCTGATAATTGACCTTCCCTATGAAATCTCTTCAAGGTGCCATCTTTGGATTATAGCTATTTCAATTTGAAACTTAAATAGACCTCTAAGAAGACAAGCACCCAGTGATATCAATTCAAACTGTAATTGTTAAACAATGTGAAGAACTTACTTGTTTCCTGAAGAAATTCACTCTATGCAATGGTTCCTCTGCAAAAATATTTGAAATGACACTTAAATTTAGTTGATGTGAAGCTTAATATGGCAACTGAGCATTGAATTGAAACATTAAGCCACACGCTTCGACAATCAATTCGCAATTGAATTCAAAAATTGGCTCCAATAGACCACAAAGAAAATTCTTAGTGTCCTAGATTTTCACTATTTCGTGAAGGTTAAAAACCTCACATCTTTACCATGTGAAACAACACCATCCATCGGATCCTGAAGAACATGCATGCTCTTTACCTTACCTAGTTCATCCTTCTTAGAAACGAGCCCCACCTTCCTTTTGCTATTTCACAAAGCATAAATCTCACGCATCTCTTCCATGCGAAATAGTCCTAGCCATTGGATCCTCTAACATCTGCTCAATCTTTACTCTCCACAGTGACTACTAGTCTTTTTAACTAACCGCATGAAATCGTCATCGCTAATGGTTTTTGTTGTTTTGCAAAGGTTAATCACCTTGCCTCTTTGGGCTACAAAACAACGCTCATCATTGGATCACTTTCGAGATGTGCGGCCTTTAACATCCTTTATCCTTCAAAGTGGGCCCTCTACGCGGAATCCACTTGCCCTATTGATTTCTAGAAAATAGCTCCTACGTGTCAGCCATTCATTTGTTCAAGAACTCCATTAGACTCCACATCTAAACTGCCACGTGTTTTATTTAGCCATGAATTTCATCACCATCACTGCTCAATCAAAGTGGGCCCTTCACAATCCTTTGGAGCCATGTGTCCTACCAACAGATCACCTTTTGCCCTAGCTAGACATCCAACTATATTGCCACATCATCCGCCATGTAACCACCAGCTCCTTTTCGCCACTTCGTGTTGCTTCTGGCTACAAAACAACATGGGTTGTTCGATCAACTCCAAGTTGATTGGTCTTTAAAAACCAGGAATTGTCTATCTATTGGGCCTACCATCCTTTCGCTATTTTGTGAAGGATAAAAGGCATGCTATTTCACCAAGCGAAATAGTGCAGACCATTAGATCTATCTCAAGATACACCCTTTTTACCTTACAAGAAAACCTTTCATTGGGCCCACTGTCCTTTCACTACTCCGTGAAAGAAAAACTTCTAGCATCTCTCGTTTGCAAATCAACACAGACCATTCAATCTTGAGCAAGATGTTCAGTCTTTAACTTCACTCTTTAACCCACCTGTCGGGTCCACCACTCTTTTTCTTCTTTGCGAAGGATAAACTTTTCCCATCTTCCCTTCGCGAGATCGCGCGCACCGTCAGATCAATCAGAACTTGCATGGTCTTTAAAATGCCCGACAAAGAGATAAAACTTAGGGGAAGGCATAAAAATAAAGCATATTTAAGGACCTGCCTAAGGTAAATGTAAAAGGGGGGACCTCTTTTCATGATGGAGTGACCCTTCCACTTAAGTGGAAAAAGTAACACGGAAATAGAATGCATGGACTTCAAGATAGAAAAGGGTAAATTGTAGAACCTAAAAACCTTAGACCAAAAACCCACAAAGGTAGAAATGGATTACAAAGCACAATTTTGCAGATTACAACAGATTAGAGAACAAAATCACCCAATGGTCAAAATAGTGATAACAGGTTTGCTTCACCAAAGATTCTAGAATTCTCACATCATTTCTGAGTAATGATCATCCCCAACTAGAGCCATTGATAGTCCTAAAAAATGACTGCACAAATTTTTTTTAATGCTTGAGTCAAAATTTTGGTCATTCCTGATTCATTTTACCCTCTTTCAAGGTTCAAGGTTTATGGTTTAGGGTTTATGAATTTCTGATTAAGCCTTGTAAAAGAAAAACCCTAAGCCTATTATATTTCATCATTACCTTTTTTTCCACTCAAGCTAAGGGTCAGTTACCATTGGCGAGGCCATTGTATTTCCTAAGCATTAAATTATTTTCGGTTGGCCCCTTTATATTTTTCTTAGTCTACATGAAACATTTCCCTATGGTTAGCCCCTTTTAATATTCATGCTAGCACTTATAAATTTTTATTAAGTCTAATATTTAAATACTTCAGCTGGTGGATAAAGGCAGAATAGATCTGATGGTTCGCGCTTCCCCACGATCAAAGGTGCAAGGAAGATAAGGAACATGACATCACAAGATGATACCATGTGTCTTGAGTGGGCAAGGTGAGTCAATGGTTTGATCTTTCAAACCTTTGATGTTACCGGTTCCCAGTAGGTAAAGTCTGAGTTACTGACGGTTCATCAATCTCCATGTGCTTGTATTGAACAATGATGTTTTAATCCTAGTCCAAGAAGTGCTCAGGAGTTAGCGGCCATTGTTAAGTGATTGTTGCGGCTGGAAAGTAAACATAGAATAGATCCAACAGCTCTCATAACCCTGTAATCAAGAGATGTGAGGAGATTATGGACTATGGCATCACGAGATGATGTCGCATGTCCAAGGTGGGCCAAGAAAAGCTGACGGTGGGGTCACAGAAAGTGGAGAAGTAAGCAGTGAGTTGGATATGCCATATCATGCTAAGGGTGGACCCGCTTTCCACATGTGATGGTCAATTTTAGACTAATTAAAGATGATCATGCGATGTACCATTTTGAAAGATGATCGACAGTTCAGTTTTAAATTTATTTCAAATGCAAGTTAGAGTCGTTATTTCACTCGCGCGAGTAGTAGTGGTAGATTAGATAGTGATGTTTCATTCCAGATGATAATAAAAGCACTCTCAAAGTTATTTTTGATTCATAAAGAGATTTGTAGCGATTTAGAGGACATCCCCACATCTGAAGAAGATTGAGATGGTTTCTTGCAGCATGCGATTGCTATTCCCCTAGTGTTTACAAAGCAATAAGTTGTTAAAATACCCTTTCTTTGTTCCCTAAATAATTGAAGTGTGAATTGTGTGAGTAATTATAAGGAAAATGTCACAAATTGTTCTAGGATTCAGAATTTGATAACAATTCACATATTTTTGTGCTACGCTTGAGGTTTTTGTGTCGAATCTTAGTTTATTTTTCCTTTTGTGGTTAAGTGATAGAAACCCTAGTCTGATAAGATGGCTCCCCCACAAAAACATTCAGGGCAGACTGAATATTCAAAGAGAAATCTTTTTGATGATTTTCTTGATCAATTAAAGCCCTCAACAAATGATAAGTACCAAGGGCAAAAATTTGTTCAGGGTAAAACCCTAGGAGAAGGATTGACTAATAAAGCATACCACTTGGCGGATGCTAGGGTACCGATGACTGGGATAGATATGTTCAAGTGATGGTATGGATAGAGAAATTTACATTCCCCACTCTCAAGTCCCTGGCAATATGATTCGGTTAAATTAGTGGTGTCAAGTGTGTTCACGGATGTTGACCTTCTTAAGGCTGTTACAAATAGATATGACCCTATCTCGAGGGTTATAATGGGAAATGAAGGAGAGACTTTGCTGACAATCAGAAGAGAGGAATTATGGGAGATTTTTGACTTATATGAACCATTTGCTAACCTTGTACAAGTAGATTTGTTAAAGGAAGAGTATTATAGAATGAAATATTTCATTAGAACTAATTTTCTTCCAATGCATTTGGCTAGAGAAGGAGAGACAACGTACTAAATTGGCCCTAGTTTAAAGGAGCCATTCCCCATTGGTGCTTTTGCTCCTTATTTTTAGGCTACCTTTTTCTCTCTATGTCAGATCTTGTGTTTCAATCCAATTATAGTTATGACACTTGATTTCATGTATATGGTCGTGCAAATTCAACATCTAGATTATACAGTGATTTTTGACTTCGCCCCATACCTTGAAGAGAAGATTCACGAGGGGTTACAGGATATTTAAAATAAAGTGGTTGGAAATAAATTCTATTGGTATTCCTTTCTCATGTACATGTTATTATATTGGAATGTAGATTGCTTTGAAGGTAATATGAACCTCAAGACAACAATTGGCAATAAGGAAATTCTCGTGCAGCTTTGGAGCACGGATATGTCTTCGAACAACCAGGAGGCTAGTTTTGTGAGATTTGATAACAACTTTTCTTCTAGGTTGAGACAAAGATTGACAGTGAACCCACCAAGGATCCCCAAGGAGCTGCATGATTTTGTAAGGCATAAAGAGAGGTTGCCACTTTTGAAGATTGAGCACAATTGGGGGGATTTCATCCCTTATCCTATTAGCACTATTATTAGAATCTATGTTTTTCTTGGTCAGCCACATGTATTGCCCTTTAATGTTCCTTTGAGAATGGGATTAGCAGAAGTATTGTGGCAGATAGGGTGCATCCATGATAAATAATTAAAGGGAAAAGGCAAAGGAACAATTTTCCTTGATTATACTATCATCCCATATTTTATGATTTTGAAAGGAGGATATGAGTATTTTGACAAATTTTTTGCACTATACCATTTAGGGGTTAGCATAGCTAGACACAGTGACCCAAAGGGGTTTTATAATATTTTCAGGGCAAGAATAAAAGGAGGTATATTGCCTCATGAGCATAATTTTCCTAAGGATATAATTAGAAATGAGTTTTATTTCATGACTTAGGATTGGAGGAAAGAGAAATGGATAGTTTTCAAGAAGTTATGGGCTATAATTCAGAAAATGGATCCAAGCTATGATCCAACAAAAGATTTTACTCCATTTTGTGCTAAAGTCAATTTTGTTATGAACAATTTTGATGATTTGATTCTTGCATTGAAGGAGAAGAAGGCCAAACTTAAAGAGGTTTATGGCCGACAAGTTGAAAGAAGAGATGTACATCGTCCAACACCCATCACAGTGGAGGAATAATTTTTTATTCATCAAAAGAGGATGCAACAGTTAGGCTCACAACCTCCTCTACCTCAAAGAATAGATGGCATGATAAAAGAGAGACATGTTTATGAGCCATCTCAAAAGAGAGCAAGAGAAGAAACAAGTGGTGAAGAAGAGAGCAACAACGGTAGTGAAGAATTGGTGAGGAGAAAAGGTAAAAGGATAACAAAGACAGAGCCTTCCCCAAAGGTGCAAATAAATAATTTTAAAGGAATCAAAATCATTGATGTTGAAGATTCAGATAGAAGTCCTTCACCACCACCCATGCCCTTTTCAACTTTAAGGTAGGATGAAGAACAAATGGAGGAAGATACACTTGTACTAACAAGTGCAGAGATGCAAATTGGTATTCCTCCAATTCCCCCTAGTTTGGAGTTGGACCTCACTCCTTTAGATATTTAGGGTAGAGATTTTAGGGATTTAAGGGAGGAGGCATGTGATAAGTTTCTTGAGGATGATGCTTTTGTGAGAAGACTAACCTTTTTGCAATAAGTATGGAAGATGAAAATTGAAGAATTTAAGAAGAGAACTGTCGAGAGAAAATCTCAGAGGCCAAATAGGTCTGAACATGAGAATTGGGAAGAATTTAAGAGTGAGATAATGATAGATTTCAAGAGAATCACTACAGATGAGGGTAGGATGATTGTAAGTTAGGCTAGAGTTCTAATTTTACCATAATGGGATACAGAAGATGCAGTAGCCTTTGATGATGCAATTAAGAAATCAAAGGGCCAAAAATTTAGTTTAGAGGAAGACGAAATGGTGGCATTGAAAGGATCAGAGTTTGTAGATGATTATGTAACCTTGGAAATATGGGAATTAGAGGAAGGACCTAGAAAGCCTAACATTAGTGACATAAATCCCAACTTAAGGGGAGTCCTTATTGTAAAGAGAGCATCTGATGTTAGATAGTTCAAATAACTGGAAGACAACTAAGAGGGGGGTGAATTAGTTGTCATGGGTTATCAAGACCATTAGAAATTTAAACTTTAATACCAAAACCCAAAACATTAATATCGGAATAGAAAATAAACCAATTAAGCATAAACAATAATCACAAAATAAATACCATCCACATGACACCAAGATTTGTACCTGGAAAACCCAATAAATGGAAAAATCATGGTGGGAAGCCTACCCATAGTCAAATAATACTTTTGCAGTAAGTATGTGAATAACAATAAAGGGGACTGCACTTGCAGGAAGACCAACAGCTTAGAGTGCACTTCTCATCACAAAAGGAGCCTCACTAACTACATAGAAATCCACACTACAATCCGGAGAAGTGTTGAACTACAAAAGATAGTATCTCCTATGCCTGAGTACAATTCCGGTTAAGCTCAATACCAAAGGCCTAAATCCTCTTACATAAACCCAATTCGATCTCCAATGATTGACCAACTCCTCTGTTTGAGTGATCTTACATTATTCGCACATTACATTCCTTGACCATGACCTCTTACAATAACCATGATGATCTACAATGAGATCTTACATCTATATGTATAAACCCTCGACCATAAACAATCAGGTTGACCACCAGACAATAAACCAATTACATAATTACAAACCATGTTGGCCTTAGACCAAACAAATAATATCAACACATAAGACATCCTGAAAATGCATTAATAGGTTCTATCCACATGTTACATTAAAGTTGGTCCATAACCTAGATCAACCAGGACCAAGTATAGGTCCACACACCACAACAATGATCTCCAAGTGCCAAGTCTCAAATATGATCACCAACAACATCCTAAAACTTCGCCAAAAGCTGCACCAACACCACTTATGCAATTTATCAAAGATCTCCACCAAAGTTCTATCGGTGAAACCCTCGCTAGAACCAAAAACCAATCTTCAAAGCAGGCAAGATATCAATTGATTACCAGAACAAAACCAATAGACCAAATATGAGCATGAGTATTATGAACAAGATGATTCCATCACTAGATTATACCAGAGCCTGCCAGATCATGCCAGATCCAAGTTAATCAAAAACCACTCAAACTACTGGGTCCAAAAGGGTGCCGGTAAAGCATCTAAATAGCTAGTATTGGCATCAATGACAAAACACCAATGTAACACATAATCAATTCTACCAGATGGCCAACAATCTTCCCCTTTGGCATTGATGGCAACACTAGATGTGAAAAACATTGAAGTACCAAGAAATACCAAACAAGTCTCCCCCAATGGAACATAGCGAATAAACTCCCACATATAGCTCTAAATATCAATATCTCTCCCCTTTGCTTTTCATATTCATATCTCTCCCCCTTTGACTTTTTCTTTTTTTTCTTTGTCTTTTTCACATCAATATCTCTCCCCCTTTGACATCAATGCCAGAAATTTGACAAAAATATCAAAGCAAAAATATAAACCACAAAAGATGACTACTCCCCCTGAGCAATAGCATCCCACATTAGTGCCAGAATGAATAGTATCTCTGATAATGCATGCCAGATTGATGCCAAATGAAATCAATCAAGTCTATACCAGAGGGGCAAAAACTCCCAATCTGTCTCTCAGATTCTCAAATGATTCCTTGGACAAAGGTTTAGTGAAAATCTGCAATCTGCTCTTTAGTGTTCACATAAACCAGTCTAACTTCATTTGCTTCCACCTTTTCCTTCAAAAATTTATACTTGATAGATATGTGCTTTGTTTTAGAATGAAATACTGGATTCTTTGATACATCGATAGTAGTAGAGTTATCATAGTGAATAACTACCAGTGCATTACAATCCACCCTTATATCCTTCAACATTTGCTTCATCAATAAAAATTGTGTATAGTTAGTAGCAGCAACAACATACTCAGCTTCAGTAGTAGATAAAGAAGTACATGATTGTTCTTGTTGATCCATGAAACCAACTTCTTTCCAAGAAAGAAAGCTCCACCAGAAGTACTTTTCCGGTCATCAACATCTCTAGCCGAATCAACATCTATATATGCACATAAAATAAAGTTATCATCCTTAGGGTACCACAAGCCATATTTTGATGTACCTTACAAGTATCTAAAAATCCTTTTCACTACCATCTCATGATTTTCTCTAGGATCACTCTGAAATCTTGAAATAATACAAACAATATTCATAATGTCAGGCCTAGTTTGATTCAAATAAAGAAGACCTCCAATCATAGATTTGTATCTTGTAGGATTTACTAGTGCAAAAACATATTTTCTTGTCAATTTCTCACTTGTAACCATAGGAGTACTCACTGGTTTAGAATCCCCCATACCAAATTTCTTCAACAATTCCTCAGCATATTTAGTTTGACAGATGAAAATACCATTGTCAATCTGAGTAATCTACAAACCTAAGAAAAATTTCATCTCACCAATCATAGACATCTCAAATTCTTTCTGCATACTCTTAGAAAATTCTATGCATAACTTATCTTCACCTCCAAAAATAATGTCATCAACAAATACTTCAATAATCAGTATATCATCATCAATGATCTTATAATATAAATTATTGTCAACACTGCCCTTAGTAAAACCAAGCTTCAAAAGATATTTATCCAACCTTGTATACCAAGCTCTAGGTGTTTGCTTCAATATATTTAAAGCTTTCCTTAACCTGCAAACCATATCTGTAATATCTGATAGTGAAAAACCATTAGGTTGTTCAATATAAACTTCCTCATCAAGATCCCCATTCAAAAATGCACATTTAACATTCATTTGATAATCCTTGTAGTTTTTATAAGTAGCATAGGCAAGAAATAATCTTACAACTTCAATCCTAGCTACAGGTGCAAAAGTCTCTCCATAATCAACTCGTTCCTTCTAAGAATATCCTTTACAAACCAATCTAGCCTTATTCCTTATAACTTGACCATCCTCATTCAATTTATTCCTAAAAACCCATTTAATTTCAAGAACATTTTTATTTTTAGGCCACAAAACCAAGGTCCATGTGTTATTTTTCTCAATCTGATCTAATTCTTCTTCCATAGCTTTCATCCAATATTCATCTTTACATGCCTCAATTACTGATACTAGTTCAACTTGTGAAATTAAACATACCTCATTAGTTATCAGTCTTCTTCTTATCATCACTCCATTTCTCTTATCCCCAATGATCTGATCTTCTAAATGATTCAATCTCACATACCTAGGAGTCTTCTGACTTTTGGTATCTCTTCCTTGTTCTTCAGTTACTATAGAATTCTCTAATACTACCAGAGTAACTGGTTCAACTCTTTGTTCTAGTAAAGGTGCTACCGGTTTGAATATAATCATTTCCACTGCTGGTTTCTTCTCAATAACCAAGAAATGTGCCTTCATCACATCTAGGATCAAATTTCCCAAAAATATCATCTCTCCTGATATAACATTTACCACCAAAGTTTTTGAAATACTTAACTATAGGTGTATTGCCAAACCATAATTCATAAGGTGTCTTATCGATTTCTCAATTGATATGTACTCTGTTGAATGTATAAATAGTTTTTCTCACTGCTTCTCTCCAGTAGATATGAGGTAGACTAGCTTCCATCATCATTGTTCTAGCAACATCCAAGATAGTTATGTTCTTCCTTTCCACAACTCCATTTTGCTGAGGTGTTTGGGGAGCAGAAAATTGTCTTCTTATACCATGCTTGTCTCAAAAGTTATTAAACTCACCGGATGTGAATTCACCACCATGATCTGATCTCAAACATTTAATCTTCAATCCTGTCCCAATTTCCACTTTAGCCTTAAAGATTTTAAACTTTTCAAACGCTTCAGTTTTTTCTCTGAGAAAAGTAACCCACATCATTCTATAATAATCATCAATTATTAGCATGTAATATCTATCACCTTGAAAATTTTTAACTCTAGCAGGGCCACACAAATTAGTATGAATAAGATCAAGAAAATAATTTGATTTATCTTGTATACTCCTAAAAGAGGTTCTGACCTGTTTACCCATTTGACATTCTTTACATACCAGATTATAGGGCTTTATAATCTTAGGTATATCCCTAACTGCCTTAGTTGAACTGATCTTCCCAGTGTAATCAAAATTCACATGACACAGCCTTTTATGCCATAGCCAATTCTCATCAATCTGTGTAATCAAACATGTCTTCTCACCAAAGTTCAAATGAAATATATTACCTTTTGTCTGTGAACCGATTGCAATCTCCAAGCTAGATTTGCTAATGATTTTGTATTTCCCATCCTTGAATAGTAATTGAAATCCATTATCTACTAATTGACCTACACTCAAAAGATTATGCCTCAAACCTTCAACATAATAAACATTGTCAGTATTGTTCTTACCATCCAGTGATATAGTTCATTTTCCTTTGATCATACATGCCTTCTCATCTCCAAATCTAACTAGACCACCATCAAATTCTTGCAAAGATAGAAACTTTCCTTTATATCTAGTCATATGATGTGAACAACCATTGTCAATTACCCATTCATCCTTGTCTTCATTTTTAGTAGCAAGTGCTGTTGGCAATATTGCATTATAACAGACAATGAAAGATTGTTGACATTTCAATAAGGATATTGAGAAGGTTGTTGATGATTATGGACATAACTGATTAAAGATGTTTTACTATCTTGATATTATTATTTTGTCATTGATGTCAAGAAATTGATTTTCTAATTCAGTATGATGTTGCCATATCTTGAGAAGTATGATATGAAGATTATAAAGAAGTCGGTAAAGACACAGGAAAGAATATGATGAATAAGGGGATAAGTTATTCAATGGGCAACTCTACTGAGTCAGACAATGATGAGATCTTGATGTTTTAGATTGTTTTAAACATCATACATATGTTGTAAAATGTAAAGGTTAATACTATACTATGTTATCAAGCAAAGAACCTAGTCGGTAAACCCTAAGAAACCTAGTTGGTAAACCCTAAGGTTATCGCTATTGGTTAATGAAGACAGAATGTCTACCGAGTGAAGTTTAGTATTCACCGAGTTGTAACCAAGCTATAACAGAATGCATTAAATGTTTACATGTGATATTTAATGAATGATGCTGATGAGCTTGAGCAGATCAATGATTGGTAAGCCATGGAAGTAAGTTTGTTAATGAATCTAAGGCAATGGAAAGTCGGCAAGAAGATCTATAGCTCAGATTGAACCGCATTACCCTAACACAAGTTCCAAGGTGAATATGCAAGTTCCAAGGCGGGGTAAAATGTTTTCAGATCGAAAGATACATTGAACTTGGACAAGATTGAAGATTTGATGGCTATGATTGATCATGGGAAATGTGATCAATGAGATTAAGTAGTTAGAAGATTGTTTATAAATAGGAAACTGTTGATAAACAATGAATGCGGGCAAGTGTATGCACAGGGATGCTACATAGTAATTACCGAGCACAAAAGCTTGAAGACCTGTTAGAATAATAGAGTATTGATGCCCAACAGATAGACAATATTAGTTCTATGTCTAGATTGTATTGAACAAATAGGAATCTGCTTTAGCATTTTAGATGTGAAGTTGCAGATAGGTTTTTATTAATGTTATTTTGTGAAAGTGATAGGAAATCTCTTAACCGAGTGGACTTAATAGTCTTCTATGTAAATCCTCTAGCAAGGTGACATTTTGATTGAGTATTTGAAATCCTTTGACAAGGTCACTTGTAACAAAGTGAAGATCCTAACAGATCTGAGGAAAATCCCTTAACGGGGTCACATCTAGCAATGTGTTTGTAATCTTTAACAAGATTTACTTTTAACCGAGCATACTCTAGAAGAGTATATTTCTTAGTGGGTCTGAAATCCCATAGTGGTTTTTCCCTATTTGGGTTTCCACGTTAAATTTGGTGTTATGAGGTTTATATTGTTCATATACTTTTGAGTTTGCATGTTTGACAGTTTTTGGTTATATGACTGATATATGTGTTACCGAAGTTGAATCTGATGTTTTTATGGATGATTAAGTTTGTATGATTCACCCCCCTCCCTCTCATCTTGTTGGCTATTGGATCTGTACTTATGTTAAGTATCAAAACTATCAAGTGCCTTCTCTTTAGGTACATTCTCTTCTAGTGCCAGATCATCTTCCTTGATATTCAGTGTTGGCAATATTGCATTATAACAGACAATGAAATATTGTTGGCATTTCATAAGGATATTGAGAAGGTTGTTGATGATTATGGATATAACTGATTAAAGACGTTTACTGTCTTGACATTATTATTTTGTCATTGATGTCAAGAAATTGATTTTCTAATTCAATATGATGTTGCCATATCTTGAGAAGTATGATATGAAGATTATAAAGATGTCGGTAAAAGACACAGGAAAGAATATGATGAATAAGGGGATGAATAAGATATTCAATGGGCAACTAGTACCGAGTCAGACAATGATGAGATCATGATGTTTAGATTGTTTTAACATCATACATATGTTGTAAAATGTAAAGGTTAATACTATACTATGTTATCAAGCAAAGAACCTAGTCGATAAAGCCTAACGAACCCAGTCGGTAAATGCTAAGGTTATCACTATCGGTTAATGAAGGCGGAATGTCTACCGAGTAAAGTTTAGTATTTACCAAGTTGTTACCGAGTTGTAACCAAGCTATAATAGAATGCATTAAATGTTTACATGCATTATTTAATGAAGGAAGCTGATGAGCTGGAACTGATCAATGATTGGTGAGTCTTGAATGAAGTTTGTTAATAAATCTAAGGCAATGAAAAGTCGGCATGAAGATCTACAGCTCAGATTGAACTGCAATACCCTGGCACAAGTTCCAAGACTAATATGCAAGTTCCAAGGTGGGGTAAAACATTTTCAGATCAAAAGATGCATTGAACCTAGACAAGATTGAAGATTTGATGGCTATGATTGATGATGGGAAATGTGATCAAGGAGATTAAGCAGTTACCTAATTGTTTATAAATAGAAAACTATTGATAAACAATGTATGCGGGCAAGTGTATGCACAGGGATGCTACATAGTGATTACTGAGCACAGAAGCTTGAAGACCTATTTGAATAATAGAGTATAGAAAGCCCGGTAGATAGATAAGATTAGTTATATGTCTAGATTGTATTGAACAAATAAGAATCTTCTTTAGCATTTTAGATGTGAAGTTGCAGATAGATTTTATTACTATTATTTTGTGAAAGTGACAAAAAATCTCTTAACCGAGTGGACTTAACAATCTTATTTGTAAAACCCTCCAGCAAGGTGACATTCTGATTGAGTGTTTGAAATCCTTTAACAAGGTCACTTCTAACAAGGTGAAGATCCTAACAGATCTGAGGGAAATCCCTTAACCGGGTCACATCTAGAAATGTGTTTGTAATCTTTAATGGGATTTGCTTTTAACCGAGCATACTTTAGAAGAGTATATTTCTTAGTGGGTCTGAAATCCCATAGTGGTTTTTCCCTATTTGGGTTTCCACGTTAAATCTGGTGTTATGAGGTTTATGATGTTCATATGATTTTGAGTTTGCATGTTTATCAATTTTGGTTATATTACTGAAATATATGTTACCGAGGTTGAGTCTGATGTTTTTATGGAAGATTAAGTTTGTATGGTTCACCCCCCCCCCTCCCTCTCATCTTGTTGGCTATTGGATCTGTACTTATATTAAGTATCGGAACTATCAATTGGTATTAGAGCTTTGGACTCTGGAAGGAAAGTTTGACGGAACTTGAGTTAAAGATCCAAAGATGTATAAGAGGGATGCACCGAAGCTGAACAAGTCAAGTTTCTCTACATGGCAGAAAAGGATGAAGCTACATCTATCAAGAGTTGGAGAATATGTCGTATACTATCTGGAAAATGATTTTTTCACACCAAGCACCTATCCATCGACTATGGAAGAGATAAAGGCAAAGCAAGAATATATTCAAGCAATGATTGAAATAACATCTGCATTGACTGATTCAGAGTTTAATGATCTAGAAGGCTACAATGATGCAAAGGCAATGTGGGATAAGCTCATATCAGTTATCTGGAGGAGATGAACATGTTCAAAGAGAAAAAGTAGATAGTCTAAGAGGACAACTTGAATCTATGAGGATGAATGAAGGTGAGAACATAACTTAGTACAGTACAAGACTAAAGGAGATTGTCAATCAAATCAAAGGAGCAGGTGGAACTATTGAAGAAAAGGATATAACAAGTAAGTTGTTAAGAACCCTTCTACTAGCTTATGCAATCTGAGTCTCTGCAATCAATGAATTGAGGTCTGTACCTAATATGCCAGTTTCTTTAGATGCTACTATTGGTAAGCTACATGCATTTGAGTTAAGTAATTTTGACAACAGTGGATCTTCGGTAAATAAAGTTGAATCTGCATTTAGTTCTTTTCATCTTGATGAATCTAATGATTTCAATGAAAGAAAGTATAAGTACCCTGAAGGAGATCATAGTGGAGCAAGTGAAAGATTTCATAAGAACATGGAGGTAGTACACAAATTATATGAGGAAATCAGAAAGCAAGAAGAGTTTGAAGCACTATTAGCCAAAAGGTTATCGAGAGGCAAAGGTAAGTATAAAGGAAAACTACCTTTGAAATGTTTCAATTGTGATAAAATAGGACATATGGCTTCTAACTGTCCTAACAAAGATTCTACTGAAAAGAGATATTACCAAGATGATAGACAGAAAGATAATCATTACAGAGGACACCGAGACTTCAGAAGAAGAGATAGAAAGACATGCCTAATAGCTAATGAGGAATCCAACGATGATAAATCAGATGAGACTGATATAGAGGAATTAGTTTATGTGGCTATCAAGGATGGATCAGATGAAGAGAGGTATGAAGAAAAAGCCCTAATATCTCACATAAACACTAATGATTCTTGGATTATAGATAGTGGATGCTCACATCATATGATAGGAGATAAACACAAGTTTGTTATATTAGAAGATTATGATGGAGGCTATGTTAGATTTGGTAATGATGTACCATGTTTGATGAGAGGTAAAGGATCTATAACACTTCTTGATAATGCAAGATGCAATGATGTTTATTGGGTTGAAGGTTTGAAATACAATTTGTTGTGTGTAGCACAACTAAACAACACAGGTTACCGAATAGAATTTCAAAAGGGAATTGTCAAAGTTAATGACAAAAATGGAAAGTTAGCTACTACTGAGACACAAACAAAAGGTAACACATGTCACCTTGACTCAACTCAGAATAAGTGTTTGCATGTAATGTTAGATGATACCTGGTTATGGCATAAAAGGTTTTGTTAGGTAAATTTTGATAATCTAGTCAAAATAAGTAAGAAGCACCGAGTAAGAGGTCTACCGAGTCTTGAAAAACCTGAGAATGCTATGTGCCGAGGATGCCAGATGGGTAAGATGACAAGATCAAGTTTTACAAGTAAGTCTTACACTTCTAAAGGAATTTTAGATCTAGTGCACACTGATCTTTGTGGTCCTATGAAAGTTCAAAGTTATTATGATGATAAATATTTCATACTATTTGTGGATGACTATTCAAGGATGATGTCAGTAATGTTTTTAAAAGAAAAATTAGAAGCTTTTCAAATGTTTAAATGGTACAAGGCAAGAGTTGAAAATGAAATAGGAAGAAAAATAAAATATCTTAGATTAGATAGAGGAGGAGAGTTCACATCTGATGAGTTCAACTTATTTTGTAATGATCATGGTATTAAAAGACAAGTCTCTGCACTGAGAACTCCACAGTAGAATGGAATAGCTGAGAGAAGAAATAGATCTATTGTGGATTGTGATAGAACACTAATGATTGAAAAGAAGGCACCACAAACATTTTGGAGAGAAGCAATAAGCACAACAGTTTACACCTTGAACCAAGTTCAATTGAAGAAAGGTACTTTGAAGACACCATATGAAATCTGGTATGATAAGAAACTTAATGTAAGTAGATGCTATGTTCATAAAGATGATAGAAATGGCAAATTTGATCAGAAAAGTGAAGAAGGAATGTTTCTAGGTTATTCTTCTAGAAACAAAGCATTTAAATATCTGATCAAATCATCTAACAAAATAGTAGAAAGTGCAAATGTGAAAATTGATGAATTTGCAGAAAGAAATGATGAAGGAAATTCCAAGGAACCAGAAGACTATGATGAATTTGTCTATGTTCAACCGAGAAGTCCTACTGAGAAGACTGTTGAAGAAAATGAAGAAATTATCCAGTTACCGAGTGATGAAGAAGATCATACAGAGCCTACCGAGCCTGTATTAGCCAAGTATGTCAGAAGACATCATGCACCAAGTCAGATTATAGGAGACAAGGATGATCCAGTGATGACAACGAACAAACTGAGACAGAACACATGTTTGATATTTGAATTTGAACCAAGAATAGTGAAAGAGGCATTTAACAGTGAAGATTGGATAAATGCTATGACATAAGAGATTGATCAAATCATGAAGAATGACACATGGACACTAATCCCAAGACCGAAGGACAAAAATGTAATCGGTACAAAGTGGATTTTCAGAAACAAGCTAAATGAAAAAGGAGAGGTCATTTGAAACAAAGCAAGACTAGTTTGCAAAGGTTATTCTCAAGAAGAAGGAATTGATTATGGTGAAACTTTTGCACCTGTTGCTAGACTTGAAGGAGTAAGAACATTGTTGGCCTATGCTGCTTTCAAAAATTTTAAGATATATCAAATGGATGTCAAATCTGCATTTCTAAATGGAATATTAGAAGAAGAAGTTTTCATTAAACAACCTGAAGGATTTGTTGAAGACAAGAATAAAGATCAGGTATGTAAATTGAACAAAGCTTTATATGGTTTGAAACAAGCACCAAGAGCATGGTATGAAAGATTGCACTCTTATTTGATTAAGATTGGTTTTATAAGGACAAGTGAGAACAACAACATGTACATGAAGAATGATGAAAATGGAATACTGATCTCAGCCATATTTGTCGATGATATTATATTTTGTGGAAATGACTCTTTATGCAAGAAATTTGGAAATGAAATGAGAAAAGAATTTGAGATGTCATTAATTAGTGAGATAAAGTATTTTATAGGTTTACAGATACTGCAAAAGAAAAATGAGATTTTCATTACTCAATCCAAGTACATAAAGGAAATCTTGAAAAAATTTGGAATGGAGGATTCAAAACCAGTAAGTACTCCTATGACTACCAACTACAAGTTATCAAAGAATGATGAATCTACATCTGTTGATGAGACACTTTACCGATCCATGATTGGAAAGCTACAATATGTTGTTCACAGCAGACCAGATATAGCACATGCAGTAGGTATAGTTGCAAGATTCTCTCCAGATCCTAAGGAAACACACATGACAACAATCAAAAGAATTTTTAGATACTTGAAAGGCACAGAGGATTATGGCTTAGTATATTAGAAAGGAAATGATTTTGATTTAAAAGTTTATATTGATGCTGATTGGGTAGGCAACATTGATGACATAAAAAGCACAAGTGGAGGAGCTTTCTTTTTAGGAGAAAGACTAGTGAGTTGGCTTAGCAAGAAACAAGGATGTGTTACACAGTCAATAGTAGAAGCTAAATACATTGCTGTAGCATTGAATTGTACCAACATTGCATGGATCAAACAACTGTTGGAAGGTATAAATGAGAAAGTTACCGAGCCAGTAACTATATTCTGTGACAATACTAGTGCCATTAATATTTCAAAGAATCCTGTTATGCACTCTAAGACAAAGCACATATCTATCAAATATCATTATCTTAGAGAAGAAGCTCAAGAGAAGAAAGTGGTATTGGAGTATGTTAGCACAAAGGAACAAATAGCAGATATCTTCACCAAACCACTACCAAGGGACACCTTTGAATATCTCAGAAGTAAGTTAGGGGTCCTACCCCTATCTTCTACTCACTAACCGAGTTCGGTGAAAGCATCAATCCGATGACTCTAATGAATATATTTTGGGAGTTGATGTTGATTTATACACTTTAGGATGTTTTCTAAAGGTGTACAGGAAATAATATAGGAAATATTACAGGGAACAGAAATTGAAGACAAATGCTCTGACCGAGACTCAGTTGATACACAACAGCAGGAAATAACTTCTTATAGAAAGTAATTATGTTTTAGTTCTTTACTTTTTGGCATTGTTGTCAAAGGGGGAGAAGACTACTATAAAGAGGAAGAAGACCTATCAAGGGAGAAGACTAAAAGAAAACTGAGCAGACTACAGATTGGAAAGAAGACTGAAAACAGAAGAAGTCTAATGTATGGGGGAGAGCATTTCAGCATTTCAGAATCACAACAATTCAAATCTTTTAAGGTCAAATCAATTGGTTTTTCCATCAATACCAAAGGGGGATATTGTTGGCAATATTGCATTATAACAGACAATGAAAGATTGTTGGCATTTCATAAGGATACTGAGAAGGTTGTTGATGATTATGGATATAATTGATTAAAGATGTTTACTATCTTGATATTATTATTTTGTCATTGATGTCAAGAAATTGATTTTCTAATTCAGTATGATGTTGCCATATCTTGATAAGTATAATATGAAGATTATAAAGATGTCGATAAAAGACACAGGAAAGAATATGATGAATAAGGGGATGAATAAGATATTCAATGGGCAACTAGTACCGAGTCAGACAATGATGAGATCATGATGTTTAGATTGTTTTAACATCATACATATGTTGTAAAATGTAAAGGTTAATACTATACTATGTTATCAAGCAAAGAACCTAGTCGGTAAAGCCTAAGGAACCCAGTCGATAAACCCTAAGGTTATCGCTATCGGTTAATGAAGGCGGAATGTCTACTGAGTAAAGTTTAGTATTTACCGAGTTGTTACCGAGTTGTAACCAAGCTATAACAGAATGCATTAAATGTTTACATGCATTATTTAATGAAGGAAGTTGATGAGCTGGAACTTATCAATGCTTGGTGAGCCGTGAATGAAGTTTGTTAATGAATCTAAGGCAATGAAAAGTCGGCATGAAGATCTATAGCTCAGATTGAACTGCAATACCTTGGCACAAGTTCCACGACTAATATGCAAGTTCTAAGGCGGGGTAAAATGTTTTCAGATTGAAAGATGCATTGAACCTGGACAAGATTGAAGATTTGATGGCTATGATTGATCATGGGAAATGTGATCAAGGAGATTAAGCGGTTACCTAATTGTTTATAAATAGAAAATTGTTGATAAACAATGTATGCAGGCAAGTGTATGCACAAGGATGCTACATAGTGATTACTGAGCACAGAAGCTTGAAGAGCTGTTTGAATAACAGAGTATAGAAGCCCAGCAGATAGACAAGATTAGTTATATGTCTAGATTGTATTGAACAAATAAGAATCTACTTTAGCATTTTAGATGTGAAGCTGTAGAGAGATTTTATTACTGTTATTTTGTGAAAGTGATAGAAAATCTCTTAACCAAGTGGACTTAATAGTCTTATTTGTAAAACCCTCTAGCAAGGTGACATTCTGATTGAGTGTTTGAAATCCTTTAACAAGGTCACTTCTAACAAGGTGAAGATCCTAACAGATCTAAGGGAAATTCCTTAGTCGGGTCACATCTAGCAATGTGTTTGTAATCTTTAACAGGATTTTCTTTTAACCGAGCATACTCTAGAAGAGTATATTTCATAGTGGGTCTCAAATCCCACAGTGGTTTTTCCGTATTTGGGTTTCCACGTTAAATTTGATGTTATGAGGTTTATGATGTTCATATGATTTTGAGTTTGCATGTTTAACAGTTTTGGTTATATTATTGAAATATATGTTACCGAGGTTGAATCTGATGTTTTTATGGAAGATTAAGTTTGTATGATTCACCCCCCCCTCTCATCTTGTTGGCTATTGGATCTGTACTTATATTAAGTATCAGAACTATCATCCAGGAATACCCATTGCTTCCCATTGTTAGATCCACTAGCAGAGTCTTCTATCGATTCATCATCTGAATCAGTAATGGATTCCTCATCTATTATGTAGCATGATTTGTCTCTATTTTTCTTGTATTTATACTTGTTCTTATATCCAGGGTTAGGATTAAATGATCTTCTAACTCTTTCTTCAAATCTTGAATTTCTTTCAAGACATCTAGATGCAAAATGACCAATCTTATTACATGCAAAACATTTAAAAGGTGCTTTTCCTTCATACTTACTTTCTATCGGTCCTTTAGGTACTCTTCTAGAAAATAGTTCTTCAAGTTTCTCAAACTCATCATCTTCTCTCTTCATATCTTCCAATTCCTTTGCATACAAAGCTTTCCGGTCTTGCTTACCAGTTTTAGATGCAGATGCATGAAAAGTAGGTTCAGACTTCACAGCTCCAAAAGGTCCAAATTCCTCAAGCTCAAAAGCAGATAGTTTCCCAACCAAAGTATCTCTGTTGATAGATGTATTAGCCATTTTTCTCAACTCAGTAATTGTTGTAGCCTTCATTTTATAAGTCAGTGGTAGGGCTCTCAGGACTTTAGAAACAATTTCATCTTTGCTCAAAGTTCCACCACAACATTGAATTACCATAACAATCTCATTTACCCTTTCCATGAATGCAGTAATCCTTTCATCTTCTTCCATCTTTAGGTTTTCATATCTCACCCGGTAACCATCAAGTTTAGCATTTTTCACTGTAGGGTAACCTTCATTAAGAGTCACCAACTTATCCCATATAGCCTTTCTAGATGATTTGTCGATTAATCCCATTATTTGTTGATCAGAAAGTGCACACAAGAGGGCTTCTCTTGCTCTAATATCTTTCTCAAGCTCCTTGTCCAGGTTTTTCAAAGGAGGATTTCCAAATCCCATATTATAGGGTGTGACACCATTCTTTGTGATCTCCAAAATTTCCTTGCCAAGACATCTTAGATGAGTCATCATCTGAATCTTCCATACTGTATAATTTGTTCCATCAAGCCTTAGAATATCCCTTTGAAAGATAGCTATAGAAGAACTAGATGAACTTGAACTGTTAGTCACCATAGGATCTTCCTCAAGCGGTTAGGATTTCTGCAGAGAGGACCAAAGCTCTTATACCAATTATTAGACAATTCAAATAACCAGAAGACAATTGAGGGGGGTGGGGTGAATCAGTTGTCACAGATTACCAGAACCATTAGAAATTTAAAATTTAATATCAGAACCCAAAACATTAATACCAAAATAACAGATAAACCAATTAAGCATAAACAATAATCACATAATAAATACCATCCACATGACACCAAGATTTGTACATGGAAAACGTGGTAAAGGGAAAAACCACGGTGGAAAGCGTACCCACAGTCAGATAATACTTCTAAAGTAAGTATGTGAATTACAATAGAGGGGCCTGCACTTGCAGGAAGGCCAACACCCTAGAGCACACTGCTCATCACAAAAGGAGCCTCACTAACTACATAAAAATCCACACTACAATCTGGAGAAGTGTTGAACTGCAAAAGCTAACATCTCCTATGCTTGAGTACAGTTTCGGTTAAACTCAATGCCGAAGGACTATATCCTCTTACATAAACCCAATTCAATCTCCAATGATCGACCAACTCCTCCGCCTGAGTGATATTAAATTATTTGCACATTACATTCCTTGACCATGACCTCTTACAATAACCATGATGATCTAAAATGAGATCTTACATCTATATATACAAAGCCTCGACCATAAACAATCAGGTCAGCCACTAGACAATAAACTGATTACATAATTACAAACCATGTTGGCCTTAGACTAAACAAATAATATTAGTTCACATAAGACATCCCAGAAATATATTAATAGGTCTTATCCACATGTTACATTAAAGTCGATCCATAACCTAGATCAACTGGGACCAAGTATAGGTCCACACACCACATCAGTGATCTCCAATCGCCAAGTCTCAAACATGATCGCCAATAGCATCCTGAAACTCCACCAGAAGCTGCACCAACACCACTTATGCAATTCATCAAAGATCTCCACCAAAAGCTCTGCCAGTGAAACCCTTGCCAGAACTAGAAACCAAACTTCTAAGCAGGAAGGATATCAACCAATTACCAGACCAAAACCAATTGACCAAATATGAGCATGAGTATCATGAACAAGCTAATTCCATCACTAGATTATATTGGAGCCTACCAGATCATGTCGGATCCAAGTTAACCAAAAAATACTCAACCTACCGGGACCAGAAGGATGTTGGTAAAGCATCCAAACAGCTAGTGTTGGGATCAATGACAAAACACCAATGCAACACATAATCAATTCCACCATATGGCCAACATCTGACACATCAAGTGTGGAGGCTACAAAGTTGAATGTTGATATTGTCAAATTGGCTAATGAAACTTCAAAGAGAGAGGCCTTGGAAAGGGCAGAGTTAATGAGAAAATTTGATAAGCTTTTCAATGATTACAATGTAGCTCAATAGAGGTGTGTAGAGTTACAAATGAGAGTGAAACTCCTTGAGAAAGGATAGATACAAGTCTCCTCTTCTACATTTATAGGAACATCGGTGCCATCAACAACCGGGTCATCACCCATTATCCATGAAGAAGAAGCAATTCAACCTGACATCAATGTTTATGTCACCAATATATCATCAGTGCCATATGATGATTATCATCTCGAAGCCACTAGATCTACTAATCCAACTCAATCTCAGCTCTTTGAGAAGATTATTGAATTAGAAAATAAGTTGAAGGAATCAGAAGATCAATCATCCTGGCAACAAAAGGAGATAGTTCGCTTAGTTCTAACTTATTTAAATGAAAAGGTTGATAGTAGACTTGACAACATTCATGCCTTGTATTCTTTATTATTTAATGTTATTCAGAAACTTGATGATGATAAAGAGATGGTGGTTCCCTTGTTCACAAAATGGTTGTGTAGCATCCTAAAATTGTGACACTTGCAATTTTGACTGCATTTGGGTCTTCACGATGGCGATGCAACATTAAACCTTAATGGAGACCCCGAAACCTA
Source organism: Cryptomeria japonica (assembly GCF_030272615.1). Lineage (NCBI taxonomy): Eukaryota > Viridiplantae > Streptophyta > Pinopsida > Cupressales > Cupressaceae > Cryptomeria > Cryptomeria japonica. The sequence goes on along the minus strand of NC_081415.1, from coordinate 191,205,303 downwards.
TTTACGACATCAAAAACTGCATCTTTTCTGCACCTTGGCCTGATCCTCCTTGCACCCTGCTGTCCCGGGAGGTGGGACCATGGCGCCCAACACCCTGGTCATTCAGGACCATGGCGCCCAATGCCCTGGTCCCTCAGGACCATGGCGCCCAGTGCCCTGGTCCCTGGCCCTATTTTGGGCCTAGTCTCTTATGGGGCATCACGTCTTCAAGTTTGCAAATTGGAAAATAATCCTCCTAGGTCGGCCTAAGGTCGGAAAAATCAGTCTTCTAACCCTAATTGACAAGTATATAAACTACATTTCCCCTCTCAGAAAGGGTAGATGAGAAAAAGGAAAAAACATATGAGGCAGAAGCGATAGGCAAACATTAAAACATTCAAGCATTCCTTCAAGCAATTGAGCATTCCAGGTCACCATTCAAGGCTAGGTGTTGCATTCAAGACAAGGATTCAACCATTGAAGAGGAGATCATATACAACATACAACATCATTACACCTTCGCATGTAAGAATACAAACATTCTTACAACAAGGTATCAGTACTTGATTACATTACAAACATTTACATTTACAGCATTCTCATTTCTTGGTTAATTCCAAAACTGGGGTTTGACCTAAAGGCAAACCCCTAATCCCTAACCCCCCAATCATCCTCTCTTTTCTGTGTGTAGGTTGCAGGTATGTGGCTATAATTGAAGATCTGGAACCCTTGTGCAGAGACGAACAGATCCCCCTTCGTTTCACAGATTTTTCGGAGGACCGTGTGCACTTCGTGCACCATCGTCCCATCAAATTTTTCTCAAACTTGCAGGACAGCATCATCTTGACATTTTACTGCTAATTCTAGGTTTGCAACTTCATCCCATGTTTCTATTTCTGTCTGCAAGTGAATCTTTCTTACTTTCACATACACTCCTAGTTCAATCCTTCTATTCACATTCTTTACAAAAGAGGGTAGCCTTGTTGTCTCAACCCTTGAAACTCATTTAGAATTTACTCTTACATTGTGTGGGATTGGATCTTGTGAGTTTCAACCCCTCTTTTGAATGTAAAGTCTCTCCTAAGTGAAAACTATCAATCCTAGTGACCTCCTTTCTCTCTCCTTGGAGTGGGGGAACACCTAGGGTTTGATTTTGTGCTTTACATTTTGGTGAACCTGACGTGAACGTCCAAATTCTGATTATTCATGGTTAGATCTGAAAATTTTTTGCTTCCTTAATTACATTTCCATGTTTGATCTTTTGCAAATTTTATAGGTTAATTGCATAAAAACCCTAAATTTTCTTTTTAGTAATTGAGCTTGTGAAATGTCTAATTGTTAATGCTTGTTTCAGATCTACCCTTCTATTGCAAATTATCAATTCATATGTGTGCTTTAATTCTGAAAATTAAGTGGTTAAGTGTCAAAACCCTAATTTTTAAAACCCTCTTGATTAGACCTCTGACCGATGATTTTACTGATCAAAACACCTCCAAATCGGCTGTAACTTTGGATTCTGCAATAAAATCATAATATCTCTCATCCCTGAAAATTTTGAAAAAAGTTGAGAGGACCGTGTGCACCCCGAGCGCCATTGTCCCCAACATTTTTTCTGAAATTTCGGGAGCTAGATCTTACTGTATTTTTCTGCTAGAATCCAGAATCTTGGCTGATTTCATCAATTCTAACACTTTCAAAATTAAAGTCAAAGTTGGTCTAGTGATTGCTTGGATTAAGGCTCCTAATCATTCAAAAATTGTTGAAATTGAAATTTTGTGTTAAAATTGTGTTTCTTACTATCCTAAATCTGAAAAGTGTGTTGGCATTCATTCGAAGTTTCAGTGCTTTATTCAAATTTTTGCAATTTGTGACTTTTGAAATTTAGTGTTTAATTGCAACAACTTTGATTTCCGCTTTCAAAATTGAATTTTGCATGAAATTGAGTCAACTTTTAAATTTCAAAGCTTGCATTGCTTTTGGTATTCCCTCTTTTATCATAAAGTTCAAAATTTCAGTTTCCCTCTCTTTTTCAAAATTCAAATTTTGCATTTTTCAACAATCTTGGTAGGGTTCAATTTTGAGATTGCAACTTTAATTTGGCCTATCTAAAGATCATAAAATCACTCAATTTTTTCAAATTAGCTTTAAAATCATCATAACTTTCATCCCTGAAAATTTCAAAAAAAGTTGCGAGGACCATGTGCACTCCGTTCGCCACGGTCCCTGACATTTTTTCCGAAATTTTGGGAGATTGTCGTGATTGCATTTAATAGCTTAAATCTACGAGATTGGTTGATTTTATTGAAATTTGCTACCTCTAAATTCGAAAATAAATTCAAAATCTTCTCTCCCTCTCTAGTGCATGAGTTTTACAACAATAAGCCCTACTTACACTATTCCTATTAGACGAAGCCTTAGAATTAAGTCTTTCCAAGGTTTAATTACCGAGGAGATGGAACCTAATTTGAATGGCCTTTTTAATGAGGACACGGGTAATTCCTCTAATCCTCTTAATGATGAAGAAGCTCTCCATGAGGTTTCTATAGAACAACTCTTGAAATTGGATAACCAATTTGATGATTTTCAGCAATGGATGTCTCGAGAATACCCCGATAGTCAAGCTCTTTCATTAATTGAGGGTCTAAAACGTATGGTTCAAAGTGATAAGAATGGAATTGATATTTTGCATAGTATTGCACACATTGTGGATTCGAATTTGATGCCTATGAAGAGTTGTGCCGAAACTTTAGGTTATACACAACCTCCTACTCAAGTCAATCATTCTATCCCTTTGACAACTTCTATTTCTAGTATACCTACTTTTACATCAAACATAATGACTACTTCAATACAAAACATTCCACCTATGATCACCAATCATGGGGGCAATCCTTCCCCTTTAATCAACCCTCTTCCTTCATTCAATCTGACTTCTTCATTCATTCCTTCAATGAGTGTCCCTATTACATCTCCACAAATGAACATGACGCAAGGGGGCAATTTATTCAACCATTCCATTCCTCCTTGTAGTGCTCCTCCTTTCCAATCATCTCCTATGACTAACCATCATAGTGTCCCACCACCTTACTCTCAATCAATACCTTCTTTCAATAACATAATACCTCCATCACAATCTAACATGTCTAATACGAACTCTTCGACTAAAGCGATCATTAACAATCTTGCACAAACTGTCTCTTCGTTACAGCAACAAATTGCTTCTATGAATCAATCTAAGTTTAGTGTGCCCACATTTGATGTTGTGAGCCCACTTTCTCTTGACATTGTTCGAGCTATCCCCCCTAAGCATGTTGAAATCCCACAGTTGGAGCTTTATAATGGTAAAGGTGATCCTCTAACACATGTTAAGACCTTTCAAACAATATGTACTGATTTTGCTCATGACCAAAGGTTGCTTGCAAAACTGTTTACTAGAACATTAAGAGATAAGGCTCTACAATGTTATTGTTTGTTGCCTTCCTATTCTATTACTTCTTTCCAACAACTTGCAAATGCTTTCATTCAACAATTTCAAAACAATATAGGTCCTAAAGTTACTTTGATTGATTTAATGCATTGTAAACAAGGTGTTAAAGAAAAAGTGACTGATTTCATTGGTAGATATAAGCATTTGTGTGCTCAAATTTCTTTTCTAGTACCTGACAATGATATTCAAAGAATCTTTATTTCTAATTTACAAAAGATATTAGAGAAAAACTTCTGTTTTCTGAGTTTACTTCTTTCCAACAGTTGTGTGCAACTCTTCACAATTATCAACTGACTGTGAGTCAAATGGAACAAGAAAATCCTATGGCTCCAAGTGATAGTAGTCAACAACCATTTGGGAAGTTTAAACCGAACAGAGGGTTCGTTAAGTTCAATGAAAACATCATCAACAACAATGTGAATGCAGCATCAGGTGTGCCTCCTATTTCTAAGTTTTTCAAGAAAGCAAGAGAGTTTACTCCTTTGAATGAATCATTACATAGTATTATGAATAAGTTATTGGAACAAAATGTGCTTACTCTCCCTCCTATAAAGCAAATAGATCCTGCAAAGATTAATTCACCCTATTTTGATAACAAATCTTTTTGTCAATTTCATCGTCAAAATGTAATTCACCCTGAAAAATGTTTTGCTTTAAAGGGTAAAATTCAAGATTTGATTGATAATAATACTATCTCTGTTTCAGGTGTGAATGATAAACAAAACACATCTGTAGCTCTTCCTAACCAAAATCTTAAGATTTTTACTGATCCATTACCTTCTCATACCTCTAATGTGATTGAGACTAATGGTTCCTCTTTCTCACCTGATGGTCTTGTGTCTATGACTCCAAATGTGATTAACTTTGTAGAGTAGTAGAAAATCCCTAAAGAACCTTCCATCACATTTGATTCCAGTGAAACTATCAGGGTACCTGATGGTCCTTTATATATAGTTGCAAAAGTCAAGAATACACCTTGTCGTGGAGTGCTTATTGATCCTTCTTGCATGGTTAATGTCATTACTGAAGAATTTATTTTTACTTTGCAATTGAATCAAGTGATCTATGACAAAACAAATGTGGTTGTGAAATTATTTGATGCATTTTCTTCTCCTGCAATTGGTTCTATTACATTACCTATTGAGGTCCATAACAAATCCCTTGATGTGAGCTTTGCTATTATTCCATCATCCGAACAATTTCGTGTGAAGCTAGGCTATCCTTGGCTATCTTCCATGAAAGCTATTGCTTCTCCTATTCACAAGTATTTGAAATTTCCCCATAATGGTGAAGTTGTTACTGTCAATCATAGCCTCTTTAAACCAGCTGAAAGAACTTCTAGTGTTCCTATTGATTATTTTTGGCCTAAACAATTCCAATCTCTTCCACCGCGAAGTGATCATCTTTTCAAATCTTATCAAAAGTGGAAAAAAGATATGATCCTAACTTTAAGTGAACCTCGAGCACCCAAACTTGATATTCCTATCATTCTTGAGAAGGAAGTTCTTCCTTTGAAAGATAAAACTAATGTCTTTTCTCAAGAAGATTCCCAACCCACCCCTATGGATGTGACTATGTCTATGTCTAATAAACTTTCTAAAAGTAGACCTATACCTCCTCATCATGATGGACTTGGTCTCCTTCCTAAACCAACTATTCCCCCTTTATATGGAGCAGTTCCTCCTCCTTCCTTTTATAGAGAGAAGAGACCTTCCTCTTCTTCTATCATCCAACCTAAGAGACCACAACCCAAACACCCAAGTGATAAGGATGAGAACATTCCTCCTCCTCAATCTTCTCAACTTCCTACTAAGACTAGATGAAATCGTTCTGCGCGTGAACGCCGATGAAAGCATCATCTTAGAGCTTGTGCAGCTGCTTCTCAAACTTTACAATCCCCAAAAACACCTTCAGCTAGTATTATTCCATCTTCTCCTCAGCCGAAAATTGAGCCAAAATCTCCTAAGCATAAGATGCATGATGATTTTGATCCTGTGCGAGTTAAAGATCCTATTTTTATAAATCTTGATGATGATATAGATGAAAATGTTATTCATGATGAAAATGTTACTTCTCTTGCTTTTGATAGTGAATATGAATATGTTGATGTTGATAACCATTTATCTAACGAATTTTCTAAAGCACTTATCCTAGCTCCTAGACAAGAACAACGTGGCTTGGAACATGAACATAGCCCTTGTTTGGATCTTGTGATAGCTCCATCTACTGTGTTGGATGTTCCTCCTCTAACGTGTTCCCTGCCTTCCCGAAATATTGATCAGCAAGATCGGGGGGTGGATGACGTGCTAGACTAGTTTCATTAGCATAGCAGACTCTCTCCTCCTTTCTATCTTTTGTTACTTCTGTAGTCACATAAATCTGTCCACTTAATTAAATGAATACTTAGTATTTATTTGATTATTTAACCATCAATTAATAATTAATTAAATTAATATTTAATTAATTCATCTTAACCCTCTTCTCCTATTAATTAAATAAATTATTCAATTTATTTGATTTAATTCACTTAACCAAATTCATACCATTAATTAAATAAATAAATCATATTTGTTTAATTAAATCTTCTCTCACATTTAAATAAATTAATATTTATTTAAATCCCCCAAAATCCCACCTCTCACATTTAAATAAATTAATATTTATTTAAATCCCCCAAAATCCCACCTCTCACATTTAAATAAATAAATCATTTATTTAAATCACCTTTATCCTCCACCCACTTGTATTTTCCTACAAAAGCAAGTTGCACAATTATTTTAAATAAATAATTTATTTAAATCACCTTTATGCTCCACCCAGTTGTATTTTCCTACAAAAGCAAGTTGCACAACTATTTTAAATAAATTATTTATTTAAAATCCTATTTATCCTCACCCACTTGAAGCCTTTAATGGTTTCCCTTAAAGTATTCAAACTTGATGGCTTTAAAGTCTTCAAACTTGATGGCTTCCTTCTATAGTCTTCTTAAGACTTTAATGGTTTTCCTTAAAGTCTTCAAGCCTTTAATGGTTCCCCTCAAAGTCTTCAAGCATTTTAATGCTTTATCTTCCTTTTTTTCATTTAAATAAATTAATATTTATTTGAATATTTATCCAAATACAACTTGCACACATTTATTGAAATAAATGAATTTTTATTTTAAATAAAATCCTATTTTCCCTCACCCACCAAATCCACTTGCAAAATCTAATCCCCTTCTAGATTCTTCTAACCCCTTCCTAATTAGCCTAATCCATCCCCTAATTATTGTCACATTCCTAAGCAAAATGGAGTCACTTCTCAAAGCCTAAAAGTCTTTGATAACCATTAAAGGCTTCCAACCTTCAACCACTAAATGTCTCAAAGTCTTGGATAACCTTTGAAAGCTTCCAACCTTCAACCACTTAATCCACAAAGTCTTCAAAAACCATTAATGGTTAACCCAAACCCTCCTACATGGTTAAAACATTTGTTTTGACTCAACCTCTACCCAACCCAAGGGTCTCATCAAGCCTTTAATGCTTTGACCATGATTATCTCTTAATCATTTGCACAAAGGTTTATCCTTGCATTAACTCCTAATCCAGTGGGTAATCCTAATTTAGGCTTGACCCTTACCTTCTAGATAACCATGAGGTCTCCTCAAGCATTTAATGCCTCCAACCTCTTCTCTCAACCCAATCTTATGTTGACACTTGTCACCATTTCATTGGTGCAAATTGTGCAAATGGATCCCCAACTTTCAAGCTTGACCCTTGATTAAACCTTTCAATCCTGGCCATCCATTGCTCCATTTTTCCTATAAATAGAGCCCATTCCTTCATAATCCAGATCCTGAAAACTTGTATGCATTTAGGCTATAGACATTTTTAGAGAGCATTTAGCATAGCATAACTAAAATCTTGTCTTTTTGGTAAAATCAATCATTTTAGCATCAATAGCATAGTATTTAGCTTTTCATTTCATATTTGAAGCTTAATATTAAATCTCAATCCTCCATAAGCATCCATAGTGCAAAAAGCTGCTGAGAGCTACACTCATTTGGGACTTGGAGAGGAGAGGAACAAGGGAGAAGGAAAAAAGCTGCTGAGAGCTACACTCATTTGGGACTTGGAGAGGAGAGGAACAAGGGAGAAGGAACTAAGAGTATGTTAGGAGGTATTTGGAGATGCCTCATCATGTTTGCTTTGATAGTTAAATATGCTTGCATGCTTGTAGTCTCTCTTTTGGTATGCCTTTTTAGATTAGTTTTCGATTGACTAACACTAATGTTTTGTGTGTTTTTGTGTTATTTGATCATAGACTAATCTTGTGCCATTTAGGAGGGCATCATTTGGTGAACCCGACGTGAATCCAACACCAAAAAGATCAACTTTTTTTTTTTTTAAACCAATAACATGTTTGAATGTTGAAAATGTCACACAGGTTGCGCTTTTGACACTGTTTTGGTGCGTTTGACATTATTTTAGCGCTATTCACCCTGTTTCAGTGTTTTTCCCTTCTTTGTCTTTCCCTTTCTTTTAGTGCGTTTGTGTTAAATAGTGCCTCTGTTCAAACGCAGACTAGCGCTATTGTAACAAAACGTTGTACAAATCACCTTGTAACCAAAAAAAAATAAAAAAAAATTAGGCTTGTAGAAGCCCACCAAATAGGCGGATTTTACTAACTATTTTTCTCTTTTGTGCAGATTTAAATTAGATTAAAAAGTAGATTTATATTTTTTACTAACTTGTTTTTTGAAGTTGGTTTTAAAAATGAATTCACTTTTTATTTTGGTTTAAAATTAACTTCACATTTCAAATTTGGGCTTTTAAAAAAAAAAAAAGAATCACATATTTGTTTGGGGCTCTTAAAAAGAATTTCATTGTTCCAAGGTAAAAAGAACCACAAACTTACACAAAAACAACTTTATTTTTTTTGCAAGTTAGGAAACAAACTTCGTTTTGGTGCTTAAAATAAACAAGGCAAAATTTATTTCTTCCATCAAGATAAAACTCACAATCCACACTTCCATTTTCGGTGCAAATAAAATTCAAAATCAACTTGTCTCATTTTTAAAGCAATTTTACTTCATGCAAACGTGTTTTTCATTAAGTTGACTAGGATTTTCAAATTCTAGTTTACTCAAACAATTGCCTTTGAAAATTAAAAAGAACACCATGATTGTTGGAGCAACATCTCCAAATAGTTAGATCACATTGCAATGATAGATTAAAAAGAACAAGTGTTTTTCATGCTTGGCACACTTGTGCAAAGAGTTGGTCGAGTGGTCCTACTTCTAACACACACTATCCTCTCCCTTGGCTTTCGTGGTCCTAGGTGCAAGAGAAAAGTGTTAGTAACACTCACATTTTATCTTTTTAAGAGAGGCCTGCCAAGGGATCGATACTCTTGGGAACGACCTCGAGTGGTAAATCCTTTGAGCCGCTATAGAAATCAGGTGAGAGCGAAAGCTGTAGCCTTGGGTATAGCTGTTCCTACAGTGTAACTGGCCGAAAGGACAAATGGGCCCCACCACCAATTACAAGGCTCTTAAGTGAGTCACTGCAGAATGAACTTATGTCCAAAAACATCAAACATGACTAAACACCTTTAAGTAGTAGCCCACCTGTTCTATTGATTGAGGATATTTGAGATATAATTTAGTGCAAGAGCATAGATGGTTTTGCTCCCAAGATACTCACCATACATATTTCCTTGAGTAGAAACATAGCTTTTTGAAAAGTCACTTGTGGCTTGATAAAAGTGGTGACTCCCCATCATAGGGATCATCTATTTGTTATGCTCGTGCAAGACTTAGTATATCACATCCTTACCTGCCACGGCGGGATTCATAAGGTATGTAGTACCAAAGTCAAAGAAATATCAAGATGTGGGCTAAATTTATCACAACTGGCCATTTGACCTTAGGGATAAAAAGTGTTTGAAGTGTGTTCGTTTTACAGACCTAGTGCAAATTGAGCCGACTTCAGGCTTTGGAAATACATCTTAAAATACATCTAAAAGAAGGGTCAAAAACAAGTCCAAGGATTGGGTTGATCTAGACCCATACTCATTTGTGCCTTTGAGGCTACAATCTTGTGTTTGTGTGCATGCTTTGTTTTCTTGTCAAAGAAAAATCAGAAAATCAATCCCAAAAACAAAGTATTCTTCCAACATTTTTCAAAAAAACAACCAAAAACATCAAAAACAAAGTGCAAACAACACAAAGTCACAACTTTTATGACCATTCTTCACATCTTGCGAAAGAAGAAGCGTCATCAAAATATCAACTTGAAAAGAAGACAATTAAGCTCAAAGGCTTTAATCAAAAGGAGGAAATTCTTCTATATCAATCGACAAATCTTTGTCTCCCATAGAGTCTTTCTACATCGCATGCGTCTATACCTTCAAGGTAAAACAAACGAGTTTGATTCAGAATCATTGAACCGCAGAGCTTTTATGCAATATAGAGCTCTGAGTTATCATAAAAATCAAGGAGGAAAGATTAATCCCAATTTCTTCCCAAACATCTGTATCACCTACAACACAGCTCGAGAAGTGCCACCAACGCCTGAAAGGGAAGAAGAAGAGTTTGTCCCATTTGTGACACAAAGTTTTTATTGAAAGTTGAAAAACAAAACATCCATCATCTCACTCATACATCATCACTTCATCATCAATCCGTCCCAACTCTCAAAACATTAAGAGGTTCTTGTCCCAAGATTCCTTTTTAGATATTGCTTGAAATCAAACACATCACATCACTTTTTAGATTGTTTCTACATCTAGGATAAGCTCATCCTAAGAGACACATCTCCGCAGGTTAAAACTAGTTCATGAGTGAATCCTCTCATTGCTAGGTAGTCAAAATCTGTAACACATCTCAGATTTCTCTACACCTTATCACATCCAAAATCCTCAAAACAAACAAGCAATTCAAAAAAGGAATTTCGGTTATATCTACCTTTAGAGTGCTAGAGATCTACATATCATACAATCCACTAATCATCCATCTTTCATCAAAACAACTCATCATCATCTTCAATCAACTTCAAACACAAACTTGCAAACAAAATGGCTCAAACCCAATTGCGATCAAGGCAACGAGAAATAGAAATTGAGGAAGAAGAGGACAACCTCAATGAATTTCAAGAAGCACTTGGACGAAATGTAAATGATGAAAACCCAAGTAGTCCCACTCCTTCAACAATCGAAAGGGTTCAGCATAACCCTCACTTTAACAGATTGTTTGATGAAATTCTCAGGAGCAATGCGGATGCTCACTTCTTAAAACTCGCTCAAGAAGGAGCCAAACTCCCCTCTGACTTTGATCTTGCCCAATTACGACAAGCATTAGAAAGACAAAGTCGCCATGAGGAGGAAAGAGGTAGAAATCACATCAGATATAACATTCCTCGAGGTAACCCACCACCTCCTCCTCCTAATGAAATGGAGATGTTGCGGCAACAAGTCGAGAATCTCGCCCAACAACTTCATAGTGGTGTCAAGATTAACCAATTTTCACTCAACGACATCTGTCTCTATCCGTTTGATAGGAATCTTTATATGCCACCCTTTCCACGCGGGTTCGAAACACCAAAATTCGAAAAATATAGAGGAAAGGGAGATCCCCGCGATCATGTCCGAGAATTTCATTCCGCTTGTCTCGAAGTCGCATATGAAGACACATACTTAATGCGCCTTTTTCCCCAAAGCTTGGGAGGAACAACCACATCATGGTTTTCCCGACTACCAGGTGGCATAAGAACATTTGAGGAACTCATCCATAAGTTCCTATCTCATTACTCTTATAATATTGAACGTGACATCACCATGGCTGATCTATGCAACACCAAACAAAAACTAGGTGAATTATTCTCAGTATTCCTGCAACGATGGCGCCAAATGTCTAGCAGATGTTCTCTTCAGTTACCTGAACGAGAACTAGTGGAAATTTTCATTTCCAACTTAAACGAAGAAATGGAATTTCACCTGGATGTCAAAGACATAGATTCTTTTAACGATATGATCACCAAAGGTATAAAATGTGAAAGGGCACTCATCAAAAAATGACTCATCAAAATCTTTAATGAACCCTAAGATGGTCCTCGCCCGCGCTTCAATAGTGATAAACCGAACTTCTAGAACAAGAATAAGAATATCGTCAATGATGGAGTTGTGGATGCTCGGACTATCCAAAATGCACAACCTGTGGTTCGATTTGCAGGACAAAATCCTCCACCTCAGAATAACACAAATGTTCCTCCTAATCAAGGTCGCATCACGTCTCATGATGAACCAAGACCTCGTCAGCAAAAATAGAAACGCACATACACTCCGTTAGGGGAACCCATTGAAACAGTATTGTGACAACTCATTTCTCAAAATTTGGTCACTCTACCTAAACTATCAAACTATGAGCCTCAAGTCAAACCAGCATGGTGGAGAGATACTGAACACTGTGAATTCCATCAAGGAAGAGGACACAAGACAAGTAATTGTCACCAATTGAAAGATCTCATTCAGGATCTTATTGATCGAGGAGAAATTGAAATTGAAGGACATGACCCAAAAACAACCAATAATGATCATCAGATGTTCAAGAATCCACTTCCATCACAAGATCAAAGGAGTCCTTCCACTTCTAGGCGAGGCACTGATACCACTGATTATACGCAGGCTGCGTATAATTATACTGTAAATCACCTGTATGATGCCAGTGAACAAATTGCAACCATAACCTTCAAAAATCCCACCTCAAATTGCAATGTTGTTACATGTCGTGGCAAGGTCACCATCAAGGCAGCTCCACAGGGCACCACCTCCGTCTCGAAGCAATATAACCTTGTGGAACAATTAGACAAAACCCCTACACTCATATCCATTTTAGAACTATTACGCTTATCACCATCTCATAAAACAATCTTGGATCAAGCACTCCAAGAGGCGTCAGTCCCTGCAAACCTGAATACGGACCAGTTTCAAGCCATGGTTGGAAATCTAAAGTCATCACCTTGTCTCACTTTTTCCAAAAGTGACAACTCTTCTTTCCAACAACCTCATAATGCTTCACTACACATTGAAGGCTTTATCAACCAACATAGGATCAAGCGAGTCTTGATAGATAATGGAGCAGGCCTAAACATTTGTACACTACAGTTGGTCACAGCATTGGGATATGCAATAGAATTAGTGGATCCTCGCAAGAAGATCACCATCAAGGCCTATGATGATGCAGAGCATTCATCCAAAGGAGCTGTGGTACTACCAATCCGAGTGGGCCCTGTGGTAAAGCACATCATCTATCAGGTTCTGGACCTTCCTCTGCCATATAATCTATTATTAGGGAGACCTTGGATACATGCCATGCAAGCTGTTCCATCTACCTACCATCAATGTATCAAGTTCCCACATAACGGTACAGAGATCACAATCCTGGGCGATGCAAATCCCTTTGCATTTTGCCATAATATCAGCCATCAACCAGAAATTACTGTTCCTAATAATAGGGAAGCCATTTCCTCCACATCATATGTAAGTCCCGCCTCTCTTGCCAGTTTGAACACCCCTATACCCAAGCAAGAAAAGCTTAAGATGAAAGTAGCAGAGGAAGGTCCTGGAGAATACAACTTGAGTCAGCTCTTTTGTGTGGGACAAATGCCCACTTCTCCTAGAACACATGGTAAGCCACAACAGTTACTCCAGCAACCACTAATCATACCAGCATGTTCCTTGACGCCATTCGTCCTTGGAAAGAGTCAAGAGGAAGAGACACAAGATGAGGACGTAGCGGACTGGATCTATAAAGATCCCATCACCACTGATAAACCGCGAGTTACACTTCCTACAGAACAGTATGGCAAAGGCCTCCTCATTATGCAAAGAATGGGATATGATGGTCAGAGTGCTTTGGGATACTGCAAACAAGGACGACACGAACCTCTGCTACCAGAATTCAAGCCCAAAGGTAATACAGGCCTTGGCTTTGAAAAAGAGATCCTTCCTAAACTCAGATTCAAAGGAAAACCCAGCAAACCATTTTGCCCACCTACTGCAAAGAGGACACCTTTCATAATCAAAGCACCATCAAGCACTATCCCCACTGCCCCATCGAGGCTCACAACTCCACCATCTACAATACCAATCATCCCACCAATCAAACCAGTAATCCCATTCACAATAGCCATTACATCCATAGTACCATTAGCAGTAGCAACTGTATCAGAATCCGCAGCAGCATCTATGGTACCAGTAGTTCCTGCAGAAGCCACTGAGTCAACACTGCCGATACTTCCTATGCCAGATTCTTTTATCCCCATCAAACTTCCTGTAGCACCGATCACTACAAAGATACATAAACCAATCACACCTGCCGTGTTTAACTCCAAAGACATCCCAGTATGGTATAGCAATCAGATGCTGGAGAGTGATTCAGAGACCAACTCACATGAGTGGGAATTTGATTCTATACAACTTAACACTTCAGATGAGGAAGACACATCACCACCTCCGCCACGCAAAGACATCCCTATTTACGGAGAAGCACAGATAAAGACCACTTGGGTACCTGAGCTAGAAACATCTTCCACAGACCCTATGTCTCATCCTACGCCTGATTCTGACAAGGAGAGTACCATTAATGACCTTCACCATAACGTCTTAACCCTCACTGATACATCTCCCGCACTTAACCTAATCGATGAAGTAATGCCCATTATCCACCCTGAACTCATCGAATGGAACCAATCAAATCCTCCATGTCTTGACCTCTTCCAAAATGATGAGGCTATCATTGACTTTTTGGAATTACGGGATAATCTACCAAGCGGGGATCACAAAGCTGGATTCGCCATTGAACTTAATAGCGCAGCATACTTCGGGGCGGATGCCAAACCTTTCAGCTACAAAAATATAACAATGAAACATGGATCTTCCAGTGAAAACCACACTGTGGCACTGTTTGATCCCACAAAAGTAAAAAGAAAGAGCGTATCCAATGGTGAAAACCTCTTTGAGGCACCTGAGGATGAAGGGTTTGACATTCTCCCTGCTAATGCACAACAGGAACGATCAACGATTCTCATCAAGGAAACCAAAGAATACAATGTGGGGACTCCTGAAAATCCTCATATCATACATCTGGCATCTCTTCTCACTCCAGAGGAACAACCTAAATTTATAGAGTTCTTCCAGAAGTGTCAGATCAACTTTGCATGGTCATATGCAGACATGCCTGGGCTTGATCCTGATTTAGTCATGCATCACCTCACCGTAGCAGAAGGAGCCAAACCTATCAAGTAGAAGCTTCGTAAGATGCATCCCCAAATTGCAGTGCTAGTCAAAACAGAACTCAAGAAACTCCTGGATGTTGGTTTCATTAGACCAATTGATTATGCAGAATGGATCTCCAATATTGTGCCTGTCAGCAAACCAAAAGGGGGCATCCACATTTGTACTGACTTCAGAGATCTAAATAAGGCCTGTCCTAAGGATGATTTCCCCCTACCAAATATTGACATCATAGTGGATCTAACAGCAGGACATGCCAAGCTTTCACTCATGGATGGCTTTTCAGGATACAATCAAATAAAGATCGCACCAGAGGACCAACATAAGACAGCCTTCACATGTCCACGGGGCACATATTGCTGGAATGTAATGCCTTTCGGTCTAAAGAATGCAGGAGCAACCTATCAAAGAGCAATGACCACCATCTTCCATGATATGATGCATACCATGATGGAAGATTATGTTGATGACTTACTAGCAAAATCACTCACTAGAGAAGGGCATCTCCACATCTTAGATAAAATCTTTGATAGACTGGAACAATACCATGTTCGACTCAACCCAAAGAAATGTGTCTTTGGAGTAACCTCCGGGAGGCTTCTAGGATACATTGTCTCAAGCAAAGGTATTGAGGTCGACCCAGCAAAGGTAAAAGCAATCATGGATATGCCACCTCCAAAGAATATCAGTCAGCTAAGGACATTACAAGGGCGGCTTCAATCCATCCGAAGATTCATTGTACAATTGGCTGATAAGTGTCACCCATTCACACACTTGCTACACAAGAACATCCACTTTCAGTGGGATGCCAGATGCCAACAAGCATTTCAGACGCTTAAAGACTATCTCATGAATCCACCATTGTTGATGCCACCAGATCCAAGTAGACCGTTGTTACTTTATATCTCAGCAACAAGTACAGCATTGGGTGTACTACTAGCACAACATAATGCAACAGGCAAAGAGTGTGCTGTATACTACATCTCTCGCACACTGGTGGGCTATGAACTCAATTACACACCTATTGAGCAAGCTTGCCTAGCAGTAATCCTAGCAGCTACTAAATTGAGGCACTATTTGTTGACACATAAGGTACAGCTCATTGCAAAGATTGATCCACTCAAGTATTTACTCAGCAAAGCAGCATTGACAGGCCGCTTGGCCAAATGGGTGATGATTCTAAGTGAATTTGACATTGAGTATGTGGACCGTAAAGCTATCAAAGGTCAAGTTATTGCAGATTAGTTGGCCGATGCACCACTCATAGGCGATCATCCTCTCATTTCCAATTTTCCAGATGAAGAGATATTCATGATCACAGAAGCACAACCATGGAAACTATATTTTGATGGTTCATACACTAGGCACGGCTCGGGGGCAGGCATTCTATTTATTACACCTCAGGGTGATAGCATCCCGAAGTCTTACAGGCTCACATTTCCATGCACAAACAATATAGCAGAGTATGAGGCCTTGATCACAAGACTCAGGTTAGCCGTACAGTGGAAATTACAAGAACTACAAGTATATGGCGACTCCCAACTAGTCATTCGACAAGCAACAGATGAATATCAAACCAAGGATGATAAACTCATGCCATATAAGCAAATGGTGGACACTCTAAAGACATCATTTACTACTATCACTTTTGAGCAGATACCAAGAGATCAGAATCGAGCTGCTGACGCTATGGCTACCATCGTATCTCTCCTAGATCTTCCACAAAATTCAACACGCTACGAGTTCTTGGTAGAACAGCTTTGGATCCCTGCTTATGATATCCCTGAATCTAAAACGATATGTCGCCTTGTTGGTTCTGAATCCCCATGGTACGGTGAGTTCTACACCTATCTTCGTGATCATACCCTTCCTCCCAACCAATCAAATAACCAACGAAAAACCTTCATTCGCCAAACTGCTCGATATACCATTATTGCCGAAACCCTATACCGATGTAGTCTTGATGGTACTCTCCTTCGATGTCTGGAACAAGATGAGATAACAAAGGCTTTGGAAGAGGTACATGAAGGAATTTGCGGGACTCACTCAAGTGGTCCATCACTAGCCAAGAAGATCATGCGAGCTGGATACTATTGGCCATCTATGGAAAAGGATTCCTACTACTTTGTCAGGAAATGCAAGAAATGTCAAGTTCACGGTGACCTGATACATGCACCAGCACAGGAACTGCAACCAATCACAACACCATGGCCTTTTTGTCAATGGGGCCTTGACCTTGTGGGTAAGATTCATCCATCTTCATCCAATGGCCATAAATTCATTATTACCGCTACCGAATATTTCACAAAGTGGATCGAAGCTGTTCCACTTACCCAAGTCACCGGCAAGCAGATCGCCTCATTCATCCTCAACTACATCATCTGCCGGTATGGTGTACCCATGTCCATCATCACAGATAACGGTCTTCCTTTCAAAAATCAGGATGTCCGTGAGCTTTGTGAGAAATTTCATATCCAACATCGCTTTTCCACCCCCTATTACCCACAAGGCATTGGTCAGGCTGAAGCATCCAATAAAAACACATTAAGAATCCTCAAAAAGACAGTCAATGATGCCGGCCGTGACTGGCATGTTCAACTAAATCCAGCACTATGGGCATATCAAACTAGCATTCGAACCCCTACAGGTGCAACTCCTTATTCATTGGTCTATGGTGCAGAAGCTATCTTGCCTATTGAGGTTGAGATACCATCATTACGGGTTTCCTTGCACAATCTCATCGATGACGAAGCCTACAGAGTATCCCGTCTTCAGGACTTAGAGTTACTTGATGATCGCGACAAGCTGCATACAACCATCTCAAAGCCTATCAGCAGCGCATGAGCAGAAGCTACAATCACCGAGTTAGACCTCGTATATTTGAGGTAGGTGATCTTGTTCTACGAGAGAATCCTCGCAACCAACCAAACCAAGAACATCAGGGCAAGTTTGAATCAAACTGGCTGGGCCCATATGTTGTCACTGCTGTGTTCGGGTCCGGGGCATATCAGTTGGCTACATCAGACAGAGAACAGCTCGCAGATCCAATCAATAGCATGCACCTCAAACGGTTTTATACCTAAGGTGTACAAGGCATCAGGCTCCCCTGTATATCAGAAAATACCAAAAACATTCAGAAAAATGTCCTAAAGAAAATACCAAAAACATTCAGAAAAATGTCCTAAAGAAAATACAAAAAACATTCAAAAAAGTAAAGAAAAATCATGCATCCAAACGGTGAACAACCACTCCAGTGGCACCTTGGGTAAGTACGATGGTGAAAACCTAGCAAACAGGCACCACTCGTAAAGGCAATGGCTCCAGTATCTTTCAAGCTCGTTGCGATCACATTCATACATACACACATCCATCCATCTAACCATGGCTTGTTATTTGATCTGTAATCCAAGAAAGTACTTCATGCGTCTGGCATCCCGCTTTTTCATAAATCATGTCCAACTTGGGGGCAATGCCCTTACAATCTAGATGATGGAAGTGGATTCTACATTGCCTTATGATTCATTAAGTTCTTCATTCAAACAATCATCAAAAATCCAAAAACATTCAAAAATATCTCGCAAAAATACCAAAAACATTCAAAACAATTCAAAATCCAAAAACATCGACAAAACCATTGAAAAATCACACAAAAACATGGCAACACCTTGTACATACCCATCCATGCAGATACCAAAATAAACATTGACAAACTACTCACACAATGACCATTTACCAATCAACCACACAATCAACATCAACAATCAAACTGTCTTCAACAAGGATGCATCCTTCCTTACCAAAACAAAGACAAAAGTGACATTTTCTTTGACAAGAAAATTATGTTAAGCTATCAAATACTTGGTTGATTTGAGAGTACAATCGTTCATTTATCTATATCAGGATCTTGCAGCATTGTTTTGTATCGTTTGCGCATTATTTCCGATGAAGTTCTGGGGCATGTACTAATGGTGTCTACGTGGGAAGTTCACTAAGCTACGTAATCTTATGCCAAATACAGTCATATATCATTACGGCTTGCTGACTACAGCGTATACCTCGACCATATGAGCATGAACCATTACCAAGGATCCATATTCTTTTATTCTTTATGTATAGACTATTTGTTTACAGGTACAATGCTCATTCTTTGGTTCCTCCTCATCCAATTTGGATAAAGGTTTTTATTTCTTAGTACAGTATGCACTTGTCTTAGGATATGATCAGCCTAAGATCAAGGAGGACGATCCAAGTCATGCATGAACGGAGATAATCCTTGTCTGTTCCGCAAGCAATACTCAGGTCAACTTGATCCATTATATCAAGTTGGTTGTATTAACTTGCTATATAAAATCCATGTAAGAAATACTCTGGTCATCTTGAATCTTTATGTCAAGTTGTTTGTATTCTCTTCCAACATTTTAAAGCTCAATGATGAAAATAGAGCACTATGGATCGTCATTCCATCTCATCTATATATACTGCATTTCGTTGCATTCCAACCATCCATACATTCATAATAGCTGCATATCATGCATACATAGTCATAATAATGCATACTCTATTTTCCTCTTCTTCCATAGGAATGAGTCATAAGTCCTCCATATCTTCTATCTAACATCAAATCCCCCCTCACCCTCCCTATCTTGATCATCAACATCATCCTAATCCCTTCATCGCTTCCCATCCTCACTCATCCACAAAATTAAGCCAGTTACTCTGTCTACATAGATACATCGACTCCCACACACCTAGACTATCAACAGATACTCTGATCACGTATCTTCGGGTCTCAACAGGTAATCGATTATGGTAATCCTAGACTACAATAGGCATTTATCATAATGACCTAGTCTCAACGGGGCTGCCATGATTCCCCACAACCATCCATCACACGCACATACTATCAATTGATCAACCAATCAAACACAATCCAACGGACAATTACATCAATTGTCTACGTCTCAACGAGTATTTTGCTTCATATATCTTGACTTCATCGGGCAATTACATCAATTGTCTAAGTCACATCAGGTCACTTTGATTCACTTACTCAGACTTTATCATGTCCAAGCGACCAACTGACATCAACTATCACACTTTGACTTGACCGGGGCAATTAAACCGATTGCACCAGATTGTCCAAACAATTTTGATCAATTGTATAGCATCAATCCAAACCCCACACTACATCTGCTATGTATCTCTTGCATGACCGCAGGGTACTCGTTGGCTTGTTGTTTCTTCATATTCACTCCATTTTCTCCCATTCTTTCATCATTAGTTCTAATTTCTTCTATTCTACCTCCCCTCCGCTTTTCATTCTTTTTCGAGAGATCGCCCGATTTTTCAAAAAAATTCGGCCCATCCCTCGAGGGGGCATACCACCCATTAAATTTACATTTTATTGGGCATTTCTTCACACCTATTTTTCTTTCTTTGAAACGACGCGATAAACTGCACCGTCTCAAAGAGGGGCAAATGTAGTCACATAAATCTGTCCACTTAATTAAATGAATACTTAGTATTTATTTGATTATTTAACCATCAATTAATAATTAATTAAATTAATATTTAATTAATTCATCTTAACCCTCTTCTCCTATTAATTAAATAAATTATTCAATTTATTTGATTTAATTCACTTAACCAAATTCATACCATTAATTAAATAAATAAATCATATTTGTTTAATTAAATCTTCTCTCACATTTAAATAAATTTATATTTATTTAAATCCCCCAAAATCCCACCTCTCACATTTAAATAAATTAATATTTATTTAAATCCCCCAAAATCCCACCTCTCACATTTAAATAAATAAATCATTTATTTAAATCACCTTTATCCTCCGCCCACTTGTATTTTCCTACAAAAGCAAGTTGCACAATTATTTTAAATAAATAATTTATTTAAATCACCTTTATCCTCCACCCACTTGTATTTTCCTACAAAAGCAAGTTGCACAACTATTTTAAATAAATTATTTATTTAAAATCCTATTTATCCTCACCCACTTGAAGCCTTTAATGGTTTCCCTTAAAGTATTCAAACTTGATGGCTTTAAAGTCTTCAAACTTGATGGCTTCCTTCTATAGTCTTCTTAAGACTTTAATGGTTTTCCTTAAAGTCTTCAAGCCTTTAATGGTTCCCCTCAAAGTCTTCAAGCATTTTAATGCTTTATCTTCCTTTTTTTCATTTAAATAAATTAATATTTATTTGAATATTTATCCAAATACAACTTGCACACATTTATTGAAATAAATGAATTTTTATTTTAAATAAAATCCTATTTTCCCTCACCCACCAAATCCACTTGCAAAATCTAATCCCCTTCTAGATTCTTCTAACCCCTTCCTAATTAGCCTAATCCATCCCCTAATTATTGTCACATTCCTAAGCAAAATGGAGTCACTTCTCAAAGCCTAAAAGTCTTTGATAACCATTAAAGGCTTCCAACCTTCAACCACTAAATGTCTCAAAGTCTTGGATAACCTTTGAAAGCTTCCAACCTTCAACCACTTAATCCACAAAGTCTTCAAAAACCATTAATGGTTAACCCAAACCCTCCTACATGGTTAAAACATTTGTTTTGACTCAACCTCTACCCAACCCAAGGGTCTCATCAAGCCTTTAATGCTTTGACCATGATTATCTCTTAATCATTTGCACAAAGGTTTATCCTTGCATTAACTCCTAATCCAGTGGGTAATCCTAATTTAGGCTTGACCCTTACCTTCTAGATAACCATGAGGTCTCCTCAGGCATTTAATGCCTCCAACCTCTTCTCTCAACCCAATCTTATGTTGACACTTGTCACCATTTCATTGGTGCAAATTGTGCAAATGGATCCCCAACTTTCAAGCTTGACCCTTGATTAAACCTTTCAATCCTGGCCATCCATTGCTCCATTTTTCCTATAAATAGAGCCCATTCCTTCATAATCCAGATCCTGAAAACTTGTATGCATTTAGGCTATAGACATTTTTAGAGAGCATTTAGCATAGCATAACTAAAATCTTGTCTTTTTGGTAAAATCAATCATTTTAGCATCAATAGCATAGTATTTAGCTTTTCATTTCATATTTGAAGCTTAATATTAAATCTCAATCCTCCATAAGCATCCATAGTGCAAAAAGCTGCTGAGAGCTACACTCATTTGGGACTTGGAGAGGAGAGGAACAAGGGAGAAGGAAAAAAGCTGCTGAGAGCTACACTCATTTGGGACTTGGAGAGGAGAGGAACAAGGGAGAAGGAACTAAGAGTATGTTAGGAGGTATTTGGAGATGCCTCATCATGTTTGCTTTGATAGTTAAATATGCTTGCATGCTTGTAGTCTCTCTTTTGGTATGCCTTTTTAGATTAGTTTTCGATTGACTAACACTAATGTTTTGTGTGTTTTTGTGTTATTTGATCATAGACTAATCTTGTGCCATTTAGGAGGGCATCAACTTCTTCTATGTGTTATTCTCATTCTTCTATTTGTTGTCCTCGGTGTTGTCTACTTGAGGACGATGCAAAGCATTGAGATCTCTTTTGGTCTCTCTCATGTTGACTCAAAAGACACATGTGTTCCCTTCTTCTAGGTGACCTTCCTTGATTGGGGAATGAAGAACAATTATGCATACATACATATGATATACATGAATTATCATACAGCATACTGACCCTAAGGAAAGCGAAGTCACCTCGTGATTTGTGTTTTGTGTCTATTATCCTTGGGTTTATCTCACACTTGGGGGCTAAACCTTTGTGATAACGTGCTCCTTTCCCTTCTCATTTCTTATGTGTATCACTACCTTAAAGCAATCACCCCCGATGAGGCGTGTGCGATCGCTTTAACGTAGGGGGCATACACTCCGTTCATATCTCTTCAAGATACTTGAAAATTTCTTGGCGAACTTAGCTTTGCCTTGAAAATTTTTGATATCTTTCTTGCATGACTCATAGTGAGGGAACCTTACTACTAATAGTCATGGTTCTCCATCGTGATCTTCCCTTTTACTTTGTCAATCAAAGTCGTAAGATCCTTAGTCCACTGGGGGCTTGGTGTATCTTGCCTCCTTGATGGGGTGAAAGTCTTTCAATGTTGTTTCCTTGTACTTTACCGGAAGTATGGGCGTACGCTTATACTCCCGCTAAAGTGGGGGCTAAATGTAGCATCCTAAAATTGCAACACTTGCAATTTCGACTGCATTTGGGTCTTCACGACGGCGATGCAATATTAAACCTGAATGGAGACCCCGAAACCTATTTACGACATCAAAAGCTGCATCTTTTCTGCACCTTGGCCTGATCCTCCTTGCACCCTGCTGTCCCGGGAGGTGGGACCATGGCGCCCAGTGTCCTGGTCCTTCAGGACCGTGGTGCCCAACGCCCTGGTCCCTCAGGACCATGGCGCCCAGCGCCTTGGTCCCTCAGGACCATGACGCCCAACGCCCTGGTCCCTGGTCCTATTTTGGGCCCGATCTCTTATGGGGCATCGGGTCTTCAAGTTTGCAAATTGGAAAATAATCCTCCTAGGTCGGCCTAAGGTCAGAAAAATCAGTCTTCTAACCCTAATTGACAAGTATATAAACTACATTTCCCCTCTCAGAAAGGGTAGATGAGAAAAAGGAAAAAACATACGAGGCCGAAGCGATAGGCAAACATTAAAACATTCAAGCATTCCTTCAAGCAATTGAGCATTCTAGGTCTCCATTCAAGGCTAGGTGTTGCATTCAAGACAAGGATTCAACCATTGAAGAGGAGATCATATACAACATACAACATCATTACACCTTCGCATGTAAGAATATAAACATTCTTACAACAAGTTATCAGTACTTGATTACATTACAAACATTTACATTTACAGCATTCTCATTTCTTGGTTAATTTCAAAATTGGGGTTTGACCTGAAGGAAAACCCCTAATCCCTAACCCCCCAATCGTCCTCTCTTTTCTGTGTGTAGGTTGTAGGTACGCGGCTGTAATTGAAGATCTGGAACCCTTGTGCAGAGACGAACAGATCCCCCTTCGTTTCACAGATTTTTTGGAGGACCGTGTGCACTCCAGGCGCCATCGTTCCGTTAACTTTTGCTCAAACTTGCAGGACAGCATCGTCTCGACATTTTACTACTAATTCCAGGTCCGCAGCTTCATCCCATGTTTCTATTTCTGTCTGCAAGCGAATCTTTCTTACTTTCACATACACTCCTAGTTCAATCCTTCTATTCACATTCTTTACAAAAGAGGGTAGCCTTGCTGTCTCAACCCTTGAAACTCATTTAGAATTCAATCTTGCATTGTGTGGGATTGGACCTTGTGAGCTTCAACCCCTCTTTTGAATGTAAAGTCTCTCCTAAGTGAAAACCGTCAATCCTAGTGACCTCCTTTCTCTCTCCTTGGAGTGGTGGGGGGGAACACCTAGGGTTCGATTTTCTGCTTTACAGGTTGCAAAGGGGAAATAGACTTAGAATAATGTCTATGGCTTCCAAGTATCATGTAGAGAGGCCACCTGCACTCCAACCAACTTATTTGTTTGTAAAATCAATGCAGGAGACCCAAATTTTGCCAGAAAATATAGAAAGAAAGATAAGGGAGCTGATGAGAAATTTCAGTGAGTTGAGTGAAAATATTTTTCCGAATATTGAGGATGAAAATGGGGCAGTCAAGCCTCTACAATTTTGGAAAGAGGAGGCAGAGAGAGTCATCAGTACCCAGATAGAGTTAATATGTGAAGGGTTGAACATGGATATGCTAGAGGATAGCATGGACAAAATAATTGCCACTAGGTCATTTTTTGAATCTTTTGAAAGAGAGGCAAATCAAGTAGTCATTAAATACACTCCATATAGAGCTAAAGCTGATGAAGTCATGAGTTATGAATGGCCATCTGATGAAGAGTACAATGGATGGAGTAGGATGTATCTGAATGATGAATAAGGGTTTTAAACAGTTTGAAATAACTATTTTTTTCTTCTAGTGGTGGATATCTTTTTGAATCGGAACAAGAATGATGGCAATAAAATACATCATGAATTTTAGAGAAGCGGTTGTAGATTTTGATATTGGTTATAACTTTCCTAAGGATGGAATATTTTTGTAACAAACTTCATGTATGTTTAATGATGTTGATGACATGTGTATATTGGCCTGCAGCTTGTTTGCTCCATTATTTTTAATAAAAGGGAAATCAGGGCCATTAGAAATGGTTCCAAAATCTTTGAATAGGGTCTCTTTGTGTAGGTCTAGTCGGTGGGATTAGGTTCTAGTTTTGAGAAATCATGAGTAAATAGTAGAGAATTGCAATGTCATTTTGCAGAGAAAAATAAAAGATAGTCATTAGTTTCAAATTTCAAATGGGTTTCTCTTGTAAATGAAATGTATTTGATTGTTTGATAGAAGATAGCTTTTGAAGTTAATACAAATATAATTTCAAATCTTTACTCTCCTATGTATGATTTTATCTTCTTTTGAGTCAATGGGATCAAGGGTTTCATTTGCTCATTGCATTGTTATGATGTATGTAGTTTTTCATATCACACTTTAATCCAAGGGGTTAATTAAAATGCTTGAATGAAATTATAGAGGGATAGAGCTTGTACTAGGATTTGATAAGTAGTTGAGGTGAGACATTTCAAAATGAAATGATATTGTAATGCATTATCATTTAAGATTAAATCAGCTATTGGATAAATTTCTATCAATTTTTCAATGATGTTTCAGAAACTTAGAGCCCAATGGAGTAATGCACTGGTATATGCTAGCAAATGTCATTAGGTTATCAATTTCTTGTCTGTTTTAATTATAGTTTGTCATACAAGACATATTTCCAAGTTTTTATGTATGTTTGAGGTGTCCTATTATCTCATGCTCCAAATAAGGTCGAGGACCACAGAAGAATTTACCATTCTTAAGCATTCTCCTTGCTATTGAGCCAATATATGAGATTACCTACTTTGTTTTTAGCATAATTCATGAATGTGGCGCAAAGATCACAAATTTGCTTAGGGATTACCCTCCCGGGTCTTGCAAAGCCCAAAGTGTAGAAGGATTTGCAGATCCTTGTCGCAGTTGGTCCAAGTCTGAAGGATATTGATAGTTGGAAGTGGCTTTCCATAGGCATTTTGAGGAATCAACTTGGTTTCCGCCTCCCACAATGTAAACCCATTTCCGGGCGCCAATAGCTGGCATGTGGGACTAGGAGTTGAATCATGTTGTTTGAGAGCATGTGCCTGAACACTTTTAGTGCTCTCACAACTATGATTACTTTATTTTCCACATAGTTATACTTGAGTTCATAGTCCTTTAGGCCTTCACTGAAAAAAGATATGGGATGCTCCAATCCTTCCTGATTTAACTATGTTAGGATAGCAGATATACTTGTATCTCCTCCCAATTTATAATGGATGAAATCCTTGTCATAGTTTTGATTTATTAGGGAAGGATCCTGAGCAATGGCCTCTTTGATTCTGATCAATGGGCCAAAAACTGTTGTCACAAAAGTTTGCACCCTTGGTGATCAAGAGTGATCACCAACCTTGTGAAACATAGAATCAACCTCTCAAGTGTGGGACTTGGAAAAGTGAGGTTGAATCTCCAGAGATGGTCAAATTCCTTTCCAACCTGAACTGCAAAGTGTTGGACCAACCCAACGCTGGTAAAATTACCTATGTTCTTGACAGGGAAAAGAGAGGGAGTGGTTTTTCTCTTCTCTAGGCTGGAGGATGTCTTTCAGTTATGCTTGAACTATAAAGGCAATTTCATAACCTATTTACAGGATCTTCCCCTCTTTTTCTCTGGCAGTAATCTATGATTTGCTACAACTGTCAAATCATCTTGCCTCTCATCAATAAAATTCTCTTGCCTTATCTAGTTTCTTTTTTCTGCAAATTGTATATTTTCTTTACCTATTTGTGTGATTGCATCTTTTCCTTCTTTATTAGCATCTATAATAGTGTTGATCTTTCTTAGAGTGGCATCTGAGAACATTGTTTGTTCCTATGCCATTGTTAAGAATTCCAACCTTGACTCAGTCTTAGAAGGCTAGACTTAGATAGGAATTAGTGTATCTTTGAGCAGTTTTGTCAATGATTTGTGCAGTTACAGGTGGGGGTAGATCATTTCAGTCTGGGGGAAAACCCTTTTCCCTTATTTTATGCAACCCTTCTCCCTCTCTCTTTTCCCTATCAGAACATAGGTAATTTTACTAGTGTTGGGTTGGTCCAACACTTCGCACTTCAGATTGGAAAGGAAGTCGGCCTTCTCTGGAGATTCAACCTCACTTCTACAAGTCCCACACTTGAGAGGATGATTTTGTGTTTCACAAGGTTGGTGGTCACTCCTGATCGCCAAGGGTGCAAACTTTTGTGACAACAATAGTATTCATATTAATTTTTCACATATATCAACAAATCATTGTGAAACACCAAAAAAAAAATCCAAATAATGATGGAATGAATTATTTGTAAGATTCATGAATGGGTTGATTATATTGGTCTTCCCAAAATACACCACTATGAATTTATAATGTTTGAATAATGAATTGAAATATTTTTACAACATTCTCATCCTTAGTTTGTAAATGGTAAATTCCAAAATGAATACAAATCTTAGAAGTAATCTTGAATCCCTTTAATTGATTATAAAAATCATCAATTATTGGCTAGAAATTAAATTATTAATCATAGATTTATTGAGTATTATATAATGAATATACATTTGTAGGGTGTCATATTTCATCTTTATGGATATGGTTTGTGCATCCCATTGAGAAACATTAGGGTGGATATCAATCCTTTGTTTTGCACCTCATAATTTTTTTTATTTATTACTTGAAATAATTTAGTGTTGTCATAAAAAAGAGATATTTTAAAATAAGTTGGATTCCTATAGAAATATCAATTAAAAAAATTAAACTTCATTTTAAGTGCTATCTTAACAATTTATACAATTAGAAATTCCTAAAAAAAATAAATTAAATAAATCAGATGCTTCTCAAATGAAGGATATTTCTCCTTGTTTGCTTCCTTAGTATGAAGAATCACAATATATAAATCTTTATGATATTTTTTATTGCACTATATAATATTTTATTTATTAATGTGAATAACCTATTTATCCCATGCAAATTCAACAATTTTTCTTGAACACCAATACTTAGCATTCTTGGTATGGTAATGAACTAATGCCTTATTATTATACAACCATTCAACTCAACTCTAAGAATATAACTTGAATCCAAAGGGGATACATACAATTTGGATTTGGTTTATAGGGTAAATGAATAAATTATAATATATAAAGGACACATATTTACTATTCTAGTAGGATAATTTCCATATTATACATTCCATGCATCTCTTATAGTATTAGCCAGTTAATAAAATTTAAACAAAATTTATGTAATAATTAAATATTATTTATTTATATATTAATAAGACTTAAATTTTATGACACTATAAAACACTATGTGGATTCTACATATTAATAATAATGTTAAATGAAAATCCAAAAAATTACCTATATGTTCTATATGAGCTTCTTGGTGCTCAAATTGGCAATTGTTTACCATTGCATTAAACTTGTTGATGGGATTCTACTATTGCTTCCATGAAGATCATTTTTTTTATTACTTATAGAATAATAATTGGTCTTGTACCCTATATTTTTTTGTAATGGTTATACATACATACATACATACATACACATACACATACACATACACATATATACATACTCTCTATCTCTCTCTCTGATAATCTAATGTAATTTGTATCATTTTATATTCCTTATTTCCCTTATTGTCCTTGCACCAAAAATCTTTTCCATTTTTCACATATATTGGTTTGTCAAACTTGTTTCTAAAAGGAGTGAAGGAAGGTTGCCCAATTTTCACATTTTCCTTAATGTCCAAGGACTCTCATCTTGCCTCAAAGACTCTTTCAAATTTTTGTCATGATTGAAAACTTTTATCCATATTTAACTTTTCAATCCACAATCCAAATTGAATTTTTCTATTCAAAAAATTTACCAATTTTTCATTCACTTAGAACGCAATAAGGGAGTTTTGAAAATTTAAATAAATAATTCCCTTAGTTATAATCCTCCAAGCATTTATATATCCCATATCAAATTCAATTTGAGGCTTACATATGAACAAGTCACTTAATATGTGTTGGCCATTTGGTGGAATTGATTATGTGTTGCATTGATGTTTTGTCATTGATGTCAACACTAAGTTGTTTGGATGATATACCGACACCCTTTTGGTTCTGATAGGTTGAGTAGTTTTTGGTTGGTTTGGATCCAGTAGGATTTGGTATGATTTGGTTATAGAATTGTCTTATTCATGATACCCATGATCATATTCAGTCATTTGGTTTTGGTCTGGTGATCAGATGATATCCTTTTTTCTTGGAAGCTTGGCTTGCGGTTCCGACGAGGGTTTCATTGGCAGAGCTTTTGTTGAAGATCTTTGATGAATTGCATAAGTGGAGTTGGTGCTACTTCTGGTAGAGATTTTGGATGTTGTTGGTGTTCATATTCGAGACTTAGTGGATGGAGATCATTGTCTTAGCATGTGGACCTATATTGGGTCCCAGTTGATCTAGGTTATGGACCAACTTAATGTAACGTGTGGATTGGACCTCTCGACGTGTTTTCAGGATGTCTTATGTGTTGGATATTATTTGTTTGGTCTAAGGCCGACATGTTTTATAATTATGTAATTGGTTTATTGTCTGGTGGCTGACCTGATTGTTTATGGGTGAGGGTTTGAATATATAGATATAAGATCTCATTGTAGATTAGATATGTACGATATGGGATATGGATATGCAATGTGCGGATAATGTAATATCATTCAGTTAGAGGATTTGGTCAATCATTAGAGATCCAATTGGGTTTATGTAAGAGGATTTAGTCCTCCAGTATAGAGTTTAACTGGAACTGTACTCAAGCATAGGAGATGCTATCTTTGCAGTTCAAACACTTCTTCAGATTTCTATGTAGTCAGTGAGGCTCATATCAATCCATGATACACAAAACATGCATATCTTAATGCATAACCAACTTTATTGCATTATTCGTAATTGCTAAAATAAATTAAAAGTTCCATATAATTTAGAATGTCTCAATTATTATAATCATCTCAAATAACTATTTTCTCATTAACAATCAACAATAATCATCTAATAAATATTTCATTTCTTGATCCAATCTTGTAAAAAGACAGCATACAATTAAATTTATTAAGTCACATACTTATTAATTTGTTTTAGAATTTTCTTATACACGCGAAAAAAATCCTTATAATATATATTAGTTTATCACCATTTTTTGCTAAGAAAATAGGGATACCAATATCAATTCACATGTTAATATTAAGCTCTTAAAATGTTCTAGCTTGTAATTCATGTTGTTGAACTATAAACTTATCATAAAAATTAACCCTACAATTCTTCTTATTTCTTCGTAAATGCAATCCAAACTTATAATTCCTTTATTGTTGTTAAAAAATGACATACACTGAAGACTTCTTTTGCTAACAATCTTTTGAATGGTTGTAAATATGCACACTTCACCGAGAAAGAAAGCCCTTCTCAAAGTCCAACCAATTATTGCTTGGTACCATAGAGACAGATTCCCTCTCCCTCCCTTGTTTTACTTGAGACATGTAAATTTGAAACTTGAAATTGTAAACATAAATATAGAACAAACAAATATCATATTAAACATCTCATAAGGAACAATAATGGTGGGTTCTTTTAAAACACTTCTCAAGAAACAATAATGGTGGGTTTTTTCACACCTCCCAAGAAACAATAATGGTGGATTTTTTCACACCTCCCAAGAAACAATAATGACACGTTTTGTTATTCACGAGTTTACTAAAAATTAAGTCTTATTGAATGTATTAACCCAATACAATAAAGATTTGAATGAACACAAGAAAAATTCATAAAGAAGATACCTTCTATACTTGATTAAAAAAGTTCCATCCGTGATCACATAAGTCCAATTATTCTTATGAGAAGTCCAAATAATCATGAATAAAGATTTGAATAAGAACGCAACAAAATTTCATAAAAAATTACCTTCCATACTTTATGAAAGCGTCCGTTCAATTATTCATTCACACTCAACAAAACCCAATCTTGATCAAAGAAGTCCAATTATCCATTCACACATAACAAAACCCATTTTCTTGATCAAAGAAGTCCAATTATTCAATTCACACATAACAAAAAAAACCCATTCTTGATCAAAGAAGTCCAATTATTCATGCACACGACCAACAAATTGTTTACTAACTCCCATTATAAGAAAAGCAAGCAAACGTACTGTACTTTGATCCACCGACCACAGGTATCAAAAATTTTAGAAGTTTTGCTTCGCAGATTACCCATGGGCTAGACATACGACAGAGATGGGAACATGTTTCAAACTCTCAACCATCATAACATGGCCGTACTGGTTCTTTTAATTATGGTAACATGTTTCCACGCTCTATTCTCTGTCGGCATAATTTGGAGAACAAATCATTTACATTTCGTGCTCATCTGATGCCAAGTATTTGAAAAAATTACAGTTTCCTCATGCCACCCGGATTCCTGCTCACTTTTTCCTGTACTCAATGATGACCTAATTTACGGTGTCATGTCTAATGACACAGTTAAACAGGGATGAGCTTGGTCCTGTTGATTACCGTAACCTGTAAAAAAGTGGTCTGAATGCAAAACAACTGTAGACTCTGTGCACTATTCCTCGTTAAGGTAACCCTAAATGGGTGCTCAGTTTGATGACCGTGTTGCCGTATTTAGAAGTTTTTTTACCAAAAGAAACAATTCCCAGGGATCAGTCCAGATGGTCTGTTCATTTATTCATTATCCCATGTTAAGTTCATGGGCATGCAAGGTTATTGGCATGCAATTGATTCATCTTCTTTCTTTTTATATCAAGTTCAGATGCGGCTTAGTTATTAGGTAATGAAAGCACGAGTCGTAAGTTAAAACTTCTTTGGCTAAGAGTCAAGGATTAAGGGGTGTTCATTTCCTCCAAAGTTATCTAGGGCATGATCTTGGCCTCATCTCTTATGATGTTGGGGTCTTGCATTCAACAAGACTTGATTCTTGGTGGCTCGGTTATATAATCATGCATCGAATTCAAAATTTGAGTTTAATTGGATTGATGTAGTTTAGCTCTTTCCTATCTTGACGATGGATAATGGAGTGTGATCTGAAACATTGATGCAAAAACTTCTACACAATCTAATCCAGAAACTTCTTAGCTCAGCTCAAATGATACAATGTTATTGAGCTCTATGATGTGCTCAATGATAGTGCCCTAATATTTGAATAAATGATGGATGTCTTTTCAATACCATAAAACTGAATTGGATTTTGTCCTTAAAGATTGATTCTGATGATGGGTCATAGAGCGTGATCCGAAAATTGATGCAAAAACTTCTACACAATATAATAGAGAAACTTCTTATCTCAAAATTATGGACTATGGAAATTTGATATCTGTAATTGTATCATTACTTTACATCAACATATTATACATAATTGCATGTTTGTTTTTCTCATTGATCATTTTCATCAAACTGTAGAATCAATCACAAGGGTTTGACCAAATAAAAATAACACCTAGCCTAGCAAGCTCAACGTTTGTTGACGCCACTCCTTTAAGGAGATATGTTGTAGACATAACAATAAATAGTCTCAATGCTCTTTTTGTGAAGATCATTTATGCAAACAAGGTTTAGATCTACAAGTAGGGTTCAAATCTATATCTTATTAAACGTCTAGCATTTAGATCTTAACTCTATTGAATTTATTGTTTAACATTATTTTATTTGAAAAATATTGTGAAGTTATTTATTTTCTTTTTTAGTTTGAGGAATTTGAATATGGTCTTACAATTTCTTAAGTCTTGGCCTTAAGACTTTATTTTTAGTTTCTAGTTTGTGTTTTTAGATCTAAGACTTCCTAATTTTCTAAGATTTATTTTAGTACACTTTCTCGTGTTTTATTATTTCCATCTTGTTGCAGATATATGTCTTTATTGTCATTGATGTCAAACAAAGTGGTTCAGATATCTTCTAGTCAAGACATCTGGTGTGAATCTAGTTCAATGTTAAGAAGCCATCGAGTTATTTTGGTGGATTGAGTTTAGTATTGACAATCTGTTAGACCGAAGAGTGTTTTGGTAGTCTACATTTTGGCAAGTTGTGTTGGAATTGTGTTAGCATGTTAAATTCTGTTAGAAGGTGAATGTTTTGGATGGTTGGGGTATTCTTTGTTTTGGTCTGGACTCTTTTCCTTGAGCAGAGATATATTTGGTGCAAGCTTTAGATCATATTATTAGAATTGGACATACTGTACATATGTGTTCTGGTGATTCCGAGGGAAGTGTTCTTTTGGTCCAGTACTATGTAATGGATGTTGTTCTTGGTTCGGTTGTATATCTTGGTTTGAAAAGTGTATATGTTTCAATCCTTCTTTTGGTCGACTTGACAAGGATGTTCTTGAGTTCTAGTTTGATATACATACATGCATACATAAATGCATACAAATATATATACATATACATATATATACACATACACACACATACACATACACATACACATACATATACACATACATACATACATATATACATACATATACATATATATATATGTATGTATGTATATATATATGTATGTATGTATATATATTTGTATGTATGTATATATCTGTATATACATATGTATATATGTATATGTATATGTATGTGTATATGTATATATATATATACGTATATATACGTATATATATATATATGTATGTGTATATGTATATACATATATATGTATGTGTATATATATATATATATTTATATATATATGTATATATGTATATGTATATGTATATACATATATATATGTATACATATATGCATATACATATAAATATAAATATACATATATATACATACTTACACATTGTTATCCTCCATATTTTCGCTTGCGCTATGTCTCTCGCATCCTCAAATAAGGAGTGTTTATTCAGTCTTACCTTGTATAATTCTTGGTTTTTGTCTTGTTGAAGTTTTTTTTGAACTTGATCATGTCAGTTGAACCTCTACAAAGTTCAAAGTTTGAGTTCAACTGGAGCAGGTTGTATCATAGTTTTAGTTTTATGAGTGTAAGGTCTTTGTAATTTTTCGTCATTGAACTTGAACTTTGAACCTTCTTTGGTAAAAGGTTCAAGGTTCAAAGGTTCAATGTGTAGCTAAATGTGAAGGCAAAGTGATTAATGAAGCATATGGTGGGCAAAGTTTGTAATTTTGAACCTTCTGATCGAACCACGTAGGTTCAAGGTTCAAAGGTTCAACGTACAACAAAATGTGAAGACAAAGTGATTAATAAAAAACATGGTGGGCAAAGTCTATAATTTTGAACCTTCTGATTGAAACCCATAGGTTCAAGGTTCGAAATTCAGGTTCAAAGTTCGGGTTCAAAGTTCAAAGTTCAATGAGTTCGCAGGTTCAATTTCAGAGATTCAAATTCAAAGTTCAGAGATTCATCAGATTAAATAGATGCAGGTTCAGAGTGTGTGAGTTAAAAATTCAGCAAGTTTAATAATCCAATAACATTGGCATGAGTTGTTTGATGTTTTAAATAATTAGTATAACATGTTGTTTTAACAAACAAACTGATAATGGTGATTTGTCTAAAGCTCAATGTCAAGCTTCAATGCAACCTGTAACCACGAATTTTCTGAGGTTTTTTTTTTTTTTTTAGATAGAAAACTCAGTCTTTGTGTGGGGGGCATAACTATCAATTAAACCGTTGGATCTTGATGAATGTTTGATATTTTTTAGGAAACTTAGTTTTCTAAACCCTCACCGGAGAGATTTTCCAAATTATGTCTAGTTCGTAGGATATGGATAATAGAGCACAACATTGTCAAAATTGTCAATGACAATCACATTAATTTGAAGATACTTGGGTTTTTACTCATATAAAATCAAACACTAAGGAAAGTGGGCAATTATTTTCACCTATAAGTGAAACAATATTCACCGAGGCTAGCAAGGGTAATTATGTATTAAAACATTTGAGCTTTATTTCCCTAAAGGTGAGAATTGTGTTCATGCGAATGTTAAGTGAGAAGGAAATAAATAATCTTTTCAAGAATCAGTTATTGATAACTAAAAGTCTATTAAAAAAATGAGGCTATTTATGTAATGAAAGGGAAAAGAGGGAGGATTCTTTTCTTTTTTGCTGTTAAAAAGAGAAGGCAGCGTAGTTTTCTAGACACAGTTTTATTTTTCAGAAGTGTTCAGCCCGTGAGCACACATTTTGGCATTGATGAAATAAAAAAGATTTGTTGATCTGTGTATCTGTCAATATTTTCTTTTGGTTACTATGAGATTTGTTTCTCTTGTACTTACCTTTCATTGTCTTTTCTGTTACATCAAACTGTGTATATGCATTTGATTCTGAAACATTGATTTCAAAAATAATTTGTATGTTGGAAATAAATCTATTGTTAGGTCTTTGCCTGGGTTTTCTAATCCCCCTTGTGCTTTGAGGCATGAGAGAGACTCGATCAGAGTCCAGGGCAATTTGATTCTATTGGAAAGGGTATTTTCATGGGTGTGGATAAGTAAACTGTGTTTTACTTATCTTCATTCACTTCATTATAAATTTTCTATTCGCATCTGTGTCATGGCTATGAGAAGATGTTAGTTGCCTCTATTGCTTTTCGATTAAAAGCATATTCAGAAAATATACATTTTTATCTAACAAAGGGAGTTGTACCTTCATATCAAAATTCAGTGAGCACTTGCACTCACCATTGCAAGTGACTCAACTTTTGGTTCTTGTTTTTGTCTTTCAATTTGGGCATTTGGGAGTCATTATTAAAAGGTATTCAAGGACAAATCTGTTAACCAATAGATTTTTGGCGACTGTATTGGGGACTCCGAAATGAAATATCAGTGCTTTCTTTCCTTAGCTTTATTAAATATCTCTA
Organism: Cryptomeria japonica; assembly: GCF_030272615.1. Taxonomy (NCBI): domain Eukaryota; kingdom Viridiplantae; phylum Streptophyta; class Pinopsida; order Cupressales; family Cupressaceae; genus Cryptomeria; species Cryptomeria japonica. The sequence goes on along the minus strand of NC_081415.1, from coordinate 191,169,552 downwards.
TGTATGCAAGATTGACGACTTTGTTAAATCATCATGCAAAATCAAAAGGTTGCAAGAATGGGGAAAAGACCAAACCCCACCATCTTGGAAATTTTCTAGATGGATCATTCCTAGGTATGTAAAGCTGAATCATGATCCAAAGTAGATCATAGGAGATAAGGATGAAGGAATTCTTAAAAGAAGAAAGGTCAGAGAAAACTCTTGGATGATCTTTGAATTTGAGCCTAAAACATTTAAAGAGGCACACAAAGATGAAGACCGGATCAAGGCTATGGAAGAGGAACTTGACCAGATAGAAAAGAATGGTACATGGTCTTTGGTACCCAGACCTGAGTATAAAATGTTATTGGCACCAAATGAGTTTTCAAAAACAAGCTGAATGAAGATGGAATAGTGGTAAGAAACAAAGCCAGACTAGTGTGTAAGGGATATGCTCAAGAAAAAGGAGAAGACTATGGAGAAACCTTTGCTCCAGTAGCTAGATTGGAAGGAGTTTTAATGCTTCTTGCATATGCAACCTTCAAGGGATTCAAAGTGTATTAGATGGATATAAAATCTACATTCCTGAATGGAATACTTGAAGAGGAAGTGTATATAGAGCAACCAGATGGGTTTGCCCTATCAGAAGACAATGACATGGTCTATATGATACATAAAGCCTTGTATGGATTGAAGCAAGCACCTAGAGCATAGTATGAACGTTTACACTCCCATCTTGTGAAGATTGGATTTGAAAGAACAAGTGAAGATAGCAATATCTATCTGAAGTCAGAAGGAGATCAGATCCTGATTTGTGAAGTGTTTGTTGATGACAAGATGAGTCATGCATTTGCAGATGAGATGAAGAAGGAATTTGAGATGTCCCTTATCAGAGAGATTGAGTTCTTCATTGGACTACAGATTCAACAAATGAAAGATGGTATCTTTATCACTCAGTCCAAGTATGTCAAAGAGGTGTTGAAGTCCTTTGGCATGGAAGACAGCAAACCAGTTGGTACACCAATGGTGACCAGTTGTAAATTGTCAAAAGAAGATGACTCAGCATTGGTGAATGACAAGGAATACCGATCAATGATTGGTAAGTTGCACTATGTAGTAAACAATAGACCAGACATTGCACATGTAGTGGGCATTACTGCATGTTTCCAGAAAAGTCCAAGAGAATCCCACTTGGTAGCAGTCAAGCGGATTCTTAGATATCTGAAGGGAACTATTGACTATGGATTGTGGTATCCATACAGTAATGACTTCAATCTTAAAGTGTTTATAGATGCCGATTGGGCTAGTAATGTGGACGACCGGAAGAGCACAACTGGCGGTGCATTCTTTCTTGGTGGTAGACTAGTTTCATGGATGAGTAAGAAGCAGAGTTGTATCTCCCAGTCTACAACAAAAGAAGAATATGTAGCAGGATTTATGAACTGCACTCAGACAATTTGGATGAAGCATGTATTAAGTGGTTTCAAAGTTCCTGTATCTAAACTGGTGAGTATATTTTGTGATAACACAAGTGCAATTAATATTTCCAAGAATCCGGTATTGCATGCTAGAACTAAGCACTTCGAGCTCAAGTATCATTTCTTGAGGGAGGAAGTTCAGAACAAAGAGGTTGTATTGGAACATGTTTCCAGTAAGGAGCAGTGTGCAGACATATTCACCAAGCCTCTACCGAAGGCTACATTTTTAAGAGGTGAATTAGGGGTGCTGCCCCTTCAGGAGGTGAACTAAAGGTATGTGCTCCACATCAGTCAGGTATTGCATTTACAAATATTTTTCAGGATTGATGTGTTGATGGATGCTACTCCTTAGGGGGAGCAACATAGTGGAACATAGCTGTTTGTGCCTCCACTTTGGCATTGTTGTCAAAGGGGGAGAAGATGTGAAGCAGAGAGATATCTTTGTATATTTCCATCAATGCCAAATGTGGAGATTGTTGGCATATGTGCAAAGTTTGATGATATATCAATGATATTGTATGTTGTCATTGATGTCAATATGCTGAAGTATGAACTGGTATATTGAAGTAAGCAAACTGGCAAGAGAACCGGTATGATGATGTGAACTGGTATATGTGAAAAAGTGAAGCAGTATGTTCTTTCAAGTGAACCGGTATGTTGGAATGTGAACCAGTATATGCCAAGTTTTGTATCGAGTTTCATTTGATATGATTACCGGTTGGTAGTCTCAGCTTCAGGGTTTTCGATTGATGCATTCTAAGTCTGTGTGATTCAACCAACAACATTTTGTGATGGGTTAGCATTGAAATGGAGATCAGATCATGTTGCCACGTCAGCCTTATGTACGTGAAGGATTTCCTTGAGGATCTTGCATGAAGAAGATTGATCCTATCTACCTCAAGAATGTGTGAAGTCTCAGTAAAGGGTGGAGAGCGCGTGATGGGTTATCAGCTTCTAGAAGCGGCAAATACCAAACGATGGAGAACATCTTGAGATCTTTTCAAGACCGTTTTATTCAATGTAATGTGTTTTGAATGGTCAGGATTGGACTGACTATATTGATAACCTAAATGTTTAGGGTTTAAGGTTTATTCTACCGACCTATCTATTTCCTATAAGGTCGTGATGATTTGCATTGTGAAGTTGTTGGCAAATGTTATGTGTGTCTCCAAGTGAAGAGATACTTGATTCTTGCCATACCGAAGAAGTGTGTTGATACCTATAGAATGTGATTGCAGAAGTAAAGGAACTAAAGTGGATCTGCCTTGGCATTTTAGTGTTGTTATCAGATTAGTGTATTACCTGTTGACTTCTAACCATTTCAGCAGTTGGAAAATCCCTTAACCGGGTAGCTTTAACAGGCTTTCTGTAAATCCTTTAACAGGGTGACTCAAATTCATTGAGTTCTTCAAATCTTTTTGCAAGGTAACCTTTAACAGGGTTCTAACCTTTAACTAAGTATTTAGCCATCCCTTAACCGGGTGATCCCTAGTAGGATCGGTTCCTAACAGAACCTACTGTAAAGTCCTTAACTGTATTAGGCTCCTAACAGAGAGGACTTTAGAAGAGTTCAAAGAACAACTTGTGGGTATCCATCCCCACCATGGTTTTTCCCAGTTGGGTTTCCACGTGAAAAATCAGTGTGTTATGTGTGATTCTTTTTCATGTGATGATTAGTGTTTTTTGTTAAGTGGTAATGTAAGCTGACCCAGTGGCTTTTATATTTCTAATGTATTAATTTTTTATGCATATGGGTGAAGTGGAAAGGAGAGAATAGGTGTGGTGAAGATCTAAATGTTACCTATTTATGGCTTTCACAGTCATACTATGTTTTACCGATAGTTCCTTGTTTTAGATCGATGATACTATTTACTAGTTAGTTCAGTCTTTGCAGTCAAAGTGGTTGAAGGAAGATTTTTGGCTATACTGATTCTCCCCCTCTCTTAGTATTTGTTGAGTACTTACTATTCATCACTATTCATCATTTGGTATCAGAGCATCCTCCAGGTCCTCTATGTTGTAAGATTAACTGCTTGAGGAGAAGATCCTATTCTAATGATGAAGAGGGAATGTCCTAAGTTCAACAGAGAGAACTTTAAGATATGGAAGGACATAATGAAGATATACATTAAAATCATGGGTTCTCAACACTGGAGCTATGTTGAGAATACCTATGTTGTCCCTACTAGTACTCTCATCGATGATCAAAGAAGAGAACTTCAGGAGGATGGGCAAGTAATAGAAGCTCGTATTAGTAGCCTATCTGATGTTGAGTTTATAGATGTTTAGGAAAAAGACAATCCCAAAGTTGTATGGGATACTCTAGAGTCTATCTATGGTGGTGATGAGCATGTGAAGCAAGATAAGGAAGAAAGCCTTAGAGGAAAGTTTGAAGACATGTGGATGGTTGAAGGAGAGACCATTAAACAATAATGGATAAGGATTAAAACTATTGTTGGAGACATCAAGAGTGTAGGAGGTACAATGGATGATTCCACCATTGTTAGCAAAGTTTTGAGAACCTTATTACCGGTCTATGCAATAAGGGTTGCCGCTATTAGGGAGTTGAGATCTATTGACAAGACAAAGGTGTCCCTAGATTCTATCATTGCTAAGTTGACAACATATGAGCTAAACAGTTATGATGGTAGTGTTTAGAAGACTGATTCAACCTTTAAAGCATCTACTACACTATCTAGAAAGGGTAAAGAAGTCAGTACCAATTGTGAACCAAGACAAAGCAGAGATATGGATGATGAGGAGATCCTGATGGAATTTGAATCTCTTTTGGCCAAGAGACTTCCTAAGGGTATTGGAAAATACAGAGGTAAGCTCCCTTTGAAGTTATTTTCTTACAATAGGATAGGACACATTGTTGTAAACTATCCTAATGGTGATAATAAGGACAAACCAGAGAGGTTCAAAAAGTTCAAAGGAGGAAATAGGAGAAACTGTCTTGTTGCAGTTGATGAAGGTGTCACTGATGATAAATCGAAAGATGTGTCAAACAAGAAGGCTCTTGTCTCCCGCTTTGATAATTCCAATGAGTGGATTATTGACAGTGGTTCTTCTCACCACATGACTGGTGACCAAAGAAAGTTTTTGTCACTGAAAGAGTATGATGGAGGTGTGCTCTGATTTGGTAATGATGCACCTTGTATGGTAAAAGGAAAAGGGTACATCTCTCTAAATGGAAAAAGCAGTGTTGATAATGTGTATTGGGTAGAAGGTCTCAGGCATAACCTTCTGAGTGTTGCTCAACTGAATGATAATGGACTCACTCTGGAATTCAAAGATGGAGTGTGCAAAATAAAAGGAAAGAGTGGTGAACTGATGGCCACTGGTATACAGACCAAAGGTAACCTATTTTAGTTGAATGCAAATATCAGTCAATGTCTAATGGCTAAGTATGATGACAGTTGGATATGGCATAGGAGACTCTGCCATGTAAATTTTGATAACATTGTGAAGGCCAGTAAGATCAAGGTAGTTAGGGGATTTCCTGTGCTGAACAAACTAGAGAATCCTTTGTGCAAATAATGTCAATTGGGGAAAATGTCTTCCTCAACCTTCAAACGTAAATCTTTCATAGCAGAAAATTTACTTGATCTTGTGCATACTGATTTGTGTGGTCCTATGAAAACTAGGAGTGTTCAGGGAGATAGGTACTTTATGATTCTTATTGATGATTGCTCAAGAATGATGTGGGCCACATTCTCAAAAGACAAGTTTGAAGATTTTGGAAAGTTCAAAGCCTTTAGAGCACTAGTTGAAAAGGAAAGTGGTAAGAGGATCAAATGCCTTAGAACTGATCAAGGAGGTGAGTTCGCCTCTAGAGAATTTAATAAGTACTGTGAAGAGAATAGCATCAAGAGGCAACTATCTGCCCCCCGGACACCATAGCAGGAACAACCGGACTATAGTTGAAGCAGCCAAAACGATGTTGATTCAAGGGAAGGTTGCTCACACTTTTTGGAGAGAAGCAGTGAGCACTGCAGTCTACACTATGAACCAAGTACTCATCAAGAAAGGTAAGGATAAAACACCTTATGAGTATTGTACCGGTAATTCTCCTATAGTAAGCTACTTTAGAGTGTTTGGTAGTAAGTTTTATATCAAGAGGAGTGAACACCAGAGCAAGTTCGATGCAAAATGTTATGAGGGAATATTCCTAGCGTATTCCACCAAGAGAAAAGCTATCAAGTGTTTTAACAATAAGACTCAGAGAATTATTGAAAGTATCAATGTTAGAGTTGATGAAACCTTGAGAAACCTGAGGAAACCGACAGTGAGCAAGTGGTAGATGAACCAGTTGTAACCTTTTGGGAACAGGTTGCAAAACAACCAAGTACCAATAACAGTGCTCCTGCACTAGTAGATGTTGATGCTGATGAAGATGAGGATGAAGAAGAAAAGCAAGAGGAATCTATTAAGATCATTCCTAGGTATGTAAAGCTAAATCATGATCCAAAGCAGATCATAGGAGATAAGGATGCAAAAATTATTACAAGAAGAAAGGTCAGAGGAAACTCTTGGATGATCTTGGAATTTGAGCCTAAAACATTTAAAAAGGCACACAAAGATGAAGACTAAATCAAGGCTATGGAAGAGGAACTTGACCAGATAGAAAAGAATGGTACATGGTGTTTGGTACCTAGACCTGAGAATAAAAATATTATTGGCACCAAATGGGTTTTCAAAAACAAGCAGAATGAAGATGGCACATTGGTAAGAAACAAAGCCAGACTGGTGTGTAAGGGATATGCTCAAGAAGAAGGAGAAGACTATGGAGAAACCTTTGCTTCAATAGCTTGAATGGAAGGAGTTTGAATGCTTCTTCCATATGCAGCCTTCAAGGGATTCAAAGTGTATCAGATGGATGTAAAATCTACATTCCTGAATGGAATACTTGAAGAGGAAGTATATATAGAGCAACCAGATGGGTTTTCCCTATCAGAAGACAATGACATGGTGTGTAGGATACATAAAGCCTTGCATGGATTGAAGCAGGCACCTAGAGCATGGTATGAATGTTTACACTCCCATCTTGTGAAGATTGGATTTGAAAGAACAAGTGAAGATAGCAATATCTATTTGAAGTCAGAAGGAGATCAGATCCTGATCTGTGAAGTGTTTGTTGATGACATAATTTTTGGTGGAGATGACAAGATGAGTCATGCATTTGCAGATGAGATGAAGAAGGAATTTGAGATTTCCCTTATGAAGAGATTAAGTTCTTCATTGGACTACAAATTCAACAAATGAAAGATGGTATCTTTATCACTCAGTCCAAGTATGTCAAAGAGGTGTTGAAGACCTTTGGCATGGAAGACAACAAACCGGTTGGTACACCAATGGTGACCGGTTGTAAATTGTCAAAAGAAGCTGACTCAGCATTGGTGAATGAGAAGGAATACCAATCAATGATTGGTAAGTTGCACTATGTAGTAAACAATAGACCGGACATTGCACATGCAGTGGACATTACTGCATGTTTCCAGAAAATTCCAAGAGAATCCCACTTGGTAGAAGTCAAGTGGATTCTTAGATATCTGAAGGGAATTATTGACTATGGATTGTGGTATCCATACAATAATGACTTCAATCTTAAAGTGTTTATAGATTCTGATTGGACTGGTAATGTGGACGATCTGAAGAGCACAACTGGCGGTACATTCTTTCTTGGTGGTAGACTAGTTTCATGGATGAGTAAGAAGTAGAGTTGTATCTCTCAGTCTACAACAAAAGAAGAATATGTAGCAGGATTTATGAACTGCACTCAGACAATTTGGATGAAGCATGTATTAAGTGTTTTCAAAGTTGCTGTATCTAATCCGGTGAGTATATTTTGTGATAACACAAGTGCAATTAATATTTCCAAGAATCTGGTATTGCATGCTAGAACCAAGCACTTCGAGCTCAAGTATCATTTCTTGAGGGAGGAAGTTCAGAACAAAGAGGTTGTATTGGAACATGTTTCCAGTAAGGAGCAGTTTGCAAACATATTCACCAAGCCTCTACCGAAGGCTACATTTTTAACAAGTGAATTAGGGTCGCTGCCCCTTCAAGAGGTGAACTAAAGGTATGTGCTCCACATCAGTCAGGTATTGCATTGACAAATATTTTTTAGGATTGATGTGTTGATGGATGCTACTCCTCAGGGGGAGTAGCATAGTGGAACATAGCTCTCTGTGCCTCCACTTTGGCATTGTTGTCAAAGAGGGAGAAGATGTGAAGCGAAGAGATATCTTTATATATTTCCATCAATTCCAAAGGGGGAGATTGTTGGCATATGTGCAGAGCTTGATGATATGATGATATTCTATGTTGTCATTGATGTCAATATGTTGAAGTATGAACCGGTATATTGAAGTAAGTAAACTGGCAAGAGAACCGATATCATGATGTGAACCAGTATATGTGAAAAAGTGAAGCGGTATGTTTGTTCAAGTGAACCGGTATTTTGGAATGTGAACCGGTATATGCCAAGTTTTGTATCGGGGTTTCATTTGATATGACTACTAGTTGGTAGTCTTATCTTCAGGGTTTCTGGTTGATGCATTCCAAGTATGTGTGATTCTACTGATGACATTCCGTGATGGGTTAGCATTGAAATGGAGATCAGATCATGTTGCCACATCAGCCTTGTGTGTGTGAAGGATTTCCTTGAGGATCTTGCATGAAGAAGATTGATCCTATCTACCTCGGGAATGTGCGAAGTCTTAGTAAACAATGGAGAGCATGTGATGGGTTATCTGCTTCTAGAAGCGGCAAAGAACGAATGATGGAGATCATCTTGAGATCTGTTCAAGATTGTTTTATTCAATGCAATGTGTTTTGAACAGTCAGGATTGGACCGACTGTATTGATAACCTAAATGTTTAGGGTTTAGGGTTTATGCTACCGACCTATCTATTTCTTATAAGGTTGATGATGATTTGCATTGTGAAGTTGTTGGCAAATGTTATGTGTGTATCCAAGTGAAGAGATAGTTGATTCTTGCATGATCAGAGAAGTGTGTTGATACCTGCAGAATGTGATTGCAGAAGTAAAGGAACTAAAGTGGATTTGCCTTGGCATTTTAGTGTTGTTATCAGATCATTATATTACCTATTGACTTCTAACCATTTCAGCAGTTGGAAAATCCCTTAATTGGGTAGCTTTAACAGGCTTTCTATAAATCCTTTAACTGGGTGACTCAAATTCATTGAGTTCTTCAAATACTTTTGTGAGGTAACCTTTAACAAGGTTCTAACCTTTAATCGAGTATTTAGCCATCCCTTAACCGGGTGATCCCTAGCAGGATCAGTTCCTAGCAGAACCTATTGTAAAGTACTTAACCAGATTAGGCTACTAACAGAGCAGACTTCAGAAGAGTTCAAAGAACAACTTGTGGGTATTAATCCCCACCGTGGTTTTTCCCATATGGGTTTCCAGGTGAAAAATCAGTGTGTCATGTGTGATGCTTTTTCATGTGATGATTAGTGTTTTCTATTAAGTGGTAATGCATGTTGATCCATTGGTCTTTATATTTTTGATGTATTACTTGTTTATGCATATGGGTGAAGTGGAAAGGAGAGAATAGGTGTGGTGAAAATCTAAATGTTATCGGTTTATGTCTTTCACAGTCATACTATGTTTTACCGATAGTGCCTTGTTTTAGATCGGTACCAGTTAGTTCAGTCTTTGCAGTCAAATTGGTTGAAGGAAGATTTTTGGCTATACTGATTCACCCCCCCTCTCGGTATCTGTTGAGTACTTATTGTTCATCATTATTAATCACATTTTACTTTGAAGATACAATGATGTTATTTGAAGGTTTATCTAGTGAGGCTTGTGTTAGAAATTAAAAAAAATCTTGCTCTGTTGAAGATTTTTCCAAAAATTGAAAGAAAAAGAAGCTTTTGAAATTAATCTAGAGCAAGAAAGCAACCAAGTTGTTAAAGCATTGTAGTTTCCAAAATTTTTGGAGGTTTTAAAAGACATTTCTTTCTGTGAAGAGGAAATCATATGTCATTTTTTGTCATCCATTGAACGAGAAGACTCTTCTATAGTAAGCTTAGGTATTGATGCATTTCATGCTTTAGCTGTGGATAGGGAGTTTTCAGATTTGATTGCAGTAAAAAAGATGATTTTTTTTCCGCTAGTGTAGATCCTATGCTTGATGAAGTCTTTCTTTATTCCAAGCTCGGTATAAATGTTGAAATTCCTTTTAAGAGTGATGGTTTTAATAGTAGAAATTCTAAAGATGATGTAGCCATTCCTTCAAAAAAAATTGATTGTTATTATTTGCAATTAAAAATAGAAAAATGCTTGAATAGTACCATGCAGGCAGTTCAAGAAAATTCAAAAATTTATGATGAAAGTTGGCTTTGTAAAGATGAGCACATATACAGGTTTTTCTTGCCCATCATTAATGTGAGAGTTAGCAGTGAAGCAATCGCTAGAGGTTCATTATCCTTTGCTACATTTCATGGCCACAATCCATTGCTAAGGAAGGGCTCACCATCCAGTTAATGACTTTGCATAGCCATTTGAGAATTGGTTTTGTTGCACCTAGTCTCGGTGCGTAAGGGTTTTAGTTTCATTTTCCTTGTGGTTAGTTTAGTTGATTTTGGATTTCCAGTTTTGGGTTATTAGTTTTTTAGTTCCTGCCATGTTCCCCTCCAATCCTCTGCAAAACAGTGCCCTTTATTCCTACAATTTATTTGATTTTGTTGCCCAATGGATAAGGTACTGGTATCACCCAGAGATGTTCTGGATTCTCTTCATCCTTGCATTCCTCGCCCACCAGTTAGAGCCAATGTTACCCTCCATATTTTCACTTTCATTATATCTCTCGTGTCCTCAACTAAGGAGTGTTTATTTAGTCTTACCTTGTATAGTTCTCGGTTTATGTCTTGTTGAAGTTTTTTTTGAACTTGAACCTATCGGTTGAACCTCTACAAAATTCAAAATTCGAGTTCAATTGGAGCGGGTTGTATCGCAACTTTAGTTTTATGAGTGTAAGGTCTTTGTATTTTTTGGTCATTGAACTTGAACTTGGAACCTTCTTCGGTTCAAGGTTCAAGGTTCAAAGGTTCAACGCGCAGCTAAATGTGAAGACAAAGTGATTAATGAAGCATATGGTGGGCAAAGTTTGTAATTTTGAACCTTCTGGTTGAACCCCGCAAGTTCAAGGTTCAAAGTTTCAATGCACAACTAAATGTGAAGACAAAGTGATTAATGAAGCATATGGTGGGCAAAGTCTGTAATTTTGAACCTTCTGATTGAACCCCGCAGGTTCAAGGTTCAAAGTTTGGGTTCTAGTTCAAAGTTCAGTGTGAGTTCAAAATTCAGCGAGTTTAATAATCCAATAACATTGGCATGAGTTGTTCAATGTTTTACAGAAATAGTATAACATGTTGTTTTACCAAACAAAGTGATAATGGTGATTTGTCTAAGGCTCAATGTCAAGCTTCAATGCAACTTGTAACCATGGATTTTCTGAGTTTTTTTTGTTTTTTTAGACAGAAAAATCAATCTCTGTGTGGGGGGAATAACTCTCAATTACACCGTTGGATCTTGATGAATTTTTGATATGGTTTAGGAAACCAAGTTTTCCAAATCCTCATCGGAGAGATTTCTAAATTGTGTCGGGTTCGTAAGATATAGATAATAGAGCACAAAACTATCAAAATTGTCAATGACAGTCACATTAATTGGGAGATACTGGGGTTTTTACTCATATAAACTCAAGCACTAAGGAAAGTGGGCAAGTATTTTCACTTATAAGTCAAAAAGTATTCACCGAGGCTAGCAAGGGCAATTATGTATTAAACTATTTGAGCTTTATTTCCCTAAAGGTGATAATTGTATTCATGGGAATGTTAAGTGAGAAGGAAATAAATAATCTTTTCAAGAATGAGTTATTGATAATTGAAAGTCTCTTAAAAAAATGAGGCTATATATATGTAATGAAAGGAAAAAGAGGGAGGATTCTTTTCTTTTTTGTTGTTAAAAAGAGAGGTCAACGTAGTTTTCTGGACATGGTTTCATTTTTCAAAAGTATTGAGCCCGTGAGCACACATTTTGGCATTGATGAAATAAAAAATATTTGCTGATCTACGTATCTATCAATATTCTCTTTTGGTTACTATGAGCTTTGTTTCTCTTGTAATTACCTTTCATTGTCTTTCTTGTTACATCAAACTCTGTATATGCATTTGATTCTGAAACTTTGATTTCAGAAATAATTTGTATGTTGGAAAGAAATCTGTTGTTATCTCTTTGCCTGGGTTTTCTAATCCCCCTTGTCCTTTGAGGCATGAGAGAGACTCGATGAAAGTCCAAGGCATTTTGATTCTAATGGAAAGGGTATTTTCATGGGCATGGATAATTAAACTGTGTTTTACTTATCTTCATTCACTTCATTATAAATCTACTATTCGCATCTGTGTCATGGCTATGAGAAGATGTTAGTTGCCTTTATTTCTTTCCAGTTAAAAGCATATTTGGAAAATATACATTTTTATCTAACAAAGGGAGTTGTACCTTCATATCAAAATTCAGAGAGCACTTGCACTCACCATTGCAAGTGACTCAACTGTTGGTTCTTGTTTTTTGTCTTTCAATTTGGGCATTTGGGAGTCATTTTTAAAAGGTATTTAAGAAGGACAATTATGTTAACCAACACACACATATATATACATATATACACATATATACATATACACATATACATACATATATATGTGTATACACACACACAAATAAATATGTATGTATGTATGTATGTGTGTGTGTGTGTGTGATGATTTATTGAGTAGGTGTATGTGAAGGAGAGATGAGATATGAAAAAGATATAAAATAGCAATATATGAGATATTGGCATAGAAATATGCGAGTAAATTTGATATGCGAACACAAAATCAACAAATATTAGTAAGGATGTGATGCAAGGTAGCTAGATAGTTGTTTTGTTGCAACAGATAAAGATGCAGTGGTCTGAAAGGTCTGGTGGTTCAAATATTTTAGTAAGAGAAAAGTTTTGTTCTTTAACAATGATTGTAATCTACATTTTGAGATGTCTCTATTCATATAGCTCTTTTTCTAATACTATAATTTTGTATCTTTCCCTGAGTGTAGTTAGTTTTAGGTTTGAAAGTCTCTTTTTTATCTTGTTCCATGAGCAATTAGCCTTGTATTGCAAGTTCAGAGTAGTTAACAATATCCTTTTTGTAATCATTTCATATATAGTGGATATAAGCTTGTGGGTTAACTCCCAATGTGGTTTTTCCTAGTTAAGGTTTTGCACGTATAAAGATTGGTGTTCTTGTGTGAGTGCTTATGTTGTTGTTGTTTAACTCTTTATAATATGGCTAAATGGATTTAAGTTGTTAATTGTGTTATTGAGTTTTGGAATTTGGTTTATGTTGATTCACCCCCCCTCTTAGCATCTAGTGTACAGTGTTCAAAACATCCCATTAGAGTCCATGTATTGAGTCATGCCAAAGCTTCATTCTCATCAACCTTTTCTTTTGAGAATAAGTCCTTTCCCTAGTCCTTATATGTCTAAAATTCAATTGATCATGATAAATATGTTGGTATGTTGCATTCTGATCACAATTCATACTTCTGACAAATTGATAGGCAAGATTTCACTTTCATTACATTGTTATATTTTCAATTTATTATCACTTCTGTTAGGAAATAATGTCTTAACCTTGCAGTTACAAAAGGTTACTATATTTTTTTTAATTGTGAATGTGGAACCTTGATCATTAGGTCTCAAATTTGATGGTAAATATTAAGTTGACTTTGTTTTCCCTAGATGACAACATTATTTTATGAGGGAATTATATTGTGGTTGGTAATTCTAATAGATTGTGAGATTTTGATGGTGGTTGAGTTACCTCTAAATATTTGGTTGGTGATACTCTTATGAGAAGTTCTTTTTCTATAATCATATTGTAGTATTTTTTGTTTTAGAGTAATATATTGGGCAAACTTTAAAGTAATTCTTTTTTTAAAAGAGTTTTCCTCATGCAAACCATTTTGTTGTGGCGTGAATTCAATTTATGTTTAATTTGTCTAGATCTTGTAAATATCTCAAAATGTTTACATGACTATCCTTTTAAGATTAGTATAGGAAGTTGTTACACTATCTTAGCTTCCTTAAAAGTGGTATTAGATCCTAACCACCTAAATAGTTTCAATTTTTGGTTGTTAGGTTTTTTGAATTGATCCAATTTGAGTAGGATCTTGTGTAAGATGTACTTGTTGCAAGAATTTTTGGATGGCAAGTTCTCCAGAGAGAGTAAAGGTAGAGAATTCATTGTTGGCATTTGGAGGAATTGATTATGTGTTGCATTGATGTTTTGTCATTGATGGCAACACCAACTGTTTTTGTTGTTTACCGGTTTCTAGTTGGTTCTGGTAGAGTGGTTGGTTTATGATATTAATCTGGTATGATCTGGTATGCTTTTCTTTGTGGAACTGATTTGGATATGTCATTCATGCTATTCAGATATGTATCATGAATAGTTGGTTCAAAATTTGATGACTCAGGAGCTATCATTAGTTCTTTTAAGCCTTTTGATCACCGGTAAGGTTTTTACTGGTAGAGCTTTGTTGAATATCTTTTGATGCATGTGATAAGTGGTTTTGGTGTGACTTCTATATAGATTTAAAGATGTTGTTGGTTATCTTGTTCATGTTCCACTTCTTCAGTGGTGTTGGATTTGGTTTATGGCAACCTATTTTGGGTTTGGTGTTATCTAGGTTATGGACTGGTTATTTCAACGTGTTGGAGGATGTTCTTGATGCATTACCAACAAGATTTAATGATTGGTTTACATTGTTTTTGGCCTAAGATGACTTGGTTGATCATTGGATTGTGGGTTTATGTTATAAATTTATTGTATTATCTTTTAGGTGCTCAACCTAATTGTTTAGGTCTCAGGTTGGTATAAATATGATGTAAGACCTCTTTGTAGATCATGGTATGTGATTTATAGGTTTATTTGTGTGTAAATAATGTTGTAATCATATGTAGAGGTTTTGGTCGATCATAGGTGCTCAAATTGGGTTGGTAAGAGAGGTTTAAGGCCTCTGGTATTGAGCTTAACCGGAACTATACTCAGGCATAGGAGATGCTATACTTGCAGTTTAATCTTCATTCTGGATTGTAGTTTGGATTTATTTTGTAGTCAATGAGGCTCCTTTTGTGTTGAGCAGTATGCTCTAGGTTGTTGACCTTCTTGCATGTGCAAGCCCCTCATATTGTAATCACATTCTTACTACAGAAGTATTATCTGACTGTGGGTAGACTTCCCACCATGGTTTTTCCCTTTACCGGGTTTTCCACATACAAATCTTGGTGTCATGTGTTCTAGATGAATGGTAACTATTATGTGATTTATGCTTATGTTTAATTGCTATACCAATTATTTTGGTATTTGGTTTATGCATTCCAGTATAGAGTTTATGTGTTCTGATAATGAGGTTTTGAATGCTTAAAGTTTTGTAATCCGGTGACAATTGATTCACCCTTGTCCTCTCAATTGTCCTTTGGTTATTTAAGTTATCTAATAATTGGTATCGAAGATTGGTCCTCTCTATAGAAGTTTAACCGCTTGAGGAAGATCCTATGGCATCTAGCAGTTCAAGTTCATCAAATACATCTATAGCTGTTTTCCAGAGAGAAATTTCTAGGCTTGATAGAATAAATTATTGGAAATTGACACTCATTGGATTCATTTTTTTGTCATTGATGGAACAAGATATGATGGAAGTCATAAACCAACACTAGGAAGCATATACCAGTAGATACTAGCTTTGGAGCATTCAGGGCTACACCAGCACCGACATCAATACTTCTTTGGAAGCTGACATCAAGGAGGATTTTCTTAAATCATTTCATAATTAATATTGTCAAGGCCGACATTTTTGTAAATATATTATAAGCTGACATAAGGCATATCATTTGTAATAGGTATATAGGTCAGTCTGCTAGGTTATTTTTGTAATAAAATGTGATATATGAAGTGTGTGGATATAGGAGAATATAGCAGAACTATATGATGCAAAATATATGTATGGAGATCATTTTGTATGCAAATTCTATATCATGAAATGATCTATAGATAGCTTGGAAAGCATTCTTGGAGGATAAGAGATACTGGTAGCAGTTCAAAGTTTATGAACTAGTACAAAGTAGAACTAGAACCAGAACTCTATTTGACATAGCAGATGCATTCTTGAGTTCATTTTTTCAGTAATTTACTTTTGCAAAAATCTTGTAGTCAGTGAGGCTCTTTAGTGATGAGCAGTATGCTCGAGGCAATGTGCCTTCTTGCAAGTGCAGGCCCCTATTATATGTAATATATTTTGATATGGCTAGTGAACTAATATTGTGGGTCATAAATCCCACCGTGGTATTTCCTCATTGAGGTTTTCCATGTATAAATTCTATGTCTTATGGTGTTCATTTATGTGGATGGTTTATTTGCTTCTTGTTATATGTTTATTTGTTTACCGGTATATATATGCATGGTCTAGAAAGTTAAAAACTATTCATTCTGGTAGAACACTGATTCACCCCCCCCCCCCCCCCCTCTTAGTGTTCTTGGATCCCAACAATTGGTATCAGAGCCTGGTACCTCGGAAGAAGTTTAACAGCTTAAGGAAGATCCTGAAACCAAAATCTTTGAACATGGCTATGGAGAAAAAACTTGAGATGGCTCTTGAGGATTATGATGTTGAAAGGATGTTCAGAACTTGAAATTGCAAGAAGAATTGAATTCTGCAAATGAATTCATTCTTATCCTGCAAGAAAGGTTATCATCTGCTCAAGCCAAGAGAAAATAACTTTTTCAACAACTAGATGATGAGGAGAAAAATGCTTTTAAGGAACAATGTCAGAAACTAAGTCAAGCAAACATGCTCATGAAGAATGAAATGCAAGATCTGACTATGAGGTTATCAAAAGATATTGAGGATAGAAAGAAGAAAGAAGATAATCTTGTTATATCTCTAAAGAACAAATTTGATGAATGTGGCAGATTGACTCATGAGAATAATTTGTTGAGAACTAATTTGGCACACTCCCAAAACAATGAACAAGAACTTGAAAGACAAGTAACCACTCTGAGAGATGATCTGACTACTACAAGTGAGTATAAAGAAAATTTTAGGATCAGTGTTGCACAGTTGGATGACATATTGAAAAGACAAAGACAGATTGATGATTCTAAAGGACTTGGATTTGTACAAGGTGAATACTCCGGTATTGCAAATGAAGATCAGACAACCGGTATGCAGAACTCATCAGAACAGAGGAAACTGGTAAGGAAATCTAATGCTTATAAGTTCAATGGTAGATGTTTTGTTTGCAATAAATTTGGGCATATGGCTAAACAATGTAGAAATAGGGCAAATCAAAACTACAATTTTATTCCTGGTCAATGCACAAACTGCAAGAAATATGGTCATAGATCAGAAGATTGCAGAATGAATGTTAAATGTCATGCATGTGGAAATTTTGGACATTTTGTTAATCATTGTAGGTCAAGAAATGATATTGGATATGTCAAAGCAATTCAGAAGAACAATGTTACATGTTATGCATGCAACAAAATAGGTCATATTTCTAAGTATTGTAGAAGAAAGACTCAACCGGTTAATAATGATAAAGATAATGAGAAAGGAAAGAAGAAGGTAGATGAAATACAACAAGATCATGCCAAGATATGGGTTAGAAAATCTGAAGAACCAAGTGGAGATGGATCTATACTGATAACTCCACTGGTAGAACAAAGTATTCCTCCACTGGCAAGAAATTCCACTGCTATCTGAGGCATAAGCCTTAGGGGTTGGAAAATTCATTGCTAAATTTGGCATATTACCTCGGAAGAGATCTAAGAAGATCTAGAAAGAGATCTGGAGAATTGTGTTCATCATAGATGAAGGTTCACTCAGCACATAACTATGAAACTGACATCCATAGGGTTGTTGGTGAAGCATTTATTACATAAAATTAGGGTTTTATTCACTGATAAAAGAGGGTAAGTGAATTCATTTTCATTCACTAAGCATTCAAGCATTCAGAGTGAAGTAAAGGCGAGTCAAGAATGAGTAGAAGTATTGGGAAAAGCTTTCAAGTAGTTATCAATCTTTCATCGGCATTTACTTTCAGGTATTTTTTCGACATGGCATCTGGATCTTCAGTTCCTACTTTTATTACAAATCCCACCATTGTCAAAGTCAAGGATAGGTTAAGGCTAGTATTTAAGGAGGTTCCCGAAATTGCTAAAAAGGTAGACTCTACGGGAGCATTTTCTAGGGTTCCTGACAGTGCAA
This sequence comes from Cryptomeria japonica, assembly GCF_030272615.1. Classification (NCBI taxonomy): domain Eukaryota; kingdom Viridiplantae; phylum Streptophyta; class Pinopsida; order Cupressales; family Cupressaceae; genus Cryptomeria; species Cryptomeria japonica. The sequence goes on along the minus strand of NC_081415.1, from coordinate 191,151,754 downwards.
TGTATATTGAAGATGTGAGGGCATACATTCACTGCACCCTTGAGGATTTGGGCACTAAAGACATCAAAAGAATGTATCAATATGTGATATTGGGAGACTCCAAAACCATCAAACTGGAATTCAAAGCAATTAAGGATCTAAGGTTAACTGGTATTCTGTACATACCAGAATTCAAGGATGAAGTGATCAGATACGTTCTGAGTAGGGTTCACAATGAATTTATTTGGCTAGATAAGCCTTAAATGATCACAAAGTAGGAAATTCAATCTTTGACCAGCTTACCCAGGGTCGGACAAGAACCTGGCTAAAAAATTTCCAACACAAAGGTCGAAAAACTCACTGGTGCTACACCTAATAGCAGAACAATGAGGATAAGCACAATCACCAACACGGATATAAAATTTGCAAGAATGATCATAGGTTACATGGTAACTCAGTCCAACTGACTGAATTTTGTTGCTAGTTCATGCATTCATGTTGAATATCAGATGTTGAGGAATAATGTGAAATATGATTAATGTGAGTGGATGAGGAGTGAGTTGATGTTAAACCTTGGAAATATCAAAGGAATCAAGAAAGGGACATTTACATATGGAAACTTGATTGTTTGTTTAATGCTTTACTTCCTAAATGAGCTACCTAGTATAGGGTAGAAGCATTGGGCTCATGACATACCGATAGGTATGTAGATAAAGGAAACTATCACTAGTCTTGGTACCGATAGAGATGAGAAACTTTGGGGGTATTTGAAGACTTTTCAAGAAAACATGAGGAAAAGGGGGAGAATTTCAAAGAACATTGTAGAGAAGTATTCCACTGATATATGTTTCATGGTAAAAACTGATGAAACTCTTATGGAAGCAGTTGAACCTAGGCAAACCTAGGTTACCAAGCTTGGATATGCAGTGGATGATAGCACTTTTGAAATCTATGCAAAGATGTTGTTAGATGCACCATTAGATGATAAGACCAAACATTTTGGTACAACAGGAGAGAAGGCTCTTGAAGTGAAAACTAGTTATAACAGGAAGAGAAGAGAAAAGAAAATAGAAAAGATGTTTGCATATGTACAAGATGTGCTTTATAAGATAGACACTCAGCTAGACTCTAAATCAAAATAGGCTGCTAAATTGACAGAGGTTGGTAATGCAAAAATGAATAAGCCACAAGTTCACATTTCCCCTATCACTTCAAAATCTGATCCTGAGGATAATGAACCTTTGGCTTTTAGAAGGGTACAAAGGAAGACTGTGGTAAAACCATCGGTAGAGTAGAAGGTAGACTTGTTAGAAAGGCAAATAAGCCTACTGCACCTCCACCACCTGCAAGGAAGCCTATGCAGAAGAGGAAACCAATCACACCAACAACCACAAGCAAAAAGAAGAAGGGTGATAATATTGAAACTGGTAAGACCACAATGACTTGTGCTGAGCTTATTGATGAAATTACAAAAGGTGGAATATTGAAAAATATATCTAAGTATTATGAAGATTTAGAAGAGAATAAGCAAAGTGAATTAGAAGAGGCTATTTTGTTGTATATAGACATTTATAAGAAAGCCTTAATTGAAATTTTGAAGGAGATACCTTTATCCTTGTATAATAAACTTGAAGCAAGGAGACTGTTGGCATTATACACTCACATGATAATGGTTGATGTTGTCATTAATGGCAACAAACCGGAAATGAGATTCTATAGGTTCACCGGCAACATAGACATCATTTACCAGCATCGGCAGGCACAACAAGTTCATTCATCAGCATCTAGTTTACACCGACAATAAAGCATACCATCATTCAGACCGACACAAGACAAGTTTTTCTTATATGAATTGTATTGTAATATAATTAATTATTTGTAAGCCGACATTATGTATTGCAAAGACTCATATATGTATGAGATCTTATAGGTCATTTTGATATGAGAGACGTAGATGATTTTGTAATAAGGCAGATAGATTATGTGAGCGTATATCATTCGCCGGTAAGGTTTCATACTGAGCTTAAACTGGTACTGAATCAAGCATTGCAGATGCTATTTTGAGTAGTACATTGTCTTGGATTTAATTATCCATTTTGTAGTCAGTGAGACTCTTTCATTGAGTAGTGAGCTCTAGATTGTTGGCCTTCCTACATGTGCAGGCCCCTATTGTAAGTAATATGTATTCATATTGGCTAGTGAGTAAATATTATGGGTCACAAATCCCACCGAGGTTTTTCCCTTACTAGGTTTCCTCGCCAAAATATCTTGTGTTATGGTGTGCATTTATGTTGTCTCTATTATTTCTCTTTACTACACTATTGCTTGTTTACCGGTACATTAATTTGGGTTACAAAGTTATAAATAAGTTTAAATATTCCATTAACTAGTTAGACACTGATTCAACCCCCCCCCCCTCTCAGTGTCTTTGGAACTGTCATTGCGTCTAACAATTGGTATCAAAGCCTAGTCATCTATTTGCAAAAGCCTAATAGCTTGAGGAAGATTCTGAAATAGGTACCGATGGAGAATTGAGAAAACAGTTGGAAGGAGCTCTTGAAGATTTTGATGTAAAAAAAAATAAGAATATCAAACTTGAAGATGATCTGAGGACTACTTAGGAATTCATTAAAGGACTTTAGGAGAACCTGGTTATAGCACAAAACAAGAGGAAGGAACTTCATGAGCAAATGCATAAACATGATGATGAAAAGGAAACTTTTAGAGATATTGCAGAGAAGTTGAGGCAAGAGAACAATAACATGAGGAATGAAATGAAAGATTTAACCATGAGGCTATGTAAGGATATTGAAGATAAGAAGAAGAATGAAGAAGACTTGACTAGGAGACTTAATGATGGAGAAAATGAAAATCTAAGACTTTGTCATGAAAATGATATGCTAAAGATAGATCTGATTCACATGCAACATGATAAAGAGGATCTTAGGAGACAAGTTGGCATTCTGGAAAATGAGTTGACCACTGCAAATGAAAACAAAGACAAATTCAAGAAAAGTTTAGAAAGGCTTGATGACATGCTGAAAAGACAAAAACCTGATGGAGATACAATGGGACTTGGATTTGAACATGGAGAAAGTTTCAGGACTGCAAACAATCAAGAACACAACAAACTGATAAGACAACATAATGCTTATAAATTTAATGGGAAATACTTTAATTACAACAAATTTGGTCATAGAGAAAATTAGTGCAGATTTAGAAATAATCAAAATACAAATTTACCCATCGGTCAATGTTTCAAATGCAATAAAGTTGGTCATAACTTAGAAAATTGCAGAATGAATGTGAAATGCTATGTTTGTGGTAGATTTGGACATTTATCTAATCAATGCAGAACTCAAACTGGTCAAGGTTATGGAAAATCTATTCAGAGGAATAATGTAACTTTTTATGCATGTAACAAGATTGGACATATTGCAAAATTTTGTAGAAGCAAGACTATACCAGAGAACAATAAAGGATCTAATGAGAAAGGAAAAGAAAAAGTAAATGAAATAAAGAAAGAATTTTCAAAACAATGGATTAAGAAGAGAGATCAGAGAGTTGATGAATCTGTCTTTGTAGAACAAAGTAACCCTCCACCAGTAGGAGATTCTTCATCTAACTAAGGAATAATCCTTAGGGGGTATGGCAAAAAACTAAAAATCATGCATTCTACCCTCGGTTGATGGTAAGAAGTTATATTTCTTCTTTACCAACATATACGTTAAGATTTCACTTAACCGGCAAGCATTTAATGTGATTGTTGGAGAATTTTTTGGTTATAAAGCATCGAAAAAACCTCATTTCAATTCACCAAGCAGCTAAGCATTTGAAGAGTGCAAAGAGAGAGAAAAGGCATTCTAAAGGCAAAGCAGCAAGATCCTTTTAGGGCATTCAAGGATTTCACAAGTCAAAAGGTATTTATCTTTCGAAATGGCATCTTCATCTTTTGCACCTGAATTTATTGCAAACCCTACTATGGTAGAAAACATTAAGCACCCTAGACCCATGTTTAAAATCATCCCCAAGATTGCTAAGCAAGATGATTCCATCAGAGCGTTTTCTAAGATTCTGAAGGGAGTTGCTTTTGCCGAAGACCCGAGGATTTATATTCACTACAACATAGATAATTTAGGGTCAGATGACTTGAGGAACATGTATAGAAATGTTATAACTGATGAACAAGCCTTAGTCAAGTCAAAGCATAAGATTTTTAAGGATTTAGGATTTGTTGAAATTCTGAACATTCCTGAATTTCTGGATAAGATAGTTCATCTTGTTCTGAGTAGAGTTCATGGGGAGTTTATGTGGCTAGATTCTGTTTTTAAAATCACTAAGGAGGCAATTAAGGTAGTTACTGGTTTACCCTCAACCAGTATTAGGCCTGACAAAAAGAAGAAGATACCAAAAAAGGGTGTTATGGACCTAACAGGAGCTACATTTGACAACAAATCTCTTAGGGTTAATGATATCACTAATGCAAATGTGAAATATGTGAGCATGGTATTTGGATATAGAGTTACACATGCGAATACTTTAAATTTTGTTTGTAGCTTGTGTATTCATAGTGCATATGAGATGGTTAAGAATAATGCTAAAATTGATATCTATGAATGGCTTAAGGATGAACTGATAGATAACTGGAAAAAGATTAAGGGTGATAAGAAGGGAACATTCCATTTTGGGAATCTACTTGTGTGTTTAATGCTTTACTTCACAAAGGAGATACCTGGCATTGGTCACAAGGACTTTGCATATGACATCCCGGTAGGTAGACAGATCGTGGAAGCTATTACCATCATAGGTGCTAACAATGATGACATGGTAAAAGCCTATTTAGAAAACTTCCAAACCAAATGAAGGCTAGAGAAATGATTCCGCGGAGCATTTTGGATAAGTATGACAAGAAAATATGTTTTGTAATCAAAAGAGATGAAACATGGATGGAAGTTGTTACTCCTCAAACTATTTGGGTAACAGAGATGGTATATGAAGTTGATCTAAATATTCTCGAGGCTTAGGCTAAGACACTTCTTTATGCACCTAGGGAACCATCTAAAGAATTTTTTGGAAATGTTGACACTATTGAGAGTGTTGTTTTGATGCAAAAGAAGAGAAAAAGAAGAGAAAAATTCATCAAAGATGCATCCAAAATGGCTAAAGAAGTTAAGGAAAATGTAATAAAATTAAGTGGTATTTCTTCTAGTGAACTAGAAGGAATGGAACCGGTAGCTCATGCTTCACTAGTTGTTACTTCTTCGGATACAGATAGTGGTAAGGCAGAAAATTTCAAGAGTGTTGAAAGGAAGAAGAGGAAACCTTCACCGATACCTTCTCCTTCTCCTAAAAGAACAAGAACATTAAGGAAGAAGCAACAGGCTGTGAGAGAGCCCAAGAAGAAATTAACTCCAAAGAAGAAACAACAACCTAAGGCACTGGATACCCTTACATCGGAGGAACTAGTAAATGAAATTACTCAAGATGGTAATATTTGCAATGTGAATAAACTTTATCATTCATTCAATGATTCTGACAAGGAGACAATAGAGGAAAGCATTATTTTGCATCTTGACATCTACAAGAAAGTTTTGATTGAGGTTGTAGATGATCTGCCTAATGACTTATACCTAAGATTAGAGGCTAAAAGAATGTCAATAATGGAATTGGATAAAAAGTTAAAGGTTGAAGCATTGTTGGTTGTTCACCTTGTTAATTCCAGGGAAGAGATTGATGAACTGATTGCTGAAGCCAACTAGTTAGTTTTTATGAGTGGTCACCGACAAGTTAGTCTAATGGCTGGGAGAGTGAAAGAGATAGTAGATGAAACTACAAACAAATGGGACATATTTTTTGTAGAAAAAGAAAAGAAAGATGAAAGGGATAGACATAAAATCAATAAGTCTTTTACAAAGGTATATCAAAAGGACAAAGGTAAAAGAAAAATTAGTAGTGTACCTGTTATAAAGGTTGTAGATAACCTTTGTCCACTAGCATAGGACACCCCACCAATAAATTTAGAGATATCGGTACATACAAATAGTCAACTAGATAAGGAGGTTGAAGAAACAACTCATGATGATACTAATTCGGAATCAAAAATTGTCTTTACTATTAATGTAGATACACAAGATTTTAATATTGTTATCAATAAAGAGACTGTAGAGGTTAAGACAGCTAATGCTACAAATGTTGAGATCTCTGAGTCACCAGTTAACACTGCTAACACTCAGAACATTGAAATACTGATAGAAGCTAAGAAGCTTGATACTGAGAAATCGACAGATGTAGAGGTACTTACACAGACTGAGAAATCAGTAGATGCAGAGGTACATACATAGACTGAGAAATTAGTAGAAGCAAAGATAATAACACAGAGTGAGACACTGACAGCAACTGTAAATAAAGAGGAATTAAATGATGGTAACAAGGAAGAAATTGTTAAGGTAATTGGTCAAGTATCTGTGGAAAAGAAAGTTATTGCAGAACATCCACTACAGATATCAGACCTACAAATGTAACAGATGTTCTTTTGGATTCAATTAAGAGGATCACAAAGTGCAACGCTTTAGCATACAAGGCCATTGATGATACACTGCCTATTTTGAAAATGATTGCACCAACATGTAAGTTAGATCATATTGATGGTTCTTTGAGTAAATTAGATGCATTGTCCAAATTTATTGCTTCAAATGTTCTAATTGTAGATAAGATAAATGAAGAAACCATTAATGAAAGGGTAAATAAATTAAAAGGTGAATTCTTTGAGAAGACTATTAAGGACTGTACTGAGCATATTGATTCCTTAATACCGATACTTAATTCAACAATTTTGGAATACAAATAATTGTATAAGGAAGATTGAAAGCCTCACCACCTGATTGAAGACATTGATGAGGAGATTAAGAAAACACAAAAAGAGATAGATGACATAGCAGATAATATGATAGGTTCTTCGGAACTTACCTCAGTTATTGAACAAGAAATGACAATTTTTAAGGAGAAGATAGAGAAATTGGAGTAGGAAAAAGAAAGGATATGGATGAAGGCTTAGGAGCTAAGAAACAAACTTGGTCCAAGATTGGATAGTCTTACAACTCAGCGGGTTGAGCAACCTAAAGCAACAATTCAAGGAGACCGATCACCAGAGCAACAGATGCATTATTTGACCGGCATGATCCAATAGATAGTAATAAATTCATGCAGAGCCTATATCTAATTTTGGTAGATATCTTTCAAATTGTACACAACCGGTTATAGACTATGAGGTAGAATTTTTGTATTCTTTGACTCTTTTTGACATCCTTTGTCATTGATGCCAAAGGGGGAGTAGTATGGAGAAAAATGTATGGAAGAAAATACATAGAAGAAATCACTTGCTCAAGGGAGCACAGTTTTTTGAGGATCAGTTTTGGACTTCACTTTTGGACAACAACTTTGAATTTTTCTCATGAGTGTTGCCATCAATGCCAAAGGAGGAGATTGTTGGTATTCTACACTCACATGAGAATGGTTGATGTTGTCATTGATGGAAATCAACCGGTAACAGGATTCTATAGGTTCACTGGCAACGTAGACATCATTTACTGACACCATCAGGCACAACAAGTTCATTCATTGGCATCTAGTATACACCAGCAATGAAGCATACCGACACTCAAGCTGAGACACGATAATTTTTGCTTATATGAATTGTATTGTAATATAATTAATTATCTGTAAGATGAGATAATGTATTGTAAAGACTCATATATGTATGAGATCTTATAGGTCATTTTGATATGAGAGACATAGATGATTTTGTAATAAGGTAGATAGATTATGTGAGCGAATATCATTCGTCAGCAAGGTTTTTGGTTAAGGTTTTGTATTGAGCTTAAACTGGTACTGAATCAAGCATTGCAGATGCTATTTTGAGGAGTACATTGTCTTGGATTTAATTATCCTTTTTGTAGTCAATGAGACTCTTTCATTGAGTAGTGAGCTCTAGGTTGTTGGCCTTCCTACATGTGCAGGCCCCTATTGTAAGTAATATAATATTCTTATTGGCCATTGACTAAGTATTGTGGGTCAGAAATCCCACCGAGGTTTTTCCCTTGCTGGGTTTCCTTGCCAAAATGTCTTGTGTTATGGTGTGCATTTATGTTGTCTTTGTTATTTCTCTTTACCGCACTATTGCTTGTTTACTGATACATTAATTTGGGTTACAAAGTTATAAATAAGTTCAAATATTCCATTAACTGGTTAGACACTGATTCACTCCCCCCCCCCCCCTCTCAATGTCTTTGGGATTGTCATTGCATCTAATAGAGACTTGACGCAGTCAAGAGGGATAGGGAGATAAAGAAGTTGCACTTTTGGAATTGTGTGGTATTGTAAATAATGAGGAAATGAAAAGATGTATTGACACTACAAATAGGACAATCTTCAATAGTAAATACCAGCAGATAAGCCTTATGAGGGGAGAGTAAATGAGGTGGTAAATGAGACAAGTAAGGGATGGACCAAAATCTTTAAGAGAAACCCTGACTTTCTCACATCTCAAGAAGAATTTGCAAGGGCAACATCTTCCACCATTCCTAACAAATCAAAAGGCAAAGGTATTTTGGGCAGTCCAACTCTAGTTTTGACATAACCGACAGTAACTATAGACACTCAAACACAACCGATAGCTAAGGAGAATGTATAGTTTGTACCTGTACAGACCATTTTTTAGCAAGGGAATGTACATGACACTGTAAATTCTATGGATAATACTCCACCGGCAGTAACCGACATTGCACCAATTGGCGAAGCCACCGATGCGATAGAGATTGAGATGGATAAGGTAAAATCCACTGAGTCCATATTGACAGGTAAAACTAATTCCTTGGCAAAGGTTTTGGCAATTGACACTTCTTAGGTTGAGAAGAAATTAGTCTCTGAGTCGAGTCTAATAGAATTAATGATGATGGCTACTCAAAAATTACTGAAGGAAGGTACTGTAGATAAAGGACTAATTGATCAATTAGTCTTTGTATTGCACATATTATCACCTGACTGTCAAATTGAAGATGGAGCAATCCCTTCTTGTAAGCTCAAGACTCTAACAGAGCACATATCCAACAATTTTCAATCTCTGAGGCAGATAGTAGACTGACAGGCTTTGGACAATTTCACAACAGCAAACAGAAAAATTTTTGATCAACTTATAGAAATAAGGAAAAAGAAAATTGAGGACAAACTTATCCCTATTGAGGTTTGTTTAAAACAATGTACAAATATCTATAGAGTGTGTTGTAACATAGAAAGTCTTACAGCTAATGTAGATAGCAGATTGAAGGAGTTATATGATAAGATGGCTAAAATTGCTAACTCTTTTGATGGATTGACTACACTAACCACATCTATTGATGGACAAACTTTATCCTTGGAGAACCAATTTTTTGCTTTTGAGAAGGAGAGAGATAAAATTATGAGAAGAGCAAGAAATCTAAGAGGATTGTAATTCCTAGACTAGATTCATTAGGTTTTCACAAGAAAGAGTGCATGGATATGATAGCTAAACCCGCACCGACATATATCCAAGAAAAAAAAATGTTGGTATTATGGATGACTTCGTCATGTTTTTCATTGGTTTTGTCATTGATGTCAACACTTATCTTTCTGGAGGTCTACATTTCTGATTTGGCACTCTGGTTATATTGGTTTTTTGTTGACCCAGCACATTGTGGTCCCGGTATGGATATTGGCTTATGCACAGTCACTGGTATATGTTTCACCGACAGCTTATATGGTTCATCAATAGCTCAGGAAGTTGATGATGACTCATTATCATTTGGAGATCATTTAGTTATGTCGAAGACATGGATTGGATGTTTGCATTTGGTATTTTGCATATTGGTCTGATCGGGTTCACATATTTGCCTTAACCGATAGATAGACCCAGGTTATGAACCGACATAGGAAAACATGTTCCAGATCAACACACCACTTTTTGGAAATGGTTTATTGATTGGATAATATGTAAATATGTTGAGGCCAACACATTGTATTGCATCAAAACTTATTTTATAAATGTAATATCTTTAGGGAGTCGACCTAATCATGAGTTCTTAGGTTTTGTATAAATAATTGTAAGCTATTATTTGGAAGAAGTATGTGAGAGTGTGTGAATATTGAAGATCATTGTGAAGAGCGAAAATAAGCAGATCCTTGTGTGAATCACATAGATATCATTTGAAGGTTGAAGGAAGGTTGTTAAAGGTCATGAAGGTATTTGGTCCTCATGCACAGAGCTTAAAATGGTACTGAATCCATCATTGAAGATGCTAAATTGAAGAAGTACATTGTTATTGGATTTAGCCATCCAATTGTAGTCAGTGTGACTCCTATTTTGTGATTGAGCAGTGAGCTCTAGGCGGTTGGTCTTTCTGCATGTGCAAACCCCATTATTGTATTCACTTACTATCTGCAGTAGTATCATCTGATTGTGGGTAAGGTTTCCCACTATGGTTTTTCCCCTTATAGGGTTTCCACATCAAAATCTTTGTGTCATGTGTTGTGGATGTGTTTTGCTTTCTGTTTCATGCATTAAGTTGTACCGGTAATACTATAACTATTAATCTATTTTACTGAAACTGAGTTTTAAGTTGAAATAATTGGTTTTGGATTATAATTTATTGACAACTGATTCAGCACCCCCCCCCCCCCCCCCTCTTAGTTGTCCTTCCCGGTTCCTAACAATTAGTATCAGAGCCTAGTCCTCTTTTTGTAGAAGCCTAACAACTTGAGGAGATCCTATGGCAGAAAATATCTTCAGGAAGGACAGTCCCAAACTTGATGGATCTAACTATGGTATATGGAAGATTAGAATGGAGACACATTTGAACTGCATTGGAAGAGATATATGGGATGTTACAAAGAATGGCTATGTTGCTCCTAATCAGAATAACCCTAATCCACCAACTTTAGCTAAAGACTTGGAGAATGATTGCAAAGAAAGAGAATCACTTCTAAGTGCATTATTAGATCAGAAAATCATTGGATTATCAAACAGATCTACTGCAAAATCTATTTGGGATAAACTGGAAACATTGAATGAAGGAGATTTCACTGTCAAAATTGCAAAACTAGAATGTTACCAGGTCAAGTATGAAAATTTAAAATTTCAAGAGGATGAAAGAATTTTTGCATTTATGGAAAGAGTTAATGAAATTGTTTTAGGAATACAATTTTGTGGAGGATCTTAAGTGAAGATGAAATTATCTCTAAATTTTTAAGAGCTTTGCCACCGGCTTACAAAATGAAAGTGACAGCTATTAATGAGTTGAGAACAATGCCTAACACATCAGTATCTACTGATACTTTGGTTGGAAAACTTTCAACATTTGAGCCTGAAGAATTTGGTCCTATTGCTACAGTTAAGACTGATATAGCCTTCAAAGCATCATCATCAACATCATCATCATCATCTGACAAATCTGATTGGAAAACACTTTACGCAAAAGAACTTGAAGATATCAAAAGAGAAAATGAAGAACTTGAAAAACTTGAAGCACTATTTGCAAGGAAGATTCTTAAAAGTCCACCAGGAAGTAAGTATGAAGGTAAAGCACCTTTCAAATGTTTTAATTGCAATAAAGTTGGTCATATGGAATCTAGGTGTCCTGGTAGACATCCAAGACTAAGAGAGGAGGAAAAAAGAACATATAAACCTAACCCTAAATATTAGAGATACAGATTTAAGAAAAATAGAGATAAGTCATGTTAATATGCAGATGAAGGTGTTACAGATGACTCTGATGAAGATCCAACAGATAGTGGATGGGTATTTGTTGCAATAAAAGAAGATCAACCATCAACTATTATCAAACTGATAGAGCCAACATTAGCAGCAAAAATTGAAGAAAATGATGAATGGATCATTGATAGTGGATGCTCGCATCATATGACTGGTGATAAAAGAAAATTATTATCATTTTGGGAATATCATGGAGGTCTAGTAAGATTTGGAGATAACAATTCTTGTTTAATCAAAGGAAGAGGTACTATATCTTTGGATGGTAAGCACAATACTGACAATGTTTATTATGTTGAATGTTTAAAGCATAATCTTTTGAGTGTTGGTCAGTTAGTGGAAAAAGGATTTCAATTACAATTCAAGAATGGAAAATGCAAAATCATAAACAAAACTAGATTGGAGATTGCAACCAATAATCAGACTAAAGGTAATATCTTGCATTTGAGTACCAATGATAAGACATGTTTGATTGCTCAGATTGATGAAAGTTGGTTATGGCATAAACAACTCTATCATGTGAATTTTGATTGCATTGTAAATATCAATTCAACCAAGGAAGTAAGGGATTTACCTAGGATTGTGAAACCTCATAATCCGGTATGTAAAGAATGTTAAATGGGAAAGCAAGTTAGAACAACATTTAAGAGCATTTCTGAGAAATCCAATAATATTCTTGATTTAATTCATACGGATTTATATGGTCCAACAAGGACAAGGAGTCTTCAGGGTGATAGATACTTTATGCTAATAATTGATGATTATTCTAGAATGTGTTGGGATACTTTTCTCATGGAGAAATCATAAGCTTTTGGAAGATTCAAGATATACAAGGCAATGGTAGAGAATGAAACTGGCAAGAAAATCAAATATTTGAGATCTGATCAAGGAGGAGAATTTACATCTAGGGAATTCAATGCATTCTGTGAAGAGAATGGAATCAAAAGACAACTATCAGCATTCTGAACACCCCAACAGAGTGGAGTTGTGGAAAGGAAGAACAAAACTATACTAGATGCAACAAGAACCATGATGATGGAAGCAAATCTACCTCATATGTACTGAGAGAAGCAGTGAATACAATAGTTTATACTTTCAACAGAGTTCATATCAAAGGTGAAACCAGTAAGACCCCTTATGAACTATGGTTCGGTCATATTCCTACTCTTAAATATTTCAGAATATTTGGAAGAAAATGCTATATTAGGAGAGATGAGTCTATTGGAAAATTTGATCCTAGAAGTGATGAAGGAATATTTCTTGGTTATTCAACTAGAAGCAAGGCATATAGATGTTATAAAAAAAGATTGCAAAAAATCATTGAAAGTACTAATGTGAAGATAGATGAACATTTTAGAGGAGAATCAAGATCTGTAGGTTCTGAACCGACACAAATTGCACTAGAATAGAATGAATAACCAGTCACACCGGCATCATCAGAGAACTCAACTATGACTAAAGAACAATGGACTGTAAGTGGAAATCAGAATAAACCTAGGTATGTAAGATTGAATCATTCAGAAAATCAGATAATTGGAAATAAAATCAAGGTGTTATGTTAAAAGGAAGATTGGAAAATGAAGAGGTATGTTTAATTTCTCAAGTTCAACCAGAATCAGTTGTTGAAGCATGTCAAGATAAACATTGGATAAAAACAATGGAAGATGTATTAGAACAGATTGAAAAGACTAATACTTGGACATTGGTTCCCTGACTTAAAGACAAAAATGTAATTGGAACTAAATGGGTATTTAGAAATAAACTTAATGAAGATGGTGAAGCAATAAAAAATAAAGCAAGATTAGTTTGTAAAGGTTATTCTCAGAAAGAAAGAATTGATTATAATGAAACCTTTGCACTGGTAGCCAAAATTGAAGCAGTAAGACTATTTCTTGCATTTGCAGCTCACAAAAACTATAAAGTTTATTAGATGGATGTAAAATGTGCATTTCTGAATGGAGATCTTGAAGACGAGATTTACATTGAGAAGACTAGTATATTTTCATTAATAAATGATAAGGATATGGTTTTTAGGTTAATAAAAGCTTTATATGGATTAAAGCAAGCTCCCAGAGCTTGGTATTCTAGACTGGATAAATATCTTCTAAAGCTTGGATACACAAAAGGTAATGCTGACAGTAATTTGTATTACAAAATTATCAATGATGATATTTTATTTATTGAAGTATTTGTGGATGATATCATTTTTGGAGGAGAAGATGAGCTATGCAAAGACTTTTCTAATAAGATGTAGGAAGAATTTGAAATGTCTATGATTGGAGAGATAAAAAAAATTCTAGGTTTGCAGATTTCTCAAATAGATAAAGGTATATTCATTTGTCAAACAAAATACTTGAAGGAACTTTTGAAGAAATATGGAATGGAAAACTCCAAACCATTAAGCACTCCTATGACTACAACTGATAAATTGACATCAATGGATGATTTAGCTACTATAAATCTGACTAGGTACAAATCTATGATTGGAGGATTATTGTATTTGACACAAACCAGACCTAATATAATGAATGCAGTGTGTATTGTTTCAATATTTTAAAGCAATCCTAAAGAAAATCATGAAACTGCATTAAAAAGGATTTTCTGGTACTTGCAAGGCACATCAAATCTTGGTTTATGGTATCCTAAGTATGACAATTTTGAGCTATTGGCATATATAGATGCAAATTGGGCAGCATATGTGGATAACATAAAGAGTACCACTAGCAACACATTCTTTCTTGGTAGAAGATTAATTTCATGGATCAACAAGAAGCAAACTTGCACATCATTATCTACAGCAGAAGCAGAATATGTTGCAGCAGCAACTAATTGCACTTAGGTATTATGGATCAAGAAAATGTTGAAGGATATCAAGGTAAAATGCAAAGAATCGGTAATTATTTACTGTGATAATTCAGCAGCAATAGATATATCAAATAATCTGGTATTTCACTCTAAAACAAAGCATGTTTCTATTAACTATAATTTTCTGAAAGAAAATGTTGAAGCAAATGAAGCAAGATTAGTTTATGTGAACACTAAAGGGAAAATTGTAGATATTTTTACAAAGCCTTTGCCTAAGGAAAAAATTGAATATCTCAAAGAGAAGCTTGGGGTAATCATTTCACCAACAGAGACTTGAATGATGAAGATTGGCATCAAACCGGCAAGGACTAATAGAAAAATCTTTTTTCAGTCTTGATGAAGGAGAGCTACTGCTTAGGGAGAGTAGTTAGTTGTATGTTATGTTCTTATTTTTGATTCTTAACTACTTTGGCATTTGATGTCAAAGGGGGAGAGATGTCTATAAAAAAAATTGTACTTTGGAGGTGTATTTTGGTACAAAACTTTGTAGTGATCTATTTTGGGAGATTGTTGGTATTTGACATTCTATTTTTGGCACTTAGATGTTTTTCCATCTAGTGTTGCCATCAATGCCAAATAGGGAGATTGTTGGTATTATGGATGACTTCGTCATGTGTTGCATTGGTTTTGTCATTGATGTCAACACTTATCTTTCTAGAGGTCTACATTGTTGATTTGGCACTCTGCTTATATTGATTTGTTGTTAAATTGGCACATTGTGGTCCCGGTATGGATATTGGCTTATGCACAGTCACTAGAATATGTTTCACTGACAACTTATATGTTTCACAGGCAGCTTAGGAAGTTGATGATGACTTTTTATCATCTGGAGATGATTTGGTTCTGTCGAAGGCATGGATTGGATTGGGTTCACATATTTGCCTTAACCGACAGATAGGTCTAGTTTATGAACTGACATGGGAAAACATGTTCCAGATCAGCATGGAACATTTTGGAAATGGTTTATTGATTGGATAATGTGTAACCTTATTGACGCTGACATATTGTATTGCATCAAGACTTATTTTGTAAATGTAATATCTTTAGGGAGCCGACCTAATCATGAGGTCTTAGGTTTTTTATAAATAATTGTAAGATCTTATTTGGAAGAAGTATGTGAGAGTGTGTGAATATTGAAGATCATTGTGAAGAGTGAAAATAAGCAGATCCTTCTGTGAATCATGCAGATATCATCTAAAGGTTGAAGGAAGGTTGTTAAAGGTCATAAAGGTATTTGGTCCTCATGCACAGAGCTTAAACCGGTACTATATCTAGCACTGAAGATGCTAAATTGAAGCAGTACATTGTTATTGGATTTAACCATCCAATTGTTTTCAGTGTGACTCCTATTTTGTGATTGAGTAGTGAGCTCTAAGCGGTTGGCCTTTCTACATGTGCAGACCCCATTATTGTATTCACTTACTATCTATAGTAGTATCATCTGATTGTGGGTAAGTTTTCCCATCGTGGTTTTTCCCCTTATAGGGTTTCCACATCAAAATCTTTGTGTCATGTGTTGTGGATGTGTTTTTCTTTCTATTTCATGCATTAAGTTGTACCGGTAATACTATAACTGTTAATCTATTTTATTGACACTGAGTTTTAAGTTGAAATAATTGGTTTTGGGTTATAATTTATTGACAACTGATTCACCCCCCCCCTTCTCAGTTGTCCTTCCCGGTTCCTAACAAGAAACACTTTCCCACTTACTAAGTGGACTTGCATCTATTTCTGATACTTTCAAATCTGACTGGGATACATATCTTCAGTTATTGCAAAAGGCATACCCAGAAATCTTGAAGATGACTAAGCTCTAGTGAAACTAACAGTATTCTTTTATTCTTTCAATTATTTCACTGGTATTTGACATTAATGTCAAAGGGGGAGTATGTTCATATGTGAAAAATATCAAGGGAACACATTTCAAATGGAGTATATAGCTTAGGGGGAGCATATCGATAGGGAATCCATTTTTCACATGAGTGTTGCCATCAATGCCAAAGGGGGATATTGTTGGCAATTGACACTCATTGGATTCATTTTGTTGTCATTGATGACAACAAGATATTATGGAAGTCATAAACCGGCACTAGGAAGCATATACCGATAAATATTGGCTTTGGAGCATTCAGGGCTACACCGGCACCGACACTGGCACTGACATCAATACTTCTTTGGAAGCTAACATCAAGGAGGATTTTCTTAAATCATTTCATAATTAATATTGTCAAGGCTGAAATTTTTGTAAAAATATTGTAAGCTGACATAAGGCATATCATTTGTAATAGGTATATAGGTCAGTTTGCTAGGTTATTTTTGTAATAAAATGTGATATATGAAATGTGTGGATATAGGAGAATATAGCAGAATTGTATGATGTGAAATATATGTATGGAGATCATTTTGTATGTGAATGAGATATCATGAAATGATCTTTAGATAGTTTGGAAATTATTCTTGGAGGAGAAGAGATACTAATAGCAGTTCAGAGTTTATGAACTGGTACAAAGAAGAACTAGAACCGAAACTCTATTTGGCATAGTAGATGCATTCTTGAGTTCATTTTCAGTAATTTACTTGGGCAGAAAGCTTGTAGTCAGTGAGGCTCTTTAGTGACGAGTAGTATGCTCTAGGCAATGTGCCTTCCTACAAGTGCATACCCCTATTATATGTAATATCTTTTCATATGGCCAGTGAACTAATGTTGTGGGTCACGAATCCCACCGTGGTTTTTCCTCATTGAGGTTTTCCACGTATAAATTCTATGTGTTATGGTGTTCATTTATGTGGATGGTTTATTTTCTTCTTTTTATATGTTTATTTGTTTACTGGTATATATATGCCTGGGCTAGAAAGTTAAAAACTGTTCATTCTAGTAGAACACTGATTCACACCCCCCTCTCAGTGTTCTTGGATCTCAACATAAATTACAGGGTATAGAAAATTTGGACGGAGACTTATATGAGATGCCTTGGAAAGGAGATTTGTGAGATCACTAAGAATGGTGTTACATCATTTAATCTGGCATCTGGCAATACTCCTCCATCAGGCCTGGATAAGGAGCTTGAGAATGATTGTAGAGCTAGAGAAGCCCTTTTGTGTGCATTTTCTGATCAGCAAATAATGGGACTAACTGATAAATCAACTACAAAGGCTATATGGGACAAATTGGAGACTCTAAATGAAGGTGACCCTAATATTAAAATTGAAAAACTTGATGGTTACTAGGTGAGGTATGAAAACCTGAAGATGGAAGAAGATGAAAGGATTACTACTTTTATGGAGAGAGTTAATGAGATTATTTTGGGAATTCAGTGTGGTGGTGGATCTTTGAGCGAAGATGAAATAGTTTCTAAAGTACTAAGAGCTTTGCAACTGGCTTATAGGATGAAGGCTACTACAATTAATGAGTTGATAACTATGACAAACACATTTGTTGATAGGGATACCTTGGTTGGGAAGTTATCTTCTTTTGAGCTTGAGGAATTTGGACCTTCTGGAGCTGTGAAATCTGAACCTGCTTTTCATGCATCTACATCATCTACTGGAAAGAGTGATTGAAAATATTTATATGCAAAGGAACTAGAGGATATGAAGAAATAAGATGAAGAGTTTGAACAACTTGAAACCTTATTTGCTAGAAGATTACCTAAAGGACCGACAGGATGTAAGTATGAAGAAAAATCACCTTTAAATTTCTTTGCATGTAATAAGATAGGTCATTTTGCATCTAGATGTCCTAAAAGGAATTCAAGGTTTGAAAAAAGAGCTAGAAGATCTTTTAGGCCTAAGCATGATTATCAAAACAAGAATAAGTACAAGAGAAAAAAAGACAAATCATGTTACTTTGTTGATGAGGAAGGTGTGACTGATTCTGATGATGAACCGACATAAGATTCAGCTAGTGGATCTGGCAATGGAAAGGAATGGGTATTTTTGGCTATCAAGAAGGATGATTTGGTACCTGAAGAGAAGGCCCTTGCTACTTAAATTAAAGACAAGGATGAATGGGTAACTAACAGTGGATTTTCACATCATATGACTGGAGATAAAAGGAAGTTTTTATGTAATGCCCCGCTAGGAACCCTAAAGGAAAACAACACAATTAGGCAACTAAAGGGTGAAACAATTTTTTTTTGTTAAAGACTAAGTGCACTAACTAAAACCATTGCACATTGAATAACACAATGGAAGTCTATCATATGTTTCCCTAAGGGTAACCAACGAAGATTAATTTTGTAGATTATATTAACACCACAGTTAATCCATTTAATTAGATAAATTGAAAACTTAAGTTTAAAACTACACATACATCCAAAATAAAGATATAAAAGTATTCCAATGTATCCAATTTCCATAAACCATTTAAACATAAGATCAAAACAATAACATTCACTTCACTAACATAATAATATTACAATATCCATAAATACATGGCTTCCAATAATACCACTGGTTACAAAGATACAATATCAAGTTTACATAAAAGTCTGATACAATGACCACAAGGTCTCAACTGAACAATGATCTCGAACAAGAGCTGGTACATAAACCACGAACCAAGAAACACCAACGAAGCCTTTCCTCGCCTAAAGATACAATCTAGAACATCCGATGGGAAGTGGCACTACCACCCGACCATGTGATCCTGAAATGGAACCACCCCACCATGCTAGGAGATAGTAGAAAACCCTCAAGCAAGCAAAGTAAGACAAGTACAAAAGGACTACAAGACTCTGCAACCATCCATGTAACACAACTCACAAAACACTAGTGACTCTAAGAAGAGAGTGTCATCGCATAGCTTGATGGTTACCATGGTACAGCCTCCATAGGTCCTAGCCCCCATACTCAGGTTTCTCCTGGTAACCTCTCCCGAGCCTCCGGTTCCAACTAAGTCTCATGCAGACCCTACCAATCCTTTCATGAAGACAAGCTGGTAAGTTTTACATTCCAAGCCTTCTCATAACATTATGAGCCCTATACAAGCACTCACTTATGCACGAGGTACATTTATCTTAATTAATATTTAATTTACCCACCCCCTAATCAATTATTAGGTTATCACTTTTTAACTAACTTTTGATGGGTTATCCTGTCATCCACTTCGGGCACGGCCCCCGCTCGAAAGCCACTCTCTCTCCTATGACACTAACAGGAAATGTTTCTCTCTATGAGAACTCTATGGTGAAACAGGCAACCATAAACAATCCTGATAAGCATAGGTGAAGGATACACAAATACCAACCCAAGATTGACCATTTGGACAAAAACACACAATGGCTCATATCAAATAGGTTATACAACAACACTTGGTCTAGGAGAAATAATAACATAGGACACAATGACAATTTAACCAAAATTGCAATGAAATAAAGCTTGACTGAGAATACAATATACGCAAGATCCTATTACAGGCAATCTTTCCTTAAAAATAGCCAACAACATAAATAACATGCAATTTATGAATTTCCAGATAACAAGAATTTACAACTTTTTAATACCAAAAACATCCACCTTGTCATTTGTCCAAAAAGAAAAATAAAGATAATTCTTCTAATGCATTTTCAACATTTTCATAGAAATTAACATCCCAAATTGTAATTAAATAATATTTAAAATATTATAATAACTACCAAAAGAAAACATATCTAATATTAAATATATATATATAAACACATATATGAATATATATATATATATATATATATATATATATATATATAGATATATATATATATATATATATATATATATATATATATATATAAAACACATAATAAAATTAATTTATCTAACCCCTGGGTACGAAACCCAAAATAGTGCACAGGGTTTAGAAATTAATTAAAAATAATAATTAAAACCACTTTTAAAATTGCAAATAGCCCCTATCACGGTAGCCTAAGCTACCACTGGTAGCTAGTACTACTGTCCGGTAGCACTGCTACCATCGGTAGCTAATACTACCGTCTGGTAGCACTGCTACCGTAGGTAGCTACTACCATCGGTAGCACTGCTACCGCTGGTAGCGAATGCTACTGTAGGTAGTGTTTATTTATTTATTTTATAATTATTATTATTTTTTTATATATATTTTTAAACAGAACAATAAAAAAAAACAATACTTTTTCAATAATTTCATTTTAATAAAATTTTAATAGCAATAATAACAAAAAGCAATATTTTTCCAATAATTCCATTTTCATAAAATTTCAATCCTTCTTCATATATATATATATATTTTAAATTTAATTAACCCAGATAAATTTAATGTGTAATTAAATTTATTTTCTTAAGGTAATTAAAACCATTTCTCAGGTAAATACCCTTTCTCACAAATCTTGCAAATTTCCATACATCCTAAAAATCCAACAAATTTTCTATAATAATTTCTCTTAATTTTTTTCAAAAATTGCATACTTCCCATAAATTAGAAATATACATCAGGCATGGATTTCAAAACAAAACTCGAATTCACCAGAAGAGGGTTTTGGGTTTTACAATTATTTTACACACACATCAAGTAGAGACAAATAGAAATATTTTTAATAAAACACACAACTAAGAAATCATCCAACCTGGTATAGCTTTCCTAGAAGAAATCTGTAGAAGAGCCCTAATCCCTTCAACAACTTCCATTAAAATTTCTTCACCTAAATTCTTGACCTGTTCCTGTGTGTAACTAAAATAAAGACCTAAGCCCTATTTAAACTAAAATTCTAGGTTCAATAGCTTTTTCACAAAAAAAACTAAATTTAGAATAATAGTAATTTTTATTTTATTTTCTAAATTTATCACATGCAATAATTAAAAAACATTATTCTTTCTTTACTTTTCTCATGCACATTAATTAATTTTCTAAATAAAGAATTAAAGCAATATTTTAATTCTAATTAATCCTTTTATTCATTTATTTATCCTTTTATTTATTTAATCATTTATTTATTTAAAATTCAAGGAAACAATAAATATAATTAATCTAATTTATTTAAATAAAAATATATTTCAAATACCATGTAGCTTGCAACTTAATTTAATAATTTCTTTAATTAACTAAATTTATAATCTCAATGCATAAACAATACAATAATGAGATAATTTCATAAACTTAATTAATTAATTAATTAAATCCACTAAAACACTCAAATTAAACAAATCTCAAGCAATTACCCATAAAAGATAAAATGACAAAATACGGAGACTGAACTAACTGACAAAACAACCAACTACGACACTCATACGAGCATAACTGAGTAAAATAGGGTCAACTACTATCTCCTCCACTTCCATCGAAAAATATAAGGCATGCTCAAACCTGTGAAGCCAGGTGGAGACGATACCCCATACCTACCTGGTACTTGTACCTGCAATAATCTGCATCACCGAACCACACATGCATATATATACAATATAGAAAACACGTCATACACACCGATGAAGGAGAATCGTGACGTTCCCTGTCTCATCGAAATGAGTGAAGGAAAATCATCCCCTTGCATCCAATACACTCGCAAACACACAACATATAATTCCACATTGCATAAATAAAGTAAAATGTCAGTACATAGCAATAATACATAAAATGCCATAAATCACAAGTACTGAAATACTGCAAATAAATTATACATCTCATCTCCAAATAAAGAATAATGTCATAAAAATCTGAATAATATATCATGGTAATGTATCCACTGAAAAACAACCAATAATAAAATATGAGTCTAATGAGTTCAAACTAGCAGGGGTACTACATTTTATCTATGCAAGAATTTGATGGTGGTCTCGTTAGATTTGGAGATGAAAAAGCATGCATGATCAAGGGAAGAGCAACACTATCATTGGATGGTAAGAATAACACTGATAATGTTTATTATGTTGAAGGTTTAAGGCATAATATTTTGAGTGTAGGACAGTTGGTGGATAAGGGATTTCAATTATAGTTGAAGGATGAAAAATGCAATATTATCAATAGATATGGATCGGAGATTGCAACCGGTACACAGACTAAAGGTAAAAAGACATGTTTTATTGCACAAATTGATGAGAGTTGGCTATGGCATAAGAGGTTGTGTCATGTGAATTTTGATTGAATTGTGAAGATAAGTTCTACTAAGGCAGTTAGAGATATACCTAATATTGTAAAGCCCTATAATCGAGTATGTAAGGAATGTCAAATGGGAAAGCAAGTCAAAACTTCTTTTAAGAGTATACAAGACAAATATAATGATGTTCTTGTTGGCATTGTGTTTTCATTGATGTCAACTAGTATAGGATGGCAACCAGTATGGGAGATGTATGTGTTGTACTGTCATTAATGCATACCGGATGTGATGTCTTTGATGTCACCTACCTTAGCAGGTCACCGATATAGGAGAGAATGCCACCTAGCATAATGGCCATTGGAGTCACTGGTACATAGGTTAGTGTTTGAATTGTGTTAAAGATATGGATAGGAGACCAATATGATATAACAACTGGTAAATGATGACATCTATAAGTGGTTTAAGATGTTGTCTTATTGATTTTGATGAACAGGGAGAATGTTATCAAGAATCACATCAACATCAGATGAGAAGTATGTGCAGGTCACTGGTATGCTATTGGATGTTAATCTGTAGGACTCCCATTGGATGAAGAGAAGACTAATAGTGAGTGTGCCCAAATTGGATCACATGTTCCTGTTTGAAGATAAGTTGCTCAAATAGGGAAGCCACATTGGTGTAATGCAGGGTACATAGTTCTCTGAGATAAGATAGAAGAGTTAAAGGCAGGTGATTGAAGGCTCATACCTGATCTACTGGTGAATCACAAAGATGCCTCAAGTGCATGAAATCAAAGATATGCATTGAACTGACAACATAGACATGTTGAGTTGTCGACACAGAGATTGAAGGATATGGTTGTCACTTTGACAAACATGTTAATAGCAGAACTGGTCTATTGATGAAGATGACAAGTTGGAGTAGAAGTAGATAGATGGAGATTGGTGAAGGTTGATGACATGGTGTCATCAAGGTGTTTACTGATAAGTATGTCTACCAGTAATGTTAACAAAGAGCAAATGCAGAAGGCTCCCATCTGATGAAGATATACATGAGGTAGGTTGGCATGTTTGCTGACCGGTGTAGGTGCTCCACTGGAAGAGATGCAAAATGCAAGTTGAAGGTAGACTGGTTAGGGTATAACCGATAGGGTCTATGAATTTGTAGATGAACTTGATTGTGTGGTTGGTCAGTGGTCCTATCCAAACAAACATAGTAGACTAAGTTGAGATGGATGCCGACAATGGGGCCATGTGGAGTTGAAGTGGCATGCATGCACAGGTCAGTGAAAGTGTTGTCGGTGAGGTAGGTGGTGACTGGTCGACATTAATGTCGATAGCATGTTTCACGGGTCAAAGAGAAGAAGAGTGTGGCTCGAGACTAATCAAAGGACAAAGATCTGATTTGATGACTTCATGATCGAGTTTAAGTGTCTAGGTGTTGATTAGGGTATGTGAAGATATCTGCATGATCACTTCATAGGTGTTTGACAAGTGTAGATCGAAGAAGGTGTCATGTTTTCCAAATAAGGCAAATGTGTTTTGAACGCAGCAGGATTGGCTGAGTCTGATTTATTTGTTGCAAGTGGTCAATCTTTGGAACGAGATCTGATTGGATTTGCTTTGCCTCAAGGTCAATGAAGAAACCCTAACTACTTGAAGTTTGAATTGGTTTTTGGCAGGATGACTTGTTTATAAATATGCAAGTCAAAAAACTTGCCTGTGCTATATGAGAGAGTGAAGAAGTAAAGAGAATCATTTTCAGTCAACTGCTCAATGTTGATCATAGAAGAGACTGAGTGTATGAGAGAATCGGGTTGAAGAGTTCAACCAGCAAGAGTGAGGCATCTAGTGGAAGGGTTTACCAAAGGTTTAACCGGTAAGGCCAGAGCAACCGGTAAATTGCAAAAGTACATCAATGAAGACAACCAGTAGTGTTAGAGCCAGCATGAAGGTAGCTCAGATTGAAGCAACTGTGTGTGAGTGTGGCAGAGAAGATTGAGCAGGCATATAATAGAGCAAGGGTAAACCGGTAAGCTGAGTAACCAACAGTCAAGTGCAAAGTTTGTTAGATAAACAACCGGTAGAGGCTGATTCAACAAGAGAGAAGTAGAGACAGAAGGAGGTAGTAGTGAATGAAATAGAGTTTTATCTAGAAGAGAGGAGGCTTAGTGGAAGATAGAAAACACCACCGGTAAAGTTGATGAGAAGGGAAACTGACAAAGAACTTAATCATTAGTGATTATAGAACTCCTTTATAATCAGGCTATTACTTTTGTTATTATATCATGTATTGTGGTCACTAAGTTGGTGCTCGGTGCAGTGGTTGTAGCTCCTTTGGGTTGGTTCTCCTTGGGTTGGTGCCCTAAATATTGTAATCATATTTTCATTGTGAGGCTGGATTGGAGCAATAGACTCTAGTAGAATTTCTCACTGAGGTTTTTCCCATCTTGGTTTTTCCTCATATATACTAGTGTTATGTGATATTCCCTTGTGTATGCTTCCATTGCATTGTCTTGATTTATCTTACTAGTAGGCCCACTAGGTATTAGGATGTTAACCAGTACACATACTTAGAAGATTAAGGGTGAAGAAATTGGAAACCACTGATTCAGCCCCCTCTCAGTGGTATTTTTTGTCCAACAATTCTTGATCTTATTCGTACTGATTTGTGTGGTCCTGCTAGAATCAAAAGTTTTTAGGGTGATAGATATTTCATGCTAATTATTGATGACTATTGTAGAATGATGTGGGTTACTTTTCTAAGGGAGAAGTCTAAAGCATTTGAAAAGTTTAAAATCTTTAAAGATAAAGTTAAGATAGAGACATGATTGAAGATTAAATGTTTAAGGTTAGATCAGGGTGGAGAATTCACATCCGATGAATTTAACAACAATTGTGAGAAGAATGGGATAAGGAGACAATTGTTTGCACCCCAGACACCTCAATAGAATGGAGTTGTGGAAAGGAAGAACAAAACTATCTTGGATGCACCTAGAACTATGATGATGGAAGCTAATCTGCCTCATGTCTACTGGACAGAAGCTGTAAGCATGACATTATACACATTCAACAGAGTTCATATCAAATGAGATACCAGTAAGACACCTTATGAGCTATGGTTTGTTCATACATCGATGGTTAAGTATTTCAAAATCTTTGCTAGTAAATGCTATATCAAAATAGATGATTCGATTGGAAAGTTTGATCCTAGATGTGATGAAGGAATATTTTTTGGTTATTGTAATGAAATAAAATCATATAGATGTTATAACAAAAGATTGCAGAGAATTGTGAAGAGCACAAATTCCAAAGTGGATGAGCAGAATAGAAGTCAAAACATAACTTATGAGGGAGAACCGATAGTGGAAATGATCATAGCTAAACTGGTAGCACCTACACTAGAACAAAATGTTGAACCAGTTACTTCGACAATATCAGAAAATTCAACCGTAACTACAGATCAGGATAGAGGAACGGAAAATCAGAAGAGACCTAGGTATGTAAGGTTGAATCATTTAGAAGATCAGAGCATTGGAGATAAAAGCAAAGGAGTGATGACAAGAAGAAGGTTGGTAGATGATGAGGTATGTTTAATTTCTGAAGTTGAACCAGCATTAGTAATTGAAGCTTGTAAATATGAAAGTTGGATGAAAGCTATGGAAGAATAATTAGATCAAATAGAAAAGAATAACACGTAGAATTTAGTTTCCCGACCTAAAAATAAGAATGTTATTGTAACTAAATGGGTTTTTAGGAATAAATTGAATGAGGATGGACAATTTATGAGGAATAAAACTAGATTGGTTTGTAAAGGATATTCTCATAAGGAAGGAATTGATTTGGTGAAACCTTTGCACCAGTAGCTAGGATTGAAGATATGAGATTATTTCTTGCTTATGTTGCACATAAGAACTACAAGGTTTATCAGATGGATGTTAAGTGTGCATTTTTTAATGGATATCTTGAAGAGGAAGTATATATTGAACAACCTAATGGATTTTCACTTTCAAATGACAAAAACACGGTTTGCAAGTTAAAGAAAACTTTATATGGTTTGATACAAACCCCTAGAGCTTGGTATGCAAGACTGGATAAATATCTTTTGAATCTTGATTTCACTAAAGGTAATGTTGACAGTAATTTATATTATAAGATCACTGATGATGGCATATCGATTATTGAGGTCTTTGTTGATGATATCATTTTTGGAGGTGAAGATAAGTTGTGTATGGAATTCTCTAACAATATGAAGAATAAATTTGAGATGTCTATGATTGGGGAGATGAAATTTTTCTTAGGTTTATAGATTACTCAAACTGACAAAGGTATTTTCATCTATCAAACTAAGTATGCTAGAGAGTTGTTGAAGAAGAAGGTCGCTAGCTAATGAGGTATGTTTTATTTCTCAAGTTGAACCGACATTGGTAATTGAAGCATGTAAAGATGAATGTTGGATGAAAGCTATGTAAGAAGAATTAGATCAGATATAAAAGAATAACACATGGACTTTAGTTCCCTAGCCTAAAAATAAGAATGTTATTGGAACTAAATGGGTTTTTAGGAATAAATTGAATGAAGATGGACAAGTTGTGAGGAATAAAGCTAGTTTGGTTTGTAAAGGATATTCTCAAAAGGAAGGAATTGATTATGATGAGACTTTTGCACCGGTAGCTAGGATTGAAGTTGTGAGATAATTTCTTGCTTATGTTGCACATAAGAACTACAAGGTTTATCAGATGGATGCTAAGCATGCATTTCTGAATGGAGATCTTGAAGAGGAAGTTTATATTGAGAAACTTGATGGATTTTCACTTTCAGATGACAAAAACATGGTTTGTAGGTTAAAGAAAGCTTTATATGGATTGAAACAAGCCCCTAGAGCCTGGTATGCAAGACTGGATAAATATCTTTTGAAGCTTGGTTTCACTAAAGGTAATACTAACAATACTTTATACTATAAGATCACTGACGATGGCATATCGATTATTGAGGTCTTTGTTGATGATATCATTTTTGGAGGTGAAGATAAGTTGTGTATGGAATTCTCTAACAATATGAAGAATAAATTTGAGATGTCTATGATTGGGGAGATGAAATTTTTCTTAGGTTTATAGATTACTCAAACTAACAAAGGTTTTTTCATCTATCAAACTAAGTATGCTAGAGAGTTGTTGAAGAAATTTGGGCTGGAAAATTTTAAACGAGTTAGTACTCTGATGGTTACAAGTGAGAAATTGACAAAGAATGATGCATCTACACCCATAAATCCTACTAGGTACAAGTCTATGATTTTGGTTGTTTACTAGTTTCCGGTGGGTTTCAGTAGAGTGGTTGGTTTATGATATTAATCCAGTATGATTCGGTATGCTTTGGTTTGTGGAATTCATTTGGATCTATCATTCATGCTATTCTGATATGTATCACGATCAATTGGTTAGGTATTTGATGACTCAGGAGCTATCATTTGTTCTAGTAAGCCTTTTGGTCATTGGTAAGGGTTTTACCGATAGAGCTTTGTTGAAGATCTTTTGATGCACGTGATAAGTGGTGTTGGTGCAGCTTCTAGATGGCTTTCAAGATGTTATTGGTTATCTTCTTCATGTTCCAGTTCTTTGGTGCTATTGGATTTGACTTATGGTGACCTATTTTGGGTCTGGTGTTATCTAGGTTATGGACCAGCTTATGTAACACGTTGGAGGATGTTCCTGATGCATTATCGACAAGATTTCATGATTGGTTTACATTGTTTTTGGTCTAAGCCCTCCTAAGCCAACTTGGTTGATCATTGGATTGTGGGTTTATGTTATGAATTTATTGTATTATCTTTTAGGTGGCTGATCTAATTGTTTAGGTCTCAGGTTGATATAAATATGATGTAAGATCTCTTTGTAGATCATGGTATGTGGGTTATAAGTTTATCTATGTGCAAATAATGTTGTAATCATATGTAGAGGTTTTGGTCATTCATAGGTGATTGAATTGGGTTGGTAAGAGAGGTTTAAGGCATCTAGTATTGAGCTTAACTAGAATTGTACTCAGGCATAGGAGATGCTATACTTGCAATTCAATCTTCATTCTGGATTGTAGTCTGAATTTATTTTCTAGTCAGTGAGGCTCCTTTTGTGTTGAGCAGTGTTCTCTAGGCTGTTGGGCTTCCTACATGTTCAGGCCCCTCATATCGTAATCACATACTTACTGCAAAACTATTATCTGACTGTGGGTAGGCTTCCCACTGTGGTTTTTCCCTTTACTGGGTTTTCCACGTACAAATCTTGGTGTCATGTGTTTTGGATGAATGGTAATTGTTCAGTGATTAATGTTTATGTCTAATTTCTATATCATTTATTCTGGTATTTGGTTTATGCATTCCGGTATTGAGTTTATGTATTCCGGTAATAAGGTTTTGAATGCTTAAAGTTCTATAATATGGTGACAACTAATTCACCCCCCCTCTCAGTTGTCCTTTGGTTATTTAAGTTGTCTAACAATCATTTGGTCACAATTTTGAGATATGGAAACTGGAGATGAAGGATATTTTAATAGATTGAGATCTGTGGGATGTTGTTGTTGAGAATGTTATAAAACCTATATGCTACTTTGGTTACTTAATACAATGTTATAGATCATAAAAGGTGTTGTTCACCAAAAGTGAAAACCCAAGTATACCTACAATTGATCTATGAAGTAGCCAATTCAATCTGTGAAGAACCTTAGGGCTTGGACAACATGAAAAGGATATGAATCCTTCTACTCTTTAGGCTCTGCAAAACCTAGGCGGGTATACCTTTGATACGTTTATTCAAATCTATTACACACAAGACTGCATCAATCAAAAGCAGATGGATCTCAAAAGGTTCAAAAACTAAGAGGTAACTGCAGACGGGCTAGATCCACACTTGCAACTCAACATTTTTGAATCATGAGATGGAGGGACACTTCCACATAACATAAAATATAAAAGATATTCTAATTTTGGATTTTTAAATGGTGTTCTGACAACCTTTCAATATTACAAGAGATCAGTGCCTTATCTAGGCCACAGAGTCATGCATAAAACTGGAAGAGAAATCTCAGATGCAAGTTCTTTTCAACATTAAATTTTCATGTATCAATGCCTTACATTAATAAAATCCTCTTCTCTATCACAAAACTATACTTATATATGTATATCCAATATGCATTCAAAATCATTAATGCTGGGTTTTAGGATTTAAATCCTTCCTTGAAGAATACCCAAAAGACAACATTACACTCTTAGAGGAATCTAAAAGAGACAACTCAAATTATCCTTAATAATATGAAATTATATGAATCTGAGTACATTTTGGAGACAATTTCATGGAAACTCACACATACCTTGCATATGTGTGAACCTACAAACTAAAACAAAACCTACAGTAAAGACAACCCTAAAATCATAGAAGAACACACTGTCATTTGCATTGATAAAAAGATGCCATCACTGGAACCTACAATTTTGGATTTCTCCCTTGCAGAAAATCTCTCCAAAACTGGAACCCCTACAAATGAGAAGAATTGGGAATAAGAAGGAGAGGGAAAAAAATCAAATCTGCAACTAAAATTGCCAAGTGTCTCCTCTCTAACTGAATTTCACTCCCGTGGAAACTTCTCTTGAAAAATCTGATCTTTGTTAAAACAAACTCCATAATTGGATTCCACATTCTGAGAGCTTTCCGGAAACATATAATACTTCATATTTTGACCAAACATACAGCCCTGGGTGAATTAATTCCCCATTTGTGCACATCATTTAAATTTTTCATTTATTTGATATAGTTTGCACCATGTAATTAACTGATTTTAATTTTGATTTTTGCTCTGATTGTGCCCTGACACTTTGCCACGTGGTGGGACCTAATTAGTCGATGGGGTCCACTGGGCGCCACCTCGGATGACACCTTGTCACTCTGTCACGTGTCCGCTAAATCATCGCCACTTGTCTATCCACCTGTCGCCATCTATGCGCCACATCACCGCCACTAGACGAGACCTACTTGATGGACACCTGACTATGCCTGCCACATCATCACCACCTAGCTCTCACCATTTTGTACTTCACCATTCACCATTTCACGACCTCTATCTCGCGTGCATCTTTCCTTTGCAAAGCAACCCGAGCCATTGATCTCCATCTAACATGCACATTCTTTAACCCACTGCATTTTTGGAAATCCTTTTCGCCATTTCGCAGGGTTTAACTGGAGAGCAACTTCGGCCTGCAAATCAACATGCTTCGTCAGATCATCTCAGACTTGCTCACTAGTTAAGCCGACCCTTCTCTACAAAATTTGACTTTTTGTCTTGAGAAGCATGCCTACGTGGGGTCCACCTGGTTGCCGCTTAGTCACCTCCTCCGTCACCTCAAGATCGGTGCCTATGCATGGGCCCACCTTGGGCACACATAGGCACCGTCCGTCAAAAGCCCAGAGGCTTCGACATATTACTAGTGTGTGGATTTGGTTATAAATATCATAAAACATCATCGCCCAGCCAATGTGGGATTAACAACATGCCCAGAAACTGCACTTTCTGAAGGTTTTTGAGTCTTAATGGCACATATGGTGAAGGTTCTTCTATTTCCTTGATGATACGAACAAAACTGCCTCTTGCTTTGAATGCACATGGCAATTTTCCTTCACATCCCACAATCACAATGCACTGTCGATTGATGCAGAAGCTAATTCATTTGATAAATCATATTTTAAATTCAATGTAGGAGAAAAAGGTATTAGACCATTGGTTTGAAAGCTTTTAATGGGGGGGATGAGAAACCACGTTTTTCCTAGAGGTCCATTCTGCTATACCCCAAACTCCAATCCTCACGTGGACTGCTGGGAGGATGATTTGGGAGGGCAGGTTAGGGAGGAGCTACTGTTGGAGCACTTCAAACAACACGTTCTCTTGCAACTATGTTACACTTGCCAAATACATTGCATGAAGCTTGATGGTTTAACTGTTGCTGTTTACACGCCACGTGATCTGCCATAGCATCTGTTAAAATGTTTTTAGCATTTCACATGCCATGTGAAGGGGCAAAATGACTTCAAAATGCCACTTGCACTTGGTTAAAGCTGCTTCTGCCCTTTTCCAGCCATCATGTGGGAGGAGGATGCAATTTCAAATAGTTTCAAAAACCTCTGCAACCTCACTACTCACAGACCACGAAAAGGGGAGGGACATGCTATGGCACAGGCATGAGCTAGGTCGGGCTCCAAAGTGGCTCCGACTAAAAAAGTTTTCGTTTTCAAATGACTGGCCTCTGAAATGCTTCAAACACCTTAAACACACCTCTCGAAATGATCAGCATCATTTTCGGATTATTAAATTGAGTTTCGTGACTTTTAGACAATTACACCACATTTTCGCATTTAATCGTGAAGACGTAATTTTCAAACCTGTCAAAACACCTTTCTGGAGCTTGTCGTCTGACAGGTGTGTACTCTGATATATAAGGATGACTTCTACCAAATGGTTTCTCAAGACGAGTCCCGAGTGAAGAGATATTAATCGGTGAAAATGACAAACTGGCTTTGTCGACACTGCGAACCTGACGAAGTCAATGTTCTGGCAACACATGATGCCTTTCTCAAAAATACCAAACGACCTCCGTAGGCCCTCAAATTTGAAACACAGGTACCTTGAAGTACATATTAAATCTTTGGATTCTTAGTTCAATCACAAGACTGACAAGATGCAAACGGTGTGCTTATGAAAATGGCTACATTAACTGATATAGCACTGGAAGTATGGAAGACTGAAAACGATGGCTAAATGAACCCTTTTGAAAACCGATCAAACGGATTGGCAAAGGCTTTAAATTTGAAACGTAGCTCATCATTTATACCAACATTATCCCGGAACAAACATTATGATGTGACACTTACTGAGGCAACTTTTACACTTTGCGAAATAAGGCTCTGACTAGCTGTCGAAACAAGGACTTGCCAAAACACACAAACTACAAACGGATTTGGCTTCAGAAACTGAGCAAATAGATTCATCAAGACTTGAAATTTTGCAAACTGACTCACGTTTATGCATATAATTGAATCCACTTTGAATTTCTCCATGATGATCAATAGGGAAAAAGATATAATCGTTCAAAGTAGGCTACTCTATAAAATCTGCATTTGTGCCTAAAATGCACTTTCAACTCACCCCTCAAAATGGGCACCTCACAAACTTATCCAAATTGAATTCTGAAAGTTGCACATCACTGAATAGGCCAAATGAAAGGTGTAGGACATGAATCCTGAGCCTTACCCTCTAAAAATCAACCAGCTCCATTTTGCCCTCTCACAAACTAGGCCATTCAAACTAACTTATTTGGAGATGCAAAGCAAAAATTTGAAGTGGGCCTCAAAAATTGACTCAAAATTAATGAGTCCCAACAGTGGCTCTGACTGGGGATGGTTGATTGCAAGATCAACATAAGAATTTAGAATCAATGGTTAAGCAGACCACCCAAAACGGAATACATCCCTTCTCTTCTCAAAAACAAAGCGCTGCTTATTCAACCCAAACAGCAGAGCACTTTATTGAAAACCACACAACTGAAGCAAAGCAACTATACAAAATATACAAACATTCTTATAACTGAATCATAAGCTGCTCAAACAATCTTAGCATTTACCTCTGTCAAAAATCTGATTCTTATCACCTGATGTTATGATCCAAACAAAGGCACCTTTCAATAAAAAATAAGCATAACTTTTATAACCAACCTCTTTTGTCTCATTACTGAAACAACTAGTGTGCTTACCTCTTGTCTGATTCTAAACTTTCACACACTACTTCAACACAAGTAAAAACATGAGACAATTCACCATAAAGGCCTTCCCACAAGCTTCCATACACTTCACTATCCCACTCAACTCTATCATTTGCAAGGACATCATCATGTTGAACTTCAAAAGTAAAACATTCATTTTCAACATTGCAATTCCTATTAGCACTCACCTTATTACCATTTAAATTTATAGAATGAGGGGCACTACTAACCAACTGAAGCAAACAAGGAACATGAACATTACAATCCGGATGTGATACTTCACTATGCTGATCACAGTCCATACTCTCCATGTTTATCAAACTGAAAACCTCCGCATTCTCAACATCCCATTCATGGAAAAGAATGCATACCTCTGGCTAAAGCAAATCCTCAGCTGAATCTTTTTCATCCAAACTTATATCCACCTGAAACACTTTCATTTGTGGTTTTAAATGATCATCACATAACCCATGCCTCTTACCTTCATCATGAAGTAAATTTTTACAACCCATGCTATTGTTGTTCAGAATTTCATCAGTATTATGGACTGGTTTACCATTTACAACATCTAGCTGATCAGTTATTTCTTCATACAAAGGGTTAGAAACAAAATGAAGAATCCCCTTATGAACATTATGACACTGAAGTGACTGGTCCGTATCTATATCAGCATTGAATAAAGCATTAGTAAAATTGCTAAAGACACCATCCATCTGATCATCATGATCATCTTCATCAGACAAAGAAGAAAATGAAAGTTGGTTGGAACAATCCTCAGTGTTCCATGTTTCACAACTGTAAGATTTCATCCTTTGACCATCATTCTGAAAATCAAGATAATCATACTTATCTTGCCACAATTGATCTTCTTCACCAAGAGAACACTCGTCATTAGCCAAAGACTGAAAATGAACATCGCTGCCATTTACTTCATCAGATGAGTTTTCAGCATGTTCACTAAAATTTTCTATCATAAAACCACCTGTTAGATCATCATGTTCATCAAGTATACAAGCATTCAATTCACAGTCCTTTTTTGAAGAATCCTCTTCACTACATTGCAGAAGGTCTTCATCAATAGCTCGAAGGCTCTCCAACATTTGAACCTTCTTGTCCATAACTTCAAGAGCTTTCTTAAGTTCTGCAATCTTCTGGACTTGCATTGCACTTTGCTGTTCCATTTGAGATTCCGTAAAAAAATGTCCATCCATGTGTGCTATATTTTCATTGCAATCATGTGCACCCTTGAAATTTTTTGAATTAACATTGTGAATATCTTTCAAAATAGAAAGATCATCAACATGATTACAAGAAGTGAAATCTGAAAATACTTTTACTTCATCCTCAAGACAAGTGACATTATCAGCGTTTAAGTGAGGATCAACTATTGTTTGCACTAAATAATTCTGATTTTCATCATATTGCACATTTTCACTTGCACAAATAGCAACACTTAGTAATCCCTTTGTATTTGAAATTTCAACATCAACTACATCAGCAGTATGTAAAGATTGATGGTCATCACCATCATTATTTTCATTAATATTATCCTGGAGAGATGCATGATTCACTTGGTAGTTGGCAGCCACATAATCAGCATAATCGGCATACAAATCAAATGGTACATATCCCTTATATATATCTACCTTTGTATCAACATTTTCACAACACTTCCCACTAATCATTCCATCATTACTATGAGAGACAACTGGCATTAACAACAGAGGTTCTTGACTCTCGTTTAAATCTGAAACACATGCATCAACAAAACCATTCGGAACTGCAGAGCTTGATGCACCTAGACAAGGAATGATTTGCTCAACTTCACATGGTATTTCACCATTGAAGGTGCTTTGATAAGAAACAACAGCAGACACTAATCTCTTGGCTATCTCAAATTTCAAATTATTTTTGATGTCCCTAGCTATGTTAAA
The DNA here is from genome assembly GCF_030272615.1 of Cryptomeria japonica. Taxonomy (NCBI): domain Eukaryota; kingdom Viridiplantae; phylum Streptophyta; class Pinopsida; order Cupressales; family Cupressaceae; genus Cryptomeria; species Cryptomeria japonica. Next base: position 191,116,361 of record NC_081415.1, on the reverse strand, counting down.
AGCTTCATACAAGGTTTTAGGTTCTTTGTTTCTCAATAGGAAACCCATCTTCTTACCAAAAGCATTCATATAAATATCCAGACATACCATATCATCAAACTTATACTTTCTGGAAATTTTAGTCAATGCTTGTGAAAATCTAATGTTAAATGTGGGTACCAATTCATCTTCCCTGATTTGTATATAAGTGAATTCTTTCAACAAGTCATAATCACTCACCTTCTCATCAAATTGATCCATGAAATCTGAAATCAATTCTTCCCATGAGGTAATAGAGTTCACTGGCAAAAAAGAGAACCAATCTCTTGCATCCTCTTTCAATGATTGAACAAACAATTTCATGCATACATCTTCCTGATAAATTTCAAATTCTCCTATCAAATCTGAAACTCTTTTAACATGTTGACATGCTAATTCTGATTTTTTCCCACTGAATATAGGCAAATACTTTTTGATTTCTGTGGGTATGGGATTTGGGTAACCCGAAATACCTTCAAAGTTTAGAGCAGCATAATACTTCATACTGAAACTCTTCCTATTACATGGTTGTTCTGGTTTACTAGGGATGGTCATATGTGGATAAGATTGGGGTTGAAAAACTTCACAACTCATTTCTTCCTACTCCCACAAATGATTATACAATCTAGGATAAAAAACTTCAAGCACATATCCTCATACTGATCTATTCATAACACTGCTTGACACAAATCTTTCCTAAATTTGCATACTATAATAGAAGAACATATACTCTGGATATTTTAGTAGAATAGATATGCAAACTAACTCGAAATCCTCTCTTTCCCTCTTTATTAGTGTTGTTCACTTAATGGGAAAACTACATTACACATTCAGAATTTTAGAACAAACTTCATTGCATTTGAAACCTTTGAAAATACCTGGAGATTTGTAGCTGTAAGACTTGTAGATCTGGAGATTTGCAGCTGTAAGACTTGTAGATCTGGAGATTTACTTCACACTTTAGCACTGTCTTTTACATCAGAGTCGTCACCTCTTGCATAGAGGATATTTTGAACAGCAGAACACCATCCAACACTTATTTAATTCCCTGTTTGTCTTTCAATCTTGCTGCAATCAACACTCTTCTAGGCTATTTAATACTGGTATGAACCACAGAGTCACCACCCAATAAGGAATTGGGGAAAAAATCACACATAGTTGCAAGAACTTCTTACAACTCTCAACAATATAAATTCACTATTACTCCTTCATAAAATATGATATGAAACACATATCATTCTGCAGATCCAGTACAAGGAGCATTTTCTAACTCATAAATTCACTTTCACACTCTGTGCATACACAATGGACAGACTGGATGGATATGAAATTGATAGAATGAAGGATACATTCAACTTCTGACCTCATCAATCAAACATGCAAGTCCATTAATTCCTCATCAGAGTCGCCATTTTTGTTGTGGTGACTCAGATGGGATAATATCAACCTTATATGAATTAATTCTTTCTTAACTAGAGGCTCTTGACAGTTCATTTACTCCCCAGCAAAGTCACCATTTTTGTTGTTCACCAAAAGTGATAACCCAAGTATACCTGCAATTGATTTATGAAGTAGCCAATTCAATCTGTGAAGAACCTTAGGGCTTGGACAACATGACAAGGATATGAATCCTTCTACTCTTCAGGCTCTGCAAAACCTAGGCGGGTATACCTTTGATGTGTTTAATCAAATCTATTACACAAGACTGCATCAATCAAAAGTAGATGGATCTCAAAAGGTTCAAAAACTAAGAGGTAACTGCAGACGGGCTAGATCCACACTTGCAACTCAACATTTTTGAATCATGAGATGGAGGGACACTTCCACATAACATAAAATATAAAAGATATTCTGATTTTGGATTTTTAAATGGTGTTCTGACAACCTTTCAATATTACAAGAGATCAGTGCCTTATCCAGGCCACAAAGTCATGCATAAAACTGGAAGAGAAATCTTACATGCAAGTTCTTTTCAACATTAAATTTTCATGTATCAATGCCTTACATTAATACAATCCTCTGCTTTGTCACAAAACTATACTTATATATGTATATCCAATATGCATTCAAATTCATTAATGTTGGGTTTTAGGATTTAAATCCTTCCTTGAAGAATACCCAAAAGATAACATTACACTCTTAGAGGAATCTAAAAGAGACAACTCAAATTATCCTTGATAATATGAAATTATATGAATTTGAGTACATTTTGGAGACAATTTCATGGAAACTCACACATGCCTTGCATATGTGTGAACTTGCAAACTGAAACAAAACCTACAATAATGACAACCCTGAAATCATAGAAGAACACACTGTCATTTGCATTGATAAAAAGATGCCATCACTGGAACCTACAATTTTAGATTTCTCCCTTGGAAAAAATCTCTCCAAAACTAGAACCCCTACAAATGAGAAGAATTGGGAATAAGAAGGAGAGGGAAGAAAATCAAATCTGAAACTGAAATTGCCAAGTGTCTCCTCTCTAACTAAATTTCATTCCTGTGGAAACTGCTCTCAAAAAATCTAAGCTTTGTTGAAACAAACTCCATAATTGGATTCCTCATTCCAAGAGCTTTCCGGAAACATATAATACTTCATATTCTGGCAAAAAATACAGCCCTAGGTGAATTAATTCCCCATTTGTGCACATCATTTAAATTTTTCATTTATTTGATATAGTTTGCACTATGTAATTAACTGATTTTAATTTTGATTTTTGTTCTGATTGTGCCCTAACACTTTGCCACGTGGCAAGACCTAATTGGTTGATGGGGTCCACTGGGTGCCACCTCGGATGACACCTCATCACTCCACCACATGTCCGCTACATCACCGCCACTTGTCTGTCCACCTGTCACCATCTGTGCGCGACATCACCACCACTGGATGAGACCTACCTGCTGGATGCCTGACTGTACCTACCACATCATCGCCAACTAGCTCTCACCATTTTGTACTTCACCTTTCACCATTTTGCGGCCTCTATCTCACATGCATCTTTCCTTCGCGACGTAGCGCGAGCCGTTGATCTCCATCTAACATGCACGTTCTTTAACCCACTGCATTGCGTGCATCTTTCCTTCGCGAAGCAATGCAAGCCATTGATCTCCATCTAACATGCACATTCTTTAACCCACTGCATTTTCGGAAATCCTTTTCACCATTTCGCAGGGTTTAACTGGCGAGAAACTTCGGCTTGCAAATCAATGCGCTTCATCGGATCATCTCGGACTTGCTCACTAGTTAAGCCGACCCTTCTCTGCAAAATTTGCCTGTTTGCCTCAGGAAGTGTGCCTACATGGGCCCACCTTGGGTGCCCATAGGCACCGTCCATCAAAATCCCAAAGGCTTTGACATATTACTAGTGTGTGGATTTGGTTATAAATATCAAAAAACATCATCGCCCAGCCAATGTGGGATTAACAATGTGCCCAGAAACTGCACTTTCTGAAGGTTTTTGAGTCTTAATGGTGCCTGTGGTGAAGGTTCTCCTATTTCCTTGATGATACGAACAAAACTGCCTCTTGCTTTGAATGCACATGGCAATTTTCCTTCACATCCCACTATCGCAATGCACTCTTGATTGATGCAGAAGCTAATTCATTTGCTAAATCATATTTTAAATTCAATGCAGGAGAAAAAGGTATTAGACCATTGGTTTGAAATCTTTTAATGGGGGGGATGAGAAACTACGTTTCTCCTGGAGGTCCATTCTACTACACCCCAAACTCCAATCCTCACGTGGACTGCTAGGAGGATGATTTGGGAGGGTAGGTTAGGGAGGAGCTACTGCTGGAGCACTTCAAACACCACGTTCTCTTGCAACTATGTTACACCTGCCAAATACATTGCATGAAGCTTGATGGTTTAACTGCTACTATTTACATGCCACGTGAGTTTGGTAGCCCTTTTCAATGCCATGTGATCTGCCATAGCATCTGTTAAAACATTTTTAGCATTTCACATGCCATGTGAAGGGGCAAAATGACTTCAAAATGCCACTTGCACTTGGTTAAAGCTGTTGCTGCCCTTTTCCAGCCATCACGTGGGAGGAGGATGCAATTTCAAATAGTTTCAAAAACCTTTGCAACCTCACTGCTCACAAACCATGAAAAGGGGAGGGACATGCTATGGCATGTGGAGTTTAGAATGCTGGCAAGGGTGTGGAGCTGCTCTTTATTTCTAATTACATTTGTTTGAAAAACTCTGTAGTTACTTCAACTCACCACATGAGCATTGCTGAAGATGAATTTACAACTGCTAATTTCATTTTGTTTGAAGATTCTAATCCATTTAATTGGATTTGCTGAGAGTTTTCCACTTGAATCTCCCCCATTTTGTTGAAGAGGGAGCTGACATATGCCAACTACATTAGCTGAAATTTATTTAATCCCCTTTGAAACACCATGAACAACAAAGAGGAGATTAGCTTGCTTGCTAAATGTGCCAATGGCATTTGCTGAAAGTTTTACAAAGAGTGCCTTTCCATTCATTACGTCACACTCCAAACACATTTACATTTTTAAAATCTCTTCTCTGTCGCTGAAGGAGAACTTGACATTAAAATCGCCAATCTGAAATTGCCTGAAGGTCTACAGTCTTCTTGAACTCTATTGACATGTCTCATGATCACAATCCACATTCATAATATTCTAAAATCTCTCAGTGACCAAAGTCGCCAATAAAATAATACGGCACAGGCATGAGCTAGGTCGAGCCCCAAAGTGGGTTTGACTAAAAAAAAATTCGTTTTCAAACGATTGGCCTCCGAAATGCTTCAAACACCTTAAACACACCTCTAGAAATGATCGACATCGTTTTCGGATCATTAAACCGAGTTTCGCGACTTTCAGGCAATTACACCACATTTTCACATTTAATCACGAAGATGTAATTTTCAAACTTATCAAAACACCTTTCTGGAGCTCGTCATCTGATAGGCGTGTACTCTGATATACAAGGATGACTTCTACCAAATAGTTTCTCAAGATAAGTCCCGAACGAAGAGATATTAATTAGCGAAAATGACAAACTGGCTTTGTCGACACTGCGGACCTGACGAAGTCAACGTTCTGGCAACACATGACGCCTTTCTCAAAAATACCAAATGACCTCCGTAGGCCCTCAAATTTGAAACACAAGTACCTTGAAGTACATATTAAATCTTTGGATTCTTATTTTGATCACAATACTGACAGGATGCAAATGGTACGCTTATGAAAATGGCTACATTAACTGATATAGCACTAAAAGTACGGAAGACTGAAAACGATGGCTAAATGAACCCTTTTGAAAACCGATCAAATGGATTGGCAGAGGCTTGAAATTCGAAACGTAGCTCATCATTTATACCAACATTAGCCAGGAAAAAACATTATGATGTGACGCTTACTGAGGCAACTTATACACTTATGCGAAACAAGGCTCCGACTAGCTGTCAAAACAGGGGCTTGCAAAAACACACAAACTGCAAACGGATTTGGCTTCAAAATTTGAGCAAATGGATTTTTCAAGACTTGAAATTTTGCAGACTGACTCACATTTATGCATAGAATTGAATCCACTTTGAATTTATCCATCATGATCCACAGGGCAAAAGATATAATCGCTCAAAGTAGGCTACTATATAAAATATGCATTTGTGCCTAAAATGCACTTTCAGCTCACCCCTCAAAATGGGCACCTCACAAACTTATCCAAATTGAACTATGAAATTTGCACATCACTAAATAGGCCAAATCAAAGGTGTAGGACATGAATCCCGAGCCTTACCCTCTGAAAATCAACCGGCTCCATTTTTCCCTCTCGCAAACTAGGCAATTCAAACTGACTTATTTGGAGATGCAAAGCAAAAATTTGAAGTGGGCCTAAAAACTTGACTCAAAATTAATGAGTCCCAACAAAAGGCATCCACAATCAAAATCAATTCTCTTCAACTATTTAAAATGAGAATATTTAATTATTTAATTTCTAAGGCTTTTGTAAATTATGTTGTACATGAATAAATGCAATATTTAGGTAAAAATATTTTATATAATATTTTCTCGCTTATTAATGTTGCGGTAGTTTTGATGTGGTAGTTTTTTTAGGTAGCAATTTTGAAGTTTGAATTTCAAACATTTCATTCTTGTTGTGGGAGATTAGAGTATTGCTTTGTGTCAACTCATTAATTACTCCTAATGTGTAGGAATTAAAAATTTGGGTGTCCAACTTTAATTGACCATCTTTTTCCAATTTGAGCCACTATTTGTGAGGAGTGGGAGTGTTTTTTTGTTCTTTTTTTGAGGGGTAAAAAATTATTAATTCAAGAATAGAGGTACATAATCACCAGCAACAAAAACAAACCTGCAAAGGGTCACAATTACTCCATCTTATCCTCCCTAATAATACTTTCAAGATCTCGAATATACTCCTGAGGCAACTGGCCCCAATCACCAATATTCCAATCAACTAGCCCTTCCGAGGCCCAATAGACCAAACAATCTACAACTTTGCTCCATTCCTGGAGATCACAACAGGAGGACACATACTCCAGGGAATCTCTCAAACTAAGAATCTGTCTACCCACCACAGCTAGATGCCAGTCAACATCCTTCATCTTCTGTTTATTCAACATATCTCTAACTATTTGAGAATAACACTCGGAAATAATCTTTCTCTAGCCAAGGGCCCATCCTCTTTCAAGAGCTAATAAGACACCAAGAGCCTCCATGAAATTATTAGTCTGGTGGCCCTTATATTCTAAGAATAAGAAGTTCACATTACCCAAGTGATCCCTTCCAACTCCCCCAATGCCAGCATGTCCCTGATTCCCTCTAGAAGACCCATTAGTATTAACCTTAAGAGTTCCTAGAGGTGGAGGAGACCATTTACCATCTCACTGAACTCTTTGTTTAGCATGTTTATTCCTTGTCTGCTGCCTTCTGAGAATTCCATATCCAAACTTTGCACAAACAATCTTTAAGTTATGAACAACTTGCAAATTTGCAGGATCTACAATCTCAGAGAGGTCACACTTTGCCATCAAAGTCTCTTGAATTATATACATAACCTGTTGGAATCCAAGAACACTGAGAGGAGGTGTGAATCAGTGTTCTGTCGGTATAATCAATTTTAACCTTATTTACAATGTAGTTCAGTAATCAATAAACATGAAAGAATATAACATCCAATAGAAATGAAGCAACTGCAAGAGAATACACCATAACACAAAGATTTATACATGGAAAACATCAAAGAGCAAAAACCATGGTGAGATTGGTGACCTACAATATCTATCCACTGGCCAAATGAATAAATATTATAATAGGGGCCTGCACATGTAGGAAGGCCAACAGCCTAGAGCACACTGCTCATCACAAAAGGAGCCTCACTAACTACACACACTACATATGAAGTTACAAACAAAATTATGAACTCTGAAAGTGCATCTGCTATGTTGGATGAGTTCCGGATAAAGAATAGTCTGTACCAGTTTACACAATGTCCTTCCTTACCGATATCTTGCTTCGCTTTCCAAACCTCTAAACCAATATCCAAGACTAACTACAAAATATTACATTCGCATTCTGTTGATCAAGGTTTCTCGCACAATGTCACATCACTATATTCCATTACATTTTATTTTCCTTACCAAAATAACCTAATAGGACTGACTTAAATACACTTCCCAAACACAAACATAAATGCCTTATGTTGGCTTACAATGATATTACAATTTATTTGCATGTCGGCCTAAGCAAAAGTAAATTCATTAAACTTTGAAACTAATGCCTTTGATCATTTCCATGTAGACCTGCTAGATCAATCTCTCATGTCAGCCTCATATAACGGTTCCTAGTTTGTTGATTTCCCTTGTCTGTCGGTGTCGGTTGCCAAACAATGAATACCGGTGAGTATTGGTTAAGTGACCAACCCAAAATGGTGTGTTTTTTCATCAATGACAACACAACTAAGTCGAATGAGTGTCAATTGCCAACAATCTCCCCCTTTGGCATTCATGGCAACACTCATGAGAAAAATGGATTGCTGAAGTGTTGTTCCGGTTAATTGCCAAAAACTCCAAAACTAATCTCAAAAACTGTTGGAAGATTACTCCCCCTGAGCTATACATTACTTCTTATGTCCCAATCATTTTTCACATCAACCTCTCCCCCTTTGACATCAATGACAAAGCCGGGGCTAATGAATGAAAGAATGAGAAGAAAACTATGATTACCAGACCTAGATGAACTTGAAAATATCTAGGTAAGAATTCTTCAAAAATCCTAAGTATGCATCCCAACCCATCTTCAGTGTGCTCAAAATGGATATAAAACCATTAAGAATATATGCATGAATCTCTTCTTCTGATAGGTCTATTAGAGTAGGTTTATTCATTAACTATATGCTTTCCCTCTTGTGAAGTAACATAGTGTTCAATCAGGGACTCACCAAACCTCTTAATTCCCTTGCACGCCGGATTAGCCTATCCATATCCTTCTCTAATCTAGAAATCTCAGACTCTGTTATCAAAATCTGACCATCAATGGTACTGGTCAGTGTCTGAGTACCATCAAAACTGTTAGCCAAATGTTCTAACCAGGTCTTTGCCGCCTTCAATTTCACCTCAAGGTTCGTTGTTAGTTTTTCGATGTTAGTACAAGACCTATATATATTGCTACACTCATTTAGAGCCAAATCAATCTTTCTTATCTCATCTTTCATCTTAGCCTTGTCAGATAAAATCATGTTGTCACAAGTGACCTTCCAAGCTACATTGTACTGCTCAATCAACTGTTGGTTTGATACATGTTGAAGATTTTTAAACTCTTTGGAAATATACTTTGTCAAACCTTTCAGTTTATCAGATGGGCTTCCAATCTAATCTACCTTATATTTCGGTGCAAGTTGTTGCAAAACTGAAATGGCCTGCTTAATAAATTGCTTGTCTTCAGTCCCTTCCTTCCTTAACTTCTGCACTGCAACATACATCAATTCAAAACTACTCAGCTGCTCAATATTCTTCTGTGCAAAATCAACTTCACCCGATGAGTCAAGTGCCAACAATGAATGACTATCCAAAATCTTCCTGGACGATTTGCCACTTGGTGCAGTAACCTTTTCAACCTTAACCTCTTCAATATGTTGATTTGGTGTCAGAGGTTCAATATCCTCAACCTGTTTATTTTCTGTATCCACATCAATAACCTCTATATCCAAAATGTTTTGTTCTAGTGTATCCTGCTTATCCTGTATAGTTCCAATGTTATCTATGGGTATCTCTCTATTAGGTACAAGTGGTTCTACCAGAGGAATATCATGTGATATTTATTGATTAAAAAGCTGGTGTATCCATTCCTAATATACCTTTCCCCTTATCATCTATCGGGAGTTTTGGAGTGTTATAATTTTTGAGGGACTTCTAGTGATGTAAAGAATTTCAGTTTATCTACAAATAATTTTACCCAAGCCTCATGTGTCTCCTTAAATATCTCATTCACTCTACCTACCATGAGACTCACATGCCGATGTTTGCTCTAGAAAATTGATTTATTTGCAAACTCTAAACATTGTTGCATCTCTTCATCAGTTATAGCACCAAAAACAGTTAACAATTCATGTACCTTTATGTGTCTATCCTCCTCAACCAGAGATAACCTTCTAGCATCTAGTTTACTATACAAATCTATCGGTATCTATTTTTCAATCTCTAAAAGTCTTTTCTTATATATGTCTAAGTACAACAAAATTGATTTCTCCATCTCCATTTGCTCCTTATCATCCATATGTACGTATTAATGTTTTATATTACTCAAAATTCCATATTTAGTGATTTGATCAATCAACTCTGCAACTAAAAGATGAGGAATGACTTCAATACTCTTACTGGATTTGAGGGTTATATCTACATCTGATTTCTTCTTCTTGCCAAGAGTAGAAGTAGACTCCTTAACTGGTTTCCTCTTCTCTGTGGGCTTCCTCTCCTTCAAAATTTTCATAGGTGTTGTTGGAGGGGTAATCTTCACTTTTAGATTCTTTAATTCCTCAGCCTTCTTCCTTGGTATTCTGATGACAGTTTTGGGAATCTATGAGGGCACAACATCAATATCAGAACTGGATGTAACAGGGGCAATATAAGTCTCTGGTTTCTTCCTCTTTACTATACCCTATTAGGATTCACATAGATACTGAGAGGGGGGGTCAATCAGTATCTAACCGATGAATTGAATTTCTTACCTTAAAACATGTAGAACATATTATAACAGTGTACCGGTATGCAAGAAATAATGCAATAAACAGAATTAAAAGCAACCACATGAAAAAAACACCACAACACAATGATTTAACAAGGAAACCTGGTGCGGGAAAAACCTCGGTGGGATTTGTAACCCACAATATTCACTTACCCGCCAATAAGAGAATATTACTGCTACAAGAAGGGCCTGCACATGCAGGAAGGCCAACTGCCTAGAGCTCACTGCTCAATGGGAAGTCTCACTGACTTACAATGATGGATTATATAAATCCAGTATCTTGTACTGCTTCAAAATAGCATCTATAATGCCAGATCTAGTACCAATTTCTGTTTAGCTTCTTACATAAACCCTTAACCTATAATTCTCATAATAGGTCTACCTTACTTCGCCTAAATATAATCTTCTCACTTACTTACAAATGTTCTATAATGATCTCTCTTATATAAGAGTCATTTTACAATGATGCCAAGTCGGTTTACAAAGATTTTACAATAATAAACATAATATAATATAACAAAAATCATGTCGGCCTTTGTGCCGGTATGCTTCCTTTCTCTGTCGGTGTCGGTGGTCTGAGTGTCAGTGTAGAGTCTGATCTTGCTAGTGTTGGTGTAATGTCATGCCAGTGCCATAGGATTGTAAGGTTGCCATCAATGACAAAACCTTCAATCACCTACAATGTCTCATTGGTGTGTGCATATGCCAACACACCCTTGTCAGTTGCTACTATCGGTGAGGCCTAAACTGCTACCGGAGATGACCCTTCAAATAGTCCTATAATCTGATTTATCTAAGAGGACATCTTATATATAGCTTCCCCAACCTTCTTGATAATTCCTTCCTTTTTCTTTTTACTGAATCCAATGTAAACTTCATTTTATTTTTTCTTTGTAGTCCCAAATGCTTTCTCTACTTCATCAATCGAGGCATCAATAAGATTCTTGGCATACAATTCCAAGATCTCAGCATCTACCTCATAGCACACCTATTTTATCCAGATCTTCTTTGGTTGCATTACCTCCATCAATGTTTCATCCTTCTTTACCATAAAATAGATTTCAGTTGAGTATTTGTCAACTATATGCTTTGGAACTCTTTCTCTCTTCTTCATTGCTTTCTGGAATGATTTGAAATAAGCCCAAAGAATGGAGTCCCTATCCTGTCCCATATTCCTTATAGCATCTTTGATTTGTTTTGCTACCGATATATCAAATTCTCATTGGGTCTTACCAGTTTTGAGTAACTCATTCAAAAAGAAAAGCATTAAACAGACAACAAGGTTGCTATACCAGAAAATACCCCTTTTCTTACCCTTAATCTTCCCTAGGTTTATTATCAATTCATCACACATCCATTGACATAGATCTAGCTTTTCATTCTCCTTAATCATTTTGTGAGCACAAAAAATGCATTAACTGGAAACAGAGTTCAACTGATTTGATTGGGTTACCTTGTAACCGATGATCATGCTTGCGAATTGAAATGCTTTGTCTCTGATAGTGCTAATTCTCATTGATCAGTTTTCAGATGTTGCACTAGTTAACTTCTCCACCTCACTATTAGATATCTTCTTCTTTCTAGGGGTTGGATTGGTTTGGGGTAAACTGGTGATCTCACGAATAGCCTCCTTTGTGATCTTATGGGGCCGGTCTAGCCATATGAATTCACCATGGACTCGAATCAGTGCATACTGGATCAATTCATCTTCAAATTATGACATCTCCAAAATTTTGATAAAACCATGATCCTTCAGAATTTGAAATTTCAGTTTCATCAACCCATCCTAGTTCAGCAAAGTGCCAATATAGATGGTCTTGATCTCAACATAACCCAAATCCTCCAAAGTGCAGTGAATATATGATCAAACATCTTCGACATACAAAACTCCCTAAGCAACCCTAGAAAATGTGCCAACTGAATCATTGACCTTCACGATCTGAGGGCATTGCTTGAAAATAGTACATGGACATTCCTTGATTTCGACAACAACAGGGGTATCTGTGTGTGTGAAAAGTGGACCTATATTTGTATCTAGAATACACAACACTTCAATTAAGTCATTAGATGCATGGTTAGTAAATCAATAATCAATGAATAATAAACCATAACAAAGCGACCCATTGCCTTCTAGTAGATGCGAGTTTAGATTTCTCTCAGATTGCTAAGCTATCCAATGACTAGACAACACCTAAACGAAGGATTTTTAAATTTATATGAGCATGGATTTAAGCTAGATGAACACAAGATTAATCTAACATGATTTAAGCAATAAATGAGCTAAGTGATCTAAATATGTATGTAATAACTAATATGTCAATATCTAAATGCACAAATATTATTGAACCTACAACAAAAATAGCATGATAACAACATATTCTCTAGAATCTTTGAATGAGAGATGAGAGCCCAAATTTATAGAAAATTTAGAAATAAACCAACAGCTGAGATCAAATAATGATTAGCGGTCAAGATTTTCCAAGAGGAAGCACAATCTAGGTGAATTGATGTGATTGGATGCTTTTCTCAGTTTTAAAGGAAATTGAACAAAAAATAAGATAAAATCAGAAAAAACTGATTTATCCTCTATTTCATTCAATTTTAATATTTAATTGTTTTAAATTGCTTTATTTGAGATTATTTATCAATTTTTAATTTGTTTTTCAATATTATCTCCAATTTATTTCTTTTCTCAATTTTTAATTCTTTTTTTTGGTCAATTAATTCATTTTTTGATTTATTTCCTGTTTTGAAGATTTATGCTCATAATTTCCAATTCCTCTTTCTTTGATGATTTAATGGCACATTAATTTATTTAATTAAATATGCTAGGATATTTAATAAAATAAATAAGATAATTGTTTAAAATGATTTACTTGGAATGATCAATTAATTAAATAAATATTTAATTAATATTGAGTGATTGATTTTGCCATGTGACATTGATGATTTTAGAAATTAATTGTGTGCTCAAGATTTATTTAATTGCCTTTGGTTAGGACCTTGGTGATGTTCTCAAGATTAGGGGCCCATGGTTTAGATGACCATTTTTAGGGTATTACATTTGCCCCTATTTGAATTAATGTGCGAGCAACATGTTGGTTCAAAGAATAGTTGATGTCTAGGAGATACCAGTTTTGAACTTGATTGATCATGAACCAGATGAAGGGCAAGGTGTTTAGCTTGTTTTGAAGTGATGAAGCTGAACAAAGTTAATTAAAGCAATACCGATCCCAAACTTGATTGAACTAGGAACGATAGAGAGAAAAGATACCGAACTTGAACTTGATTGATCAAGAAGCAGATCTTATTGATCTAGAACTTGATTGAACTAGACACAGTGAGTGAAGATAAAATGGATCTTGAACTTGATTGATCAAGACACGATGAGCAAAGATAAACTGTCTAGCTTGATTCAATGCAATGAAACTAAACACCTACTTAGATTGAGCATGTGATCAAAAATACTCTTTAAACTTTTGCTTGAGTTTAAACAAATAATCAGCTTGATGAAAAGCAATGAAACTGATTAACATTAAGAGATTGATTCAGACAAAGACAATATCAGCTTGATATGAAGTGATGAAACTGATATGCCCCTAGCGATTGAGGTCTTATTTGATTGTATTTAGTTGAAAAGGATTTTTTCTTGTGTTTTGATGAAGATTTGAAAATTTTCTTGACATTTGAAGATGTGAGGTCATAAGGTCATGAGTATGCCCCCTCGGGAGAGAAATCAAAAGATAGCGAGGGTACATGATGATAGGTAATTTTGAGTGATGATAAGTTGTTTTGAGCACAAATTGATTCAGAGGAATTTTTGAAAATTTTGCGTTGATTGATAAGAAATTGAGCGCAAAGTTGATTTGTAGAAATTAAATTGAGATTCAATGTTGATTCATGAGAAATTGAGCGCAATTAGAAGAGAGAATGAGCTTTTGATGAAAAGCGCTAAGTGGTCCAAATTTTGTGAAATTGACTAGCAAAATGATCTCAAATTTTGATTTTGATCTCAAAAATGGAGTTAGAACGGGCGAATTAGCTAAGGGTACAATTTTCATGTCCATCGGAGCAAGTTGAAAAATTAGGGTTTTGGCTATATAAGGGGTAAAAGTGTCATTTTAAATTCATTTTAACCCTCCAAGTTTGAAAATTCAAAAAGCCTTCTGCGAAGAAAATGGTGGTCCCTACTCATGAGCATCGATTTGAGCACTAGAGATGACATAATCGACCTTGACACTATGAGCCAGTGGTAAGTGATCAATCTTAAGCCTCTTTTATGTTCTCAATTTTGAATTTTTTTGTTCATTTTTCAAGTTTTAGCTCATTTGAAGTCAGCCCTTCTCGTTTTGTCATGCGAGATAGGATCTTGTCTCATATGACAAACTGCTGAAGTATTTTTTTTCATTTCAAGCCATTAGTTTTGTCATTCTAACCCCACCCTTCTGTCATACAACAACATGCATAAAAGACCATTTTGTTGTTTGGAGTCTAATATTTTATCGTATGGGGTTCTTTTGTCATACAAAGCCCAATCCTGACTCATACGAGTTGTTGTCCTTCTGTGTTTTGTCATTTGAGAAACAGTGATCATTTTTTAAGGTTGAAACTTGAAATTTTGATTTTGCAATTGACATAGTTGAATTTGTGTGATGTTTTACTTCTCTTGTAGGCTTATGTGGAATGTTTTCTGATGCTTCATTGTTTTGATTTTTGCAGGTTTGATTGCCTCATGTGCTCTTCAGATGTGTTTATCCTCCTACCATGACATTATTGTGGCATTTATCAGAGGTTGATCAGGCTCATATTGATTTGTGTAGCTTGATACATCTTCTTGGGTTACTAGACATCCGTGTGAGTCACATAATGCTCACAACATTGGTTGAGTGTTTCCATTCAGAGCATAATACCTTCCATTTTCTAGTTGGGGAGATGAATATCACTCCTAAGGATGTATATAGGATCCTTCATATCCCTTTTGCTAGGGATAAGGTAGATTACGATGCAATGCTATTACCTGGATTACAGGCAGTTAGCATGTCTTCAGGGATCCCTCCATTAGTTGGGACATCATGATGAGAAGGTACAGTGAGGAGTTTCCTTTGGCTTGTGTTCTAGCAAGGTTTATTGGTTGTTTTCTAATGCCGGATAAAGGACAACAAGGATTCTAGTGTGGATGGGGCAGGATGCTAGAGAGATTGATGGATACCCCTTAGAGGCTTGGCTGAGGTTCTTTCTTATTAGCCCACATGTATCGCAAGATGCATGAGGTTGTATACAAGGAGGGAAAGAGCATGGTCATTGGAGTTTTGATTTTATAGGTTTGGTCTTGGGAGCACCTCCTAGTTTGTCAGCCAATTGTTGATGATAGCAGAGAGCCTGGGCAGCCGATTGTATATAGGTATGCAAGTTATGTTACACAACCCCATCTGGGCAAGACTGATTTTTGGCAACGATAGCTAGATGACCTTATAGCCATGATATAGAGACCTTATAGGGGCCTAGAGCCATGGGATGACTAGCAAATGGTACGCGGAGATCTGTTTGTTACACACCCACTTATTGGCAGATCACAAACTATAGTGGAGAGATTTGTAGTTTCTTGAGTGATGAGGTAGTATGGTAGGCCTTAAGGGATCTTGTAGGAGTACATTGCATATGCATGTTATACTGATGAGGAGAGGTGGGGATGGTCATTGAGGTTATCCTATGCCTTGAGTATGTAGGAGTTGACTCATTTACAACACTTGAGATGGGATTACATGGATGATGTTGTGGATGCGGGGGTATTGCCCCAGTACAGGGATTGGTTTCAGCAGCATCCATTCCCTAGGTTGACAGATCTAGTTGAGCAGGGTCCTCGGATTGAGGATATTGAGGATGATGCCCCCACACAGGGACAGGGATAGAGAGTCAAGGTTCCGAGGTGGGCAGGTGGTGATCCTGGAGCTAGTAGCAACTGGGTTCCGCTGGGGTTGGACAATCGAGGGGTGAGGCCAGATCCCTAAGGTGTTTAGGTGTGAGGTTGGGCGAAGCTGAGGAGGAGAGAGAAGCACTGAGATAGGTCTAGTAGTGGAGGGAAGAGCAGGGTGGAGTTGGAGGTGGAGATGGGGGTGGAGAGCGTGCAAGAGAGAAGGGGAATGATGTGGGATGGTCGATGAGAGCACATCTTGCGGAGCTATAGTCATAGCTGATAGTGGCTCAGAAGTAACTGGAGGAGCATGACCGATAGCTAGTAGAGCTTAGGGTTGAGCGCAACCATCAGGTCATAGAGACAAGAATAGAGACAAAGGCTTTACGATAGGAGCTCCTTCACTAGATGAGTAGGGTAGCATACTATGTTGCAACGTACATCGTAGCAGTTCCAGTTGCGCAGCAAGTTGTCCCCTACTCGCAATACATGGCACGGTCGGAGGGAGCTCGAGCACCTCATTAGGATCCCAGTCAGCAGGCTCCACCTCCTCCACTAGGGGATGAGGGAGAGGTTGAGAGCTAGATATTCTTTTTGTAGCTCTGATATTTTTTGTAGACATACCCATTTTTTGTAGCCTATACAATTCTTGCTCTGATGGGAGTTTGTATATGTCATTTGACATCATTTTGTACTCTAAGACTTTATATGATATATATATATATATATATGAGATCGATTTGACTTCATTGTACTTGTGTTGATTCATTTATGAGATGCTTTTTATATGCTTTATTCTATATGAATGCATTTCTTTTCAGTATGTAATGCAAATGATTATGGATGTCTATTTTTGTTTCTTTTCATATGCAAATAGATGAATGAAGATGAATAATGAGTAATGCAAAAAAAAATTAATTTTCTTATGCAATAAGATGAATGCAAATGAGTAATATGAAATGTATGAATCTATATAAGATGTTTATGTATGTAGCTAACATCTCAAAACACAAGTACTCAATCGAAGAAATGATGAAAAATAGACCACTTAGCTAAGAAATGATGATGCTTCCAACTCTCATGCAGAAGATAAAGAGATCATTGTTACCATACCGAAATCACTCTAAATTCACAAAATGCAGAATGAAATGCAAAATGATATGCAAAATGCAACCTAAACCTAGTCACTGGATTTTGAAAAGCTTAATTTTCATCGTTGAGCATTTTACAACCACAACAGGTAGATTTAGAGTTCCTTGCTTTTCATGTGCAATATTAATTATCTTGTTCGAAATGATCCTTTTTTTGTTCATATCCTTGGACACATTATGCATGGACTCGGATTGCACAATAAAGAAATTCCCTCAAAATAGACAAAGAAATGATGGGAACCTCCCTGTAGCATTCAAATAAGCGGAGTCGAGGTATGTGTGGCGATTTCACCTTAATGTGAAGGTACTTATCACAGACACCCAGTTGATTAGATGTTTTCAGATCATCAGAATCATTCCTATAAGTGGAGAACAAGGAAGATATTATGCCCCCAATCCTTTCTCCTCTTAGTCAAGATAGACTTCCTCAAGTTACTCAGAGAGATAATAATCAAAATTCAATAAAAGACAGCACACAAAGAAAATTTTCATGCATATCTCAAATTGCTTAGTGATTGTTTTCAGTTATGTTGTTTTGCTTGTTTACTCAGTGATAAAACTCTTTAGTAGTCAGGAGATAGGTGATTGGCTTGGAGTGGACGACCGGGTATCACTGACGTAAAGATGACTTGGTTGATACTACTTAGGACATGTAAAGTGCTCTGTCGATTAACCTAAGACTAGGACAATGATCGGTTTCAAGCCATGAGGGTTCCAATGAACCAGGATGTCACAAAAGTGACTAAAATATGTACAGGTGAAAGCAAAGATGCATGAAAGTGGGAATGCCAATGTTGCATTGATAGATAGAGTGCTTGAGTACAAGAGGCACCTATTTGCTAGGTGTTCACCTGCTTGGCAGAGATTCATTTGTTTTTTACCAAGGTGCCTGTTTATCAGGTTTTCACCAAGGCATTTTCTCTCTTTTTCCTTTTTTTTTTTCTTTCTTTTTTTGAATTTCTTCAGGACTTTTTCTGATTTTTAGGATTTTTTTAGGACTTTTTCTAATTTTTAGGATTTCTTCAGGACTTTTTCTAATTTTTAGGATTTCTTCAGGACTTTTTCTGATTTTTAGGATATCTTCAGGACTTTTTAGCTGTTTAGGCTGTTGGAGCACATAATATTTAGGTGAATAATTTCTTCAAATGGATGATGTTGATCAGTTCATGAAGCTATTCTCCTTCCGATGTTGAGAGTTGATAGGCACCAGAGCCAAAAGTTGGAGTAATGATATAGGGACCCAGCTAGTTGGGTTCGAACTTCTCTTTGTTGTCTCGAAACTATTGATTTTTAGGATTTTCTCTTAGAACTAGGTCACCAACCTGAAATTCTCTTTGTCGAACCTTCTTGTTATATCCTCTAAACATTCTCTTTTGATACACTCTAAGATGATCAAATGCCACTTGTCGATGCTCATCCAACAATTCAAGCTCTTGCAATCTAGATATTCTATAGTCTTCATCAGTAACAAGACCTTGCAAAGAAACTCTTAGAGATGGTATTTCCACCTCAATAGGTCGTTAGCAATGATGACGTACTATGATGCATTTCATATTAGGTTCCTTTTTTCATTTCGAGAAAGATTAGTAGGGACAACTTGGTCACACAGGTAAGAGTAAATGTGGCTATTATGAGATGAGTCATATCCAATAATAGAATAGACCATCTGGGACTCGGGAGAATCATAGGCAAGATAATGTAACTCTTCCACTAGGAATTCAAAGCGAAAATTAGATTCCTGTAGCTGTTGTATAGATGCCAAAGTGGCCATTACATCCACTGCTCTATTTGTTGTTTTGGGAATCTACTGAAATGATATGAAGGTAAAGTATTTCTTGAGATCATCCGCCATTCTCTTATAAGGCATCATTTTTTCATCTCTTGTCTGATATAGGTCATTGATTTGGTTGATAATGAGTTGAGAATCACCATAGATGTGTAATTCAACAATCTTCCACTCGATGGCTAGCTTGATCCCATTTACCAAAGCTTCATATTCTACAATGTTGTTTGCACAAGGGAAGAGAATCTTGTAAGATTTTGGAATTGAATATTTTTTAGGAGTAATAAAAAGTATTCTGGCACCAGAACCATGTTGAGTGAAAGACCCATCAAAGAACATCTTCCATGATTGTTGAGTAAGGGGCATGATTGATTCATCTGGGAATTCTATAGGCAGAGGTTGACTGTCTTCACGTGGAGCATCAACAAGTTGGTCTGCAATAACCTGTCCTTTGATGGCTTTACGTTCCACATATTCAATATCAAATTCTGTAAGAACCATGACCCATTTGGCCAGTCTTCCTGTAAACGTTGCTTTACTAGGAAGATATTTGAGCAGACCAATCTTGGCTACTAGCTTAATAGAGTGTGCTAACATATAGTGTCTTACTTTTTGTGATGCAAAGACCAATGCCAAGCATTATTTCTCTATTATAGTGTAGTTCATTTCATAAGACACCAATATTCTATTGATGTAATAGATAGCTCATTCTTTTGTATTGTCATCCTGTTGTGCTAGAAGTGCCTCTAGTGAAGTATATGTAGCTGATATGTATAGAATCAATGGCTCGCCTTGAATCGGTGGCATTAATATGGGTGGATTAGAAAGATATTCTTTGATTTGTTTTAAATGTTATTCACAATCTTTATCCTAGTTGTATTGAACTCCTTTCCTTAATACCTTTGTGAAGGGTTGAGCTTTGTCTGCTGGCTGAGATATAAAATGCCTTATTGACTAAAGATAGCCCTGTAAACTTCTCATTTGACTGATATTCTTGGGCAGAGGTATTCCCATTATAGCTTGGACCTTTTCAGGGTCAACCTCAATTCATTTTTTTGAAATTATGTAACCAAGCAATTTTCCTGATGTTACCCCAAATGCACACTTTTTAGGATTTAATCGGAGCTTGAATCTTTCCATTCTATCTAGTATGAGGCCTAGTTCTTGAATATGCGTAGATCTCTTCATAGTTTTTACTAGGGTGTCATCAACATAATCTTCCATGTTTTTATGTGGTTACCGCTCTTTGGTAAGTTTCTCATGCATTCCTTAGCCCAAATGGCATAACATTCCAGCAGAAGTTCCCCATGCACACGTGAAAGTTGTCTTTTCTTGATCTTCAAGCGCTATCTTGATCTGATTGTAACCAAAGAATCCATCCATTAATGAATACATCTCATATCCAGCAGTCATATCTGCTATCATGTCAATGTTGGGCAATGGAAAATTGTCTTTCAAACATGCTTTGTTGAGATTCCTGAAGTCTGTGCAAACTCTAATAGATTTGTCTGCCTTTGATATAGGTACTATGTTTGATATCCATTTTGCGTAGTCTATAGCTCTGATAAATCTAGCTTTTAGCAATTTCTCTAGTTCAGCTTTGACTAGCAATGCCACATGAGGATGCAACTTACATAGTTTTTGCTTCACTGGTTTAACTCCTTGTGTAATAGAGAGATGATGGATGATGAGATCAGGATCTAGTCCTGGTATATCTGAGTATGTCCATACAAAGTTGATCTTCTTTTCTAAAAAAAGGTTGCTGAAATCTTTTAACTCTTCTATTGATAGTGATTGAGCTAAATGAATAATGTGTGCTGTCTCTTGACTCCCAATGTTCACTGGCTGAGTTGCCTCGATTAATATGGAATATCTCTCCTGGAATTGACTTGGTAGTATATCAAGTATCTCACCTTCAGGCGCCTCAGAGAGGTTTTCACCTTTAGGTACGTCCTTTATTTTCTCTTTTTTAGATTCTGACACCGCCACAATATGGTTTTCACCATCAGGTCTTTATTTTTATTTTTCTTATTTTTGGGACTAAGATACCTGATATCTATTTTCACTTTGTTCACTAGTGGAAGAGTTCATGGGTTCAACTGCATTGAGATAATAGGCTAACATATAGTCATTGGCAAAAGTAGGTACATTCAAGTGTTGGCTATAAAGAGTACAATCAATCAGTTCAGAATGTATTAAGGATAAGGTTGGAACAGGCTCAAGGGAGTTCACGGTACTATCATCATGGCTTCGAACCAACCAGTTGAGTTCCAGAAGACTACCTTGCGTATGTGTCTCGAGACCAGGAAGAGTTATGACACAATTATCAAAATTCATGTTAGTATTTATTGGACCTAACCCAACCAACCTACTTCTAGCATCATCACCTACTTTACAATGGACTACATACCGTGGTGTGATAGTAACAGGGTCAACAGATAGTATCTCAACATTCATGATAGAGTAGTCATAATGCATTGTTGAATAGTTGTTGTTATAAATAGAGCTCCTGTCTAAGTTATTGTTAGGGGTCCCACAAATACTGAGAGGGGGGGGTGAATCAGTATCTAACCAGTAATTAGAATTTCTTAACTTAAAACATGCAGAACATAATATAACAGTGTACTGGTATGCAAGAAATAATGCAATAAACAGAATCAAGAACATCCACATGAAAAGCACACCATAACACAAGATTTTAATGAGGAAACCCAATGTGGGAAAAACCTTAGTGGGATTTGTGACCCACAATATTCACTTACTCACCAATAAGAGAATATTACTTAAAATAGGGTCCTGCACATACAGGAAGGCCAACTGCCTAGAGCTCACTGCTCAATGGGAAGTCTCACTGACTTACAATAAGGATTATACAAATCCAATATCTTGTACTGCTTTACAATAGCATCTTCAATGCCTGATTTAGTACCGATTCCTGCTCTATTCTTTACATATACCCCTTGACCTATATTTCACACATTAGGTCTGCCTAGTATTTTCCTTAATGCTTCTACTCCTTCATTACAAATGTCTACAATGATCTCTTTTATATATAAGAGTCATTTTACAATTTGCCAAGTCGGCTTACACAATAATAAACAAAATATAATATTACAAAAATCCTGTCAGCCTCTGTGCTGGTATACTTCCTTTCTTCTGTGCTGGTGCTAGTGTCTTGAGTGTTGGTGTAGAGTGTGATCTGCTGATGCTGGTATAATGCCTTTGTTGGTGCCATAAGATTGCAAGGTTGCCATCAATGACAAAACCTTCAATCACATACAATGTCTCATTGGAGTGTGCATATGCCAACAGTTATCAAAGTCATAGGATGAAGTTTCTGACTTGTCTTCATGTGGCTTAGTAAAAGTATATATAGTATCAATACCCACATCTTTGATGCTGCAAGTTCGTTCATGATTTGGTTCATTGATTACTTGTATTTGACACACTTTTAGACATAACCTTGATGGTTCTATTAATCCCTGTCATCTGTTCCATTCAGCTTCCTTTGGAATGATGATTGGTTCTATTTCTATAGCTTCTAATTCTTCTTTTGTAGTTTTGTACCTGATTTGTCTTATCTCATTAGAGGGAGAGTTGGTAGGTGAAGAAATTGCCTGTGTTCGTTCTTCGTCCAGCTGTTGTTCATAGTTTTCTTGTCTTTTTAGTCTGATTTATTCCATTTCCCTTTACATTCTTAGGTGTATCAGCTCTTGTGCGTCATCTGTGATATCACTGGATTCTTCAGGGGTTTCTATAGTAGATGTATCTGAGAGGTGGTTAGGACCCCATTCATACTCATTTGAATCAGTTTCTGAATCATCTACTTGTTGTCTGCCAGTATATGTGATGGGAACTTTTAGTGGTGCAAACAATTCTCTGATTTTGTATACTTTGTCTCTCATATCCTTTGGGACTTCTACTTCATGTGGTATTATAACTGATATAATTGGAACTTAATTACCATATGTTTTCCTCTCTCTGGGTGGGCAATTCTTTTTGTTCATTGTCACACTCTTCCTAAGTTTGTTGAGTATTAATTTCTTGTGTTGTTAAAGGTAGTACCTTTCTCTTCCACTTAAGTTGATGGTGGGACGTGTGCTTCTGATCTGATGACTTTCTTGGATCATATCCTAGTCTAGTTTAATCATTGGAGGACTTAGTTTGTAACTGAATAGGTTCAACAATGCCTTCTTGATGCTCACCTAGAGGACCGGTACGTGAATATCCCATACATTGAAGCATCTTATAACTTGGACCATATTGTGTCAGGGAAATCTCACAATGTCACATTTCTTTGTTTTCATTATCTTCTTTGAAAAGCGATTTGAGAACATCATCCTCTTCCATTTCATCTACAAGGGAAGTAGAGGACTATATAAAGAGACCATCATAAATGACTTTTGGAGTTGAAGTTTGTGGCTTCATAACCTCTGATGGTTTTCCCAACTGTCTTGGTGATGGAGGAAGAGACATTAGTGAGAGTATAAGCTCTACCTTGTAGCCATCTATGCTAGTGTTTGTGATTTTCAATTTCTTTTCTAAATCTTTCAGCAAAAATTCTGAACTTTCAGTTCTAGAGGCTACACTATTATGAGGAACAAAAGCATCAACACTCTGTGTTAATGCATTGTAGGTATAGCTTGTATCAACAGGAATACTGACTTCAACTCCATTATAAGGGAATTTCAAGCATTGATGATACATAGATGGTATTGCTTTCATTTCATGAATTCATGGCCTACCCAGTAAGATGTTGTATGAAAGATGAAGATCTAGGACCTAAAAAATGACATCTCTTTCCACAGGTCCTACCTTGATTGGTAATCATACCAGACCCTTAGAGGTTCTTTCTTCTTCATCATAAGCCTTGATTGTTATTTTCTTTGTTGGATCAATAACATTTTCAGAAAATTCTAGCTGTGTCAGTAGATTGTAGGTATAGATATTCAACCTAGTGCCTCCATCTATCAAAACACATTTAACTCGGTGTTTGTGGATCATGGCTTCAATGTGTAATGGTTGGTTATGTGGATGACTCGGTGAGTTATCATCTTCTTCAGAGAAAGTGAGGTAATGAGGTAAAGTCATGTGACCCACCATAGATTGAAACTATTGGCATATGCACACTCCAATGAGACATTGTATGTGATTGAAGGTTTTCTCATTGATGGCAACCTTGCAATCCTATGGCACCAGAAAAGGCATCATACCGGCATCAGCAGATCACACTCTACACTAGCACTGACACAAAGAAACGAAGTATACCGGCACAGAGGCCAACATGATTTTGTTATATTATATTTTGTTTATTATTGTAAAAACTTTGAAAGCCGACTTGGCAAATTGTAAAATGACTCTTATATATAAAAGAGATCATTATAGACATTTGGTAATGAGTGAGGAAGCATTAAGGAAAAATATTAGGTAGACCTATTATGCGAAATATAGGCTAAGGGTTTATGTAAGAAGCAGAGCAGCAACCGGTACTGGATCAGGCATTATAGATGCCATTGTAAAGCAATACAAGATATTGGATTTGTATAATCCTCATTGTAAGTCAGTGAGACTTCCCATTGAGCAGTGAGCTCTAGGCAGTTGGCCTTCCTACATGTGTAGGCCCCTATTGTAAGTAATATTCTCTTATTGGCCAATGAGTGAATATTGTGGGTCACAAATCCCACTGAGGTTTTTCCCACACCGGGTTTCCTCATTAAAACCTTGTGTTATGGTGTGCTTTTCATGTGGATGTTCTTAATTTTGCTTATTGCATTATTTCTTGCATACCAGTACACTATTATAATATGTTCTACATGTTTTAATTCAAGAAATTCTACTCACCAGTTAGATATTGATTCACCCCCCCCCCTCTCAGTATCTGTGGGATTCCTAACAGAAACCGAGCTACGTCTAAATCTTTAGGGACATTGGTGGAAAGTAAAGCCTTGTCTAGGACCTCTCTATGAGTAGAAGAGATCTTAAGAAGTTCCAAAATGGAGATTTGAGCATTGGTTCTCTTCAATTGTTCGACAATACTATAACCAGGAGAAGATGATAAAGCCAGCTATTTTGATTTGGCCATGATTGTGTTCGTTTGTCCATTTGGTAGATTTGATGTTGTTTGATCGAAAGTTGAGGAACTAGCTCCTTGTAGAGTAATCTTCCTTTGAGCGCAAGTCACAACATTAGTAGTTTGTGCTTGACTTTGGTGATCTTGGATTGTAATCACATTGCAATATTCAGGTTGGGAAGATTCAATCATTTTGATCACAATATCATTGTTAATGTAGGTATAATTGACTCTAGCTCCTCCCTTGAATATTGAGGAATCTCCTTGTTCATAAGTCACTAAGGGATCTTTAAAGGCCTTATGATCAACATTAGTCACTTGATTTCCAACAAAAATCTTGCCTGCGTCAATGAGATCTTGGATTTCATGTCAGAGTTTCATGCAGTTGTTTATGTTATGCCCCTTGTTCCGATGGTAGTCATAGTATTTGTATTCTCTCCACCATTTGGGTCTAATTTCTAGGTCATATGGTCTAGAATTGTCTAGCAATGTTATCAGATTATTTGGCAATAAGGTTTTAAAATATGATTCATATTATTCATCTAGAGGAGTAAAATCACGCTTAGGTTTTGAAAGCCAAGGCCTTTCTTTAAACCATTCTCTTTCTTTCTTCGGAGGATTTTCTGCCGCAGTTTCAGCTGCCTTGAGTGCTTTCGTGCCACTGGCCAAGTTAAATATTGTGGATTTTGTTTTTTCTTGGACAGTATCTACCAATCCATCACTAACAACGTTTATGTTTTTATCTTTGTCGTATTTCTAGTATTTTCTCTTTTCTTTAGAACTAGAACCTTGCAATGTTTCTTTCCAAAGTGATATATCTCCATTTTTTATAAGCACATCTTCCATTCTGAGGGCATTATCTACCATTTTGTTGAATGAAGGATGTACTTGCATCTGGACACTGTACTTTAATTCAGGGATTAAGTTGTTGACAAAGATATCCATTTTCTCAAGACCTGGGATAGTCCGTGAATATCTAGAGAACATCTTTCTCCATCGTTGGAGAAAAGTGAGAAAGGATTCTCCTATTTTTTGTTTGGTATTGCAAAGCTCTATCATAGTGACTAGGTGACGAAAGTTGTAGGAGTATTGTTGTAGGAATAGTTGGATTAATTATTCAAAAGTTTTTATTCTTATGGGTAGACTTGAGAACCATTCCATAGCTTGCCCCCTAAACTTATCGAGAAAAGGCGCATGAGATATGTTTGGTTGTGCATTAACTCCATACATAAAGCACAAAATTCTTTAATATGATCTCGGGAGTCTGTATTCCCATCATATTTGTCAAACTTAGGCATTTCTACTCTTGAGGGAAATGGAGGCATGTAAAGGTTTTTTTCAAATGGGAATGGGCATATTGTGTCCAGAGAATATTGTTTTGGTGTTTTATCTTTGTTTTTTAGTTTTGTGACCTTAGTTTGTAATGCTTGCATTTGTTTGTTTATCCTTCCCAATGGTGTCTCTTCCTATTTAGTGATGAGGGCCTCCACACTATAACCAGTAGGAAGTTTGGCGCCTTGCTTTGCTAATTTTAGGAAATAGTCTTCTTTTTCCCTAGCCATGATGACCTTCATCATTTTTCGAAACTCTTTATCATTCTGACATCTATGTATTTTGACCTCGGGAGGCTCAGGGAGTTTAAATTCAATTGATGAGGACTTACTGTTAGTGGCATAATTGTTGAAGTTATCATGAGTGTCTCATTTACTAGCTTCTCTTTCTTGCCTTTCTCCAGACATGGTGGGAGATAGGGGCTGACCAAAGATTGGTAGATCATAAACTGGTATTTGTGACGAGGACAATTTATTTGGAAAGAGTTTTTCTACAAAGAATGGATTGCCATTTGACAAAAAGGGTGTTTCTTTTTCTTTGTTTGTTTTTCTGCGAGAGTTTTTGGTTTGAACAGGCATTTGCAACTAATGGGAACGAGAGCTAGATGTGTTGCAGAAGTCAAGATCAAATTGTAGCTAGTTATTTGTTTAACATAGTGATTGAGAGAAGTTACTAAGATCTGGTTTGGTTTCAGGAATGATCTATCCTATGTAAGAGGTTATCTAAGTTAACTTAGGTTTGATAAGATGTTGTTTGGACTAGCTTAAAGATGATTGACAAAATCGTGCAATGCAATGGTAGGGGTACACTATCAAGGTTGTTTATGCTAACAGGGATGATGACTAGTTTTATGCTCGTTGTAGACTGGTCTGGGTAGGTTTGACTATTATATACTGACAAAATCAGAGACTCGTATAATTCTAGGATGACAACAGTTTTGTTTCGTACGAGTTGCTACCTAGTACCGTATGATAAATGGGTATGTCCAGAATGACAAATGATTCAGTATAGTTTTGTTTCGTACGACACAAGATTTAGCTTTAGACAACAGAGTGTTGGGTTTTTTACGATAGAGGATTGAGCTCTGACGATAGATTATCAGACTCGGATGACACATGATATGGTGTAGGATGATAAATAATCAGGTTCATACAACTGTTAATAGGACAAAGACAAAAATTCTAAGTTTTTTAATAGCTAAGTATGACAAATTCTGAGATGGACTGATTTTTTACCAGGATAGAGTAGTTCTAGATGGAATTTTGACTTAGGGTAGACTAGTTTTGACACGGACAGAGTTTTTGATCACTCAGTTGTTTCTTGTTTTCTCCAATTTTTGTATTCCAGTTTTAGTTTGAGGGATGAAAACACAGAAAACATGCAGTATGAATAGTAACTTCAATCACACCATGCAAACCTATGGAAGTTGTCTTAGAGAAGAAAACCTTTGCTTGTTGACTTAGGTACACACCCAATAGCTAATCAAAATATGACTATTGAGTCCCACACAATGGATTCTCAATGTCGTATTAGCTGACTCCAAACGCTAATGGGGGCACGATATGGCAAGTGTCTTGGGAGAGTTACTATCTCTCTTGCATAAAGATTAATAACCTTTCGGTGGTGAATCAGGTAGCTTCTAATTTTAATTGGATCTAGTACAGGGTCCTTTTGGCATGTTGAGGTATAAACTCAATTAAGAGGTCTCCTAGCCTTGAAAACCAAGGTTCAATATACCCAAAGGTACTGAGGAGAGCTATTCCCGAGCACTATTGTTGACTTGATTTTCATCAAATGATGTTTATTTTATAGTGGGTTGGAGTACTTGGCATTTAGTTGTTCCCACTTAGGTTGTTCCCCTCACACCGGCCGTAACGGCTTTAAGAGTTTTTAAGCTCCTCGAGAGGGCAGGTCTGCTAAAGATGTAGAAATATCAAACAAAGAAAATACCTCAAGGGTCTGGGTTTTTTATTGTCTAAAAAGACAAGAGAATACTCTCCTACCTCTCGAAATTTACTTAAAACACAAAATACAAATTTGTTCTTTAACTAGATAGCAAGTTAGGTGCCTAAAAAAAATGAATTTAAAGAATACACGATGTTTGGTTGATTCTCTTTAGGCAACCTGCAAAAACAACTTATCAGTAGTCATGTTGTTTTCATTCTTTGACAAGCATATGTTTGATTGATAAATTTTTTGACAAGTGTCCTGCAAGAAACTGGTTAAGCTATGAAAATATTAGGTAGATAGAAGACGATTCAGGGTTAGCGTCAGTATCATCAAAATTTGACAGAAGACCTGAAAAGTGAAACTTGCTTTAACCCAACAGAATACAGAATCATACAACAATTGTCATAGAATGAAATGACAAAAGGCTTTTATCCTATGAGTCAAAACTGAGCATAGGATGACAAAAGATAAAATCAGATAATTAGAACAGTATGTCATACGAAACCATTTTTTGATTCATACGACAAATAACAGGCTTCAATATAATGTCGTGCAATGCGGTGATACTACTCGTACGATATTTCACAGAGATTGTATGGACGAAACTTGCAAGATAAAAAAATGATTTTGAGGCCAAAAAATTAGATTTCTGCCCCATAGTGGGTGTCAAAAATGTGTGTGAAAAGTGGACCTGTATCTATATCTAGAATACACAACACTTCAACTAAGTCATTAGATGCATGGTTAGTAAATCAATAATCAATGAATAATAAACCATAACAAAGCGACCCATTTCCTTCTAGTAGATGCGAGTTTAGATTGCTCTCAGATTGCTAAGTTATCCAGTGACTAGACAACACCTAAATGAAGGATTTTTAAATCTATATGAGCATGGATTTAAGCTAGATGAATGCAAGATTAATCTAACATGATTTAAGCAATAAATAAGCTAAGTGATCTAAATATGTATGTAATAAATAATATGTGAATATCTAAATGCACAAATATTATTGAACCTAGAGCAAAAACAACATGATAACAATATATTCTCCAGGATCTTTGAATGAGGGATGAGAGCCTGAATTTATAGAAAATTTAGAAAGAAACCAACGACTGAGATCAAATAAGAATGAGCAGTCAAGATTTTCCAAGAGGAAGCACAATCCAGGTGAATTGATGTGATTGGATGCTTTTCTCAATTTTAAAGGAAATTGAACTAAAATTAAGATAAAATCAGAAAAAACTAATTTATCCTCTATTTCATTTAATTTTAATATTTAATTGTTTTAATTTCTTTATTTGAGATTATTTATCAATTTATAATTTGTTTTTCAAGATTATCTCCAATTGATTTCTTTTGTCAATTTTTAATTCTTTTTTTTGGTCAATTAATTCATTTTTTGATTTATTTCCTTTTTTGAAGATTTGTGCTCATAATTTCCAATTCCTCTTTTTTTGATGATTTAATGGAAAATTGATTTATTTAATTAAATATGCTAGGATATTTAATAAAATAAATAAGATAATTGTTTAAAATGATTTACTTGGAATGATCAATTAATTAAATAAATATTTAATTAATATTGAGTGATTGATTTTGCCATGTGACATTGATGATTTTAGAAATTAATTGTGTGCTCGAGATTTATTTAATTGCCTTTGGCTAGGACCTTGGTGACGTTGTCAAGATTAGTGGCCCATGGTTTAGATGACCATTTTTAGGGTATTACATATCCATACCTGTCGAAGCGAAAGATGATCCAAAAGCCATTACAAACAAAGGATAGCTCGAAAATTGATAAAATACCTCACAACCTTCGCCGGTGAAAGCTTTTGAAATTCTGCTTGAGAATGCACTAGAATTTGCTTGAAATTCTTTTGATTGCCTTGAATTGCCTTGAATTTTCCCTGTTTTTCTCTGAATGCAATGTGATCGAAAATGAACCAATATTTCCCTTTTATTCTGCACAAACCCTAATTTTTCATTGTCATTAATGCATGCCAGCATATGATACCAGATACAAAATCTATTATCTTAGCACCGGTGAATCTCCAGACTGTCTTCTCCAAGATCTGAAACAAGCTTCTAGACCAATACCAGGGGTAATGCAAGATTCATCATTAATTTGCCTCCCCCTAAGGATAATGCCTTAGTTACTAGATTAATTTCTTGTCGGTGCAGAAACATTCTATTCTATCGATTAAGTAACCGGATTGATTGTCTCTGTTGGTTGATCTTCATATTTCCTAACCCATTTCTTCTCATGCTCCTTTTCGATATCTTCAACCTTTTGTTTTCCTTTCTCATCATTTCCTACCTGATTGTTCTTGCTTCTACAATATTTGGCAATATGTCCTATTTTGTTTCATGCATAGCAAGTGACATTATTTTTTTGAATTTTCTTGTTGAGTCCTTGACCATTCTTTGACCTACATTGATTAGCCATATGTCCAAACATTCCACATGCATGACATCTTACATTCATTCTACAATATTTTGTCCTATGACCATACTTATTACAGTTTGAGCACTGACCAGGAACAACATTATTATTTTGATTTGCTCTATTTCTACTTTGACATTCTCTATGACCAAACTTATTACAAACAAAGCATCTACCATTAAATTTATGTGCATTTGGCTGCCTTACTGGTGATTTTTGATTTCGATTGTCAGGTGGATTTTCCTAATTTGCAATACCTGAGCTTTCTCTATGCTCAAATCCAAGACCTCTAGTGTCTCTAGTGTCTCTTTGATCCTTCAATAATTCATCAAGCCTTGCAAAACTGACCTTGAACTTTTCTTTGTATCCATTTGTAGCATCCAGATCACTTCTTAGGATTGACATCATTCTTTCCATCTCTTGCTCATTGTTCTATGATTGCACCAACTCAATTCTCAACACATCACTCTCATGCGCCAACCTATAATGCATTCCTCAGATCTGTCTTTCAAATATCTGCCAAGATTTTCTTCATTCTTCTTTCGGCCTTCAATCACCTTGGGCATCCTCATAATCATGGCTTGCATTTCATTCTTCATGACACCATTCTCCTGACTCATCTTCTAACATTGTTCCTTAAGGGCATCCTTCTCTTCATCATCCGAATTTTGTAAAAGTTCCTTCCTTTTAGCTTGAACAAATTACAACCTCTCCTACAGGGTAAGAATGAATTCCTTTGCAGAGTTAAATTCATCTTGCAACTTCAATTTCTTCATCCTTTCATCATCATAGTCCTCAAGTGCTACTTCAAGTTCCTTCTATAGACTCATCTCCATGTATTCCGAATTCAGGATATTCCTTAAGCTGATAGACTTATTCCAAGGCACCAGACTCTTATACCAATTGTTGGAATCCAAGAGCACTGAGAGGGGGGGGCAAATCTATGTTCTCCTGGTATAATCAATTTTAACCTTATTAAAAATGCAGTTCAGTAACTAGTAAACATGAAAGAATATAACAACAAATAGAAATGAAGCAACCACAAGAGCATACACCATAACACAAAGATTTATACATAGAAAACCTCAAAGAGGAAAAACCACGATGGGATTGGTGACCCACAATATCTATCCATTAGCCAAATGAATAAATATTATAATAGGGGCCTATACATGCAAGAAGACCAACAACCTAGAGCACACTGTTCATCACAAAAGGAGCCTCACTGACTACAAACACCACATATGAAGTTACAAACAAAATTATGAACTCTGAAAGTACATCTACTATGCTAGATGATTTCCGATTAAAGCACAATCTATACCAGTTTACATTGTGTCCTTCCTTACCGGTATCTTGCTTCGCTTCCCAAACCTCTAAACCAATATCCAAGACCGACTATAGAATATTCCATTCGTATTTTGTCGATCAAGGTTGCTCGCACAATGTCACATCAGTATATTCCATTACATTCTTTTTTTTCCTTACCAAAATAACCTAACCGGACTAAATTAAATATCCTTCCCAAACACAAATATAAATGCCTTATGTCAGCTTACAATGATATTACAATTTATTTACATGTCGGCCTAAGAAAAAATAAATTCATTAAACTTTGAGACCGATGCCTTTGATCATTTCCATGTAGACTTGCTAGATCAATCTCCCATGTCGGCCTCATTTATCGGTTCCTAGTTTGTTGGTTTCCCTTGTCTGTCAGTTCTAGTTGCCAAACAATGAATACCAATGAGTATCGATTAAGTGACCAACCCAAAATAGTGTGTGTTGCTATCATTGACAACACAAATAAGCTAGATTAGTGTCAATTGCCAACATTATTGTAACCAAACTTGCTCCACTTGCATACTCTTATTTTGAAAAATCCTTCTTTTCCTTTCAAGACACAATTGCCAAATAATAAAACTAGGACCAATGTCCCAAACCACCTTTAAAAAAGAATTCTTAGCAGGGGGTCTACCCAAACTGTTCCAAAAATAAACCAAAGAGTTAGCATGAACACATGTATGCCTCCAAGCTCCCCACCACCAATGCCAAACATCTCTAGAAAAAGAACAATGGGAAAAGAGATGAGGACTAGTCTCCTCACTTTTACCACATAAAACACAAATAGAGGGTCCGTGAAACCCTCTCTTCCTAAGATTTTCCTAGGTGAGAAAAATTTTCTACACAACAAGCCATAAGAAAAAATTACACTTAGGCCAGGCCATTATGTTCCAAACCTGCTTACCCCATGATGCACTCGCTCTACCAAAAGCCAACCTATCAAGTTCTTGATACCCTGAAACCGTAGTAAACCTATCTTTTCTATTAGGACCCCAAGAAATAATATCCACCTCATTGATTGAATTACACATTCTTCCAGCCAAAATTTTAGCAAGCTCTTCCCCATCCTCAACTGATCCTCTAGGGGGCCACTTGTGTGGTTCTTTCCATCTAGCCATTTGACCATACTCCAATTTAATAGCAACCTTAAAATTATCAACACATGTCCATCCAGCTTCAAGAAAGTAATTACTAAAAGAGTGCAAATGAGGGAATTGGGATAGGATAGGGGGGAATCCATCCCAAGAATCCGTCCAGAACCTAGCATCAATTCCCTTATGACAAATCTAGAATAAACCTTGCTTTACCAATGGTGCTCCTCATTTAAGAGTGTTGGAATCCAAGAACATTGAGAGGGGGGGGGTGTGAATCAGTGTTCTACCAATAATAAATAATTTAATTCATTTAGATACTTTTCCAATTAACAACCGATAAGCATATAAACAAGATATAATAAAGAACAAATAAACCACAAAGATCAACACCATAACACCACAGATTTATATATGGAAAACCTCAAAGACGAAAAACCACAGTGGGATTTGTGACCCACAATATCTATCCACTAGATAGCTAAATAAATATTACATAAAAAGGGGCTTGCACATGTAAGAAGACACATTGCCTAGAGTGAACTGCTCATCACAAAGGAGCCTCACTGACTACAGATATAATACTAAATTACAAACAAAATTTTGAACTCTAAGTGTGCATCTGATATGTTGGATGAGTTCTGGTTCAAGTACTGATTGTACTGGTTAACGTTGTCTTCTTCCTTATTGGTAACCTTGTTTGCTTCCCAATCCTCTTGACAAATAACCAAGACTAACAACAGATCAGTACATTTGTATTTTGTTGATCAATATCTCGCTCGCATAATATCACATAATCAATCACATCTATATTCCGAATGACCTAGCCAGACTGACTTATACACCCTTTACATACATAAACATGAATTCTTTATGTTAGCTTACAATCATATTGCAAAAGATAAACACATGTTGGCATAGACAAAAATATAATCATTAATCTTCGTGACTGTTGATGCTAAAACCTTTGTTGGATCAATCTTCTATGTCGGCCTCCAAATATCAATTCCTAGTTTGTTGGTTTCCCTTTCTTTCCAGTTTCCTTGAATGTTGGATGTTAAACCTTGAATACCAAAGGATACCGAATAAGTATCCAACCCAAAATAATGTGTGTTGCCATCAATGACAACACCATGATCCCAGATGATAGTCAATTTCCAACAATCTCCCCCTTTGGCATTGATGACAACACTCATGTGAAAAATGGATCATTAAAGTTCTATTCCGATTCCTGTCCAAAAATTGATCTCAGAAAGCTTCTCCCCTTGAGCTATACATTACTTCTTATGTCCCTTAACATTTTTCACATCCTTAAACCTCTCCCCATTTGATAGCAATGCCAAAGTGGGGGAATAACTGAAAGAATAAAAAATTATGTTTACTAGATCTAGATGTACTTGAATATATTAGGGTAAGCACTCTTCAAAAATCCCATGTAAGTATCCCAGTCAGATTTCAATGTTCTCAAAATTGATGCAAACTCATTAAGAATGAATGCATGTAGTTATTCTTTTGTTAATATTACCAGTGTGGGCTTACTCATTTGTTCTATACATTCCCTTTTGTGAAGCAACAAAGTGTTAGGCCGGGGACTGACCAAACCTCTCAATTCTCTGGCCCGCTAGATTAACCTGTCCATATCCTTCTCCAAAGCAAAATCCTTTGATTCAAAAAGAAAAATTTGATCATCAACAGAGCTGGTTGATGACTGAGTACCATCAAAATTATTTGCAAGATGCACCAACCGGACCTTAGCTGCCTTTATTTTAACATCCAGGTCTTCTCTTAATCTGGTTGTGTTTGTGCAAGACTGATATATACTACTTCATTGATGAAGGGCTTCATCAATCCTTATCAATTCTTCTGTCAACTTGGCCTTGTCTGATGTGATCATGTTGTCACAAGTGACCTTCCTATTTGCATTATACCTCTCCACCAACTACTTGTTTGACACTTGTTGAAGAGTTTAAAACTCCTTGGCAATGTTTTCCAGACAAACCCTCAAGCTTGTCGGAAGGGCTAGCTACGTGACTGATCTTATATTATGGTGCAAGCTGCTACAAAATGGGAATGGATTGCTCAATCCCCTTCTTGTCCTCTGATCCTTCCTTCATAAGATTCTGAGTTGCAACAAACATTAACTCAGAACTGCTCAATGTTCTTCTTAAAATGACTAAAATCTACTTGACCAAATGAGTCAAGTGCCAACAATGAGGGACTAACAACTAGTGAGGGTGTCGGTACCCTGACTTCAATCTATTCTTGTCCTTTATGCTTATCCTTGACTTTCTGATTCTCTTTATCCTGTACCTTCTCCTAAGCACCAGTGGCTTTGCCACTTGGTGCAATTATTTCTTCTACCACTACATCAACAACTGAGGGAAAATTGTCTTCAATATTATCTGCCAGTTTATTTTCCTCTATATCCTCAGTTAATTTCTTATCCAAAACCAGAGGATCTTCACCTAATATTCCTTTCCCTCTAGCATCAACCGAGATGTCTAGAATATCAGACTTAGGAGGAACTTTCGGTGATGTAAAGAATCCTGGATTATTAGCAAAGAATTTTACCCATGCCTCATGAGTCTCTTTAATTATTTCATTCACTCTTCCCGCCATTAACCTAATATGCATGTGCTTACTTCGAAAAATTGGTTTATTAGCAAATTCAATGCACTGTTGCATCTCCTCTTCATTTATAGCACCACATGTAGTTAAAAATTCTTGAATCTTTATATGCCTATCTTCCTCAATAGTTTATAGTCTCCTAGCATCTAATTTGTTATACAACTCGGTTGGAATCTATTGTTCTATCTCAAGTAAGACCTTCTTATATATATTTAAGTATAACAAAACTACTTCCTCAATCTCCTTTTGTTCAATATCATCCATATTTTCATAGTAATATTATATATTACTCAAAATTCCATCCTTATTAATTTGTTCTACCAATTCATCTACAGATAAAGGAGGGATAACTTTAACACTTTTACTAGATTCAAGAGCCATATCTAAATCAGATTTCTTCTTCTTACCTAGAGTGGGAGCTGTCTCTTTTACCGATTTCCTCTTCTCTATAGGCTTCCTTTCCTTCATAAGTTTTTTATGAACTATTAGAGGGGTGACCTTGGTTTTATGCTGCTTTCCTTCCTCAGGATTCTTCCTCTGAATTCTCATGTAAATTTTGGGTATCTTAGGAGGTTCATCTTCAGTCTCAGATCCAGAAGCAAAAGGAGCAATAAAGTTTTCTAGTTTCTTCCTTTTCATCACACTTTTTTTGGTTGTTGCTACCAGTGAGGCCTAAACTGCTGCCAAAGAAGATGACTATGCTAGTCAAATAATATGTTTGATCTCAATAGACATCTTCTCAATAGCATGTCCTACCTTCTTTATCTGACCCTCCCTCTTCTTCTTACTAAACCCTATTTACACATCAAATTCCTTTTTTTTAGTTATCCCAAAAGTCTTCTCTGACTCATCTACCATGGCATCTATAAGTGTCTTAGCATATAGATCCAAGATCTCTACATCAACTTCATAGCCCACCTCAGTTATCCATACCTTTCTAGGTTGCACTGCTTCCATTAAAGTTTCATCTCTTAACCATAAAGCAGATCTCAATAGAGTATTTATCAACAATGTGCTTAGGAAATCTTTCCCTTTGTTTCATTGCCTTCTAAGATATCCCCATAAGGTGGAGTATTTGTCCTAACCTATGCTTCTTAAGGCATTTGTAAATCTCTGATGCTAATAGTTAATAAGATGAGAGGGGCGGGTGAATCATACAAACTTGATCTAGAATATATTCAACAGATTCAACCTCGGTAGCTTATACTTCAGAATACATAACTAAAACTGTAAAACATTCAAACTAATGAACAAATAACATCACAACACATATAACACCAGATTTAACATGGAAACCCAAATAGGGAAAAACCACTATGGGATTTCGGACTCACTAAGAAATATACCCTTCTAGGGTATGCTTGGTTAAAAGCAAATTCTGTTAAAGATTACAAAGACATTGCTAGATGTGACCTGGTTAAGGGATTTCCCTCGAACTTTTTAGAGTCTTGCACTTTGTTAGAAGTGACCTTGTCAAATGATTTCAAACACTCATTTAGAATGTTACCTTGCTAGAGGGTTTACAAATAAGATTGTTAGGTCCACTCAGTTAAGAGATTTCTTGTCACTTACAAAACAAATAATAGTAATAAATTATATCTGCAACTTCACATCTGAAATGCTAAAGAAGATTCTATTTTCTCAAAACAATCTTGTCATAATACTTATCTAGTCCCTTGTTGGGCTTGTTGGGCTTCTCAATCTGTTCTTTAATCAGAACTTCAAGCTTATGAGCTCGATAAACATTCCTGTAGCATCACTGTACATACATTTGCCCACATGTATTATTTATCAACAATTCCTTATTTATAAACAATTTCTGACCGCTTCATCTCCTTGATCACATTTCCCATGATCAATCTTAGCCATCAGATCATCAAACTTGACTAGGTTCAATGTATTCTTTGATCTAAAATTTTTTTACCTCACATTGGAACTTGCATTCCTTCCTTGGAACTTGTGCTAGGTTATTACGGTTCAATCTGTGTTGTAGATCTTCCTCCCATATTTTCCATGTCGTCGATCCTCAACAAACTTCTTGTACGACAAACCAATCATCTGATAAACTTAGCTCATCAACATCCTTCATTAAATAATGCTTTTATCCATCCAATGCAATCTATTATAACTCAGTTGTTACTCAGTTAATACTGAACTTCACTCGGTAGACATTCTTCCTTCTTTAACCGACATCGATAACCTTAGGGTTTACCGACTAGGTACCTTAGGGTTTACCGACTAGGTTCCTTGCTCGATGACATAATAAAATATTAAATTTATAATCAACAACATGTGTAGGATATCAAAACAATCAAAACAACATGATCTCATCATTGTCTAACTCAGAAATAGTTGCCCATTGAATAACTTATTTCTCTCCTTTATTATCACATTCTTTCTGTGTCACTTACCGACCTCCTAATACTCATCAACACATACTTCTCAAGATATGGCAACATCATACTAAATCAGAAAATCAATTTCTTGACATCAATGACAAAACAATATTATTAAGACAGTAATCATCCTTTTTCAGTTATATCAATAATCTCCAACAACCTTCTCAATATCCTTATTGAAATGCCAACAATCTCCTTTCTATTGTAATGCCAACAACATCTTTGATTTGTTTCCCTACTAGAATGTCAAAAGCCCATTGCCTTTTACCGAATCTTGGGGTCTCATTAAGAAAGAATAGCATCAGACAAACAACAAGATTACCATACCGAAATACACCTTTCTTCTCACCCTTGATTTTCCCAAGATTCAAAATTTGATAAACTTATAAGGCACTGAGAGGGGGCGGTGAATTAGTGCAAGCAAAAATAATATGAATCTTATCACCAAATTAAACAACTTAAAACTTAACAAGCATAAAAGGAATATCACCACATAAGCTAATTCCTAATAAAACAAATTCCACATAACACAAGAGATTTATACGTGGAAACCCAAAAGGCACAAACCATGGTGGGAGTTAATACCCACAAGATTCACTATCTACAAAATAGAAATCTTGACTGGTTAAGGTCTAACAAATATGCCTGGTTAAGAGCAAACCCTGTTAGGAGTCACCTAGTTAAGGGATTTAATATGATGAGTCCTATTAGGAGCTTTGACCTATTAGGATCCACTTGGTTAAGGGATTTAATATGATGAGCCCTATTAGGATCAACCTCGCAAGAGGATTTAAGAATTTGATATAGAGCTACCTTGTTAGGGGATTTACAAATTAAGGCTTGTTAGGACCTACCTAGTTAGGGAATTTTACTATTGTAAACTGTTAGGAAAATAATAGTCAAATGATCTTCATGTAACACCTAAGTGTTTGATAATATCCTCTTCAACAACACATCAATACAGAGCTTCACTAATCACTGCAAAATCAAAATCTCAATATTTGCCTTTGATCTCATACATGCATTCATAACTCATCACACTTTTTATAGACATCAATTTAGTCGGCAAACAACCTTGGAACAATTTCCTAGGTTCAATGAATCTAGACAAACTAACATTGCACGCCAAACTTATGTCGGCCACAGACATAACAAACCAAAAATAAAACAAAACCTATGCCAATTTACTAATTTAAGTGACTTTATCACTACCGGTTAAGTGTTCATCAGAATGCCTTCTCTATACATCAAATCTCACTTGTCCGGTTGAATCTGCCAATGCGGTCATGAACATATCTCCAAATATCTATCTCCATCATTACTTTAAAACCACATCATCCAACTCTTCATCAATCGCCTGTATCGGTTGCATGAATGCAACTCTGCACCTGTTTACCGGTTGAAGTCCTAATTACTGGTTTTTTTGTTAAATTATCTTCTGTACCAATTATACCTTACTGGTTGACTTCCAAGACTTATATGACTACAAATAAAAACATTTCATCAATGACAACACAAGACTAAGTCATCAAACATGAATCTCAATCTCTTCATCACATTCACCAATCATTCCTTTACTGGTTGCATATCACCAACAGTTTTTATCGGTTTAGTCAAGTGCCAACATTCTCCCCCTTTGGAATTGATGGCAACACTTAGGAAAAATTTTGTCAAATAAGTGTGCAATACAAAAATTGACTCCATGACATATACTCCCCCTTAGAAATTACATTCTTTTAAAAGACTTATACTACTACTCCCCTTTTATATACAAAATTTTGACTCACTATTACTCCCCCTTTGACAACAATGGAAAAGGAAAGTAAATACATACAATTACATCAAAATTGCATAGCATATTTATAGATATAAGAGTGCAAAATGTTTTTACAATGAAATTTTTAAAAAAGCATCACCAAAATGAGACTTCCATTGTTTCAAATAATTATGCCAAGTCTCCAAAATAGTGTTGGTTATCTCCACATGTGTCTTGATTTGTCCAACAACCTCCTCCATGGAATATATGGTACTCATCTCTGATGTTGCAAGGATGGCTTCAGTTTCCTTATAATCTCTCTGCAATAGTTCCACCTTTGGTATCAATTGTGTCTGTAATTCATGCAGTGATATAATCCTCTTAACCTGTTCAATTTTAT
Source organism: Cryptomeria japonica (assembly GCF_030272615.1). NCBI lineage: Eukaryota > Viridiplantae > Streptophyta > Pinopsida > Cupressales > Cupressaceae > Cryptomeria > Cryptomeria japonica. Next base: position 191,075,846 of record NC_081415.1, on the reverse strand, counting down.
AAGGTTTCAGCTTATGCTGAAGTTCTACAACCGATCTTCCAAAATTGATAGAAAATTCATTAAGGGGCTTGAATGACACACTAAGAGCATCAAGTTCTTTCTCAGCTTCCTCCTTCTTCTTTTTCAAATCAGCACAAAACAATGAAAATTTAGAAATAGTTGAGAGGATTTTACCTCTGGTTTCAAGCCCTTCTTTCAAATAGTCCTTATTGACAGTAAGAGTAACTTTCTCTTTATCAATTTCATTCATCAATTGCTTAGTTTTTTTATTCTTGTAATCCTTCTCAACACTAATATAAGTTGGATCCTCAAAATGATTTCATTTACTCTCCGACATCAAAAACAAGTTGTCCAAGCTTATCAATAGGAGTAACAAAATTATCTGTATCAGTCTCTGGTAGGAGACTAGACAAAATCTCAATAGTATTTTTTATTGTTTCTTCCTCCTTTTGTTTTTCTTTCATCCTCTTATTCTTGGCCTAGGATTGCATGGCAGTTGCAATCTCCATCAACTTAGTTGAGCTCAAATTGTCCATGTCTAGTGGTCCTTTGATACTTATAGTGTCATCATCATCTTCATCAACAATTTTATTTTTAGAATCAAGTGACAAAAGTGTCACTTTAGGTTCAGTCTCCTCTATTTTCTTTTCTTCATATTTCTCTTCTACCTTTTCCTCTTTCTTTTCTTCTATCTTATTTTCCTCTGTCTTCTCAGCATCTTCAGACTTATCTTCAGTCACTTCCTCTTTCTTTTCACTTTCCTTATCCTTTTCATTTTCCTGTACTAGTGAGGGTTGTGTATCAACAGTTTGATTTACTACAAGTGGCTCCTCATCCTTCTTTTCTTTTTCATCTTTATTTTCTTCCCGTCCCTGTTCTTTTTCATGTTGCTCAAACATTTGAACATCAAGATCTTATACATCTACATTGTCAGTAGCATCAACATCATCATTATTACCAGTATCATCATCATCACAGATAATCACAAGTTCAATTTTTTTATTCACTGGTTGATCACCCATCACAATTTCATCAAGCTCAAAATCAGTTATTTTAACACCTTTCAGAAGATC